>NC_133424.1:64708181-65027727 GCF_049350105.2 Macaca mulatta
TGTATTTCTGGAATCTACACAAGGGATTTTGTTGAGTATATTCTTGAAACTAGGAATCAGAGGCATTTAACTTAATAGATGTAAAACTGCTTTCACCTCAGGCCACCATACTGCTGCTTGTTTGGATCTCGTTCATTCTTGTCCCTTGCCCATATTGTAATTTACATAGTTAACCTTGGGTCAATATTTTACCATTGCTAAATTAGTTCCACTTTCCTCCAAGCTCAAGATTTGGTCTATCCTAGTGGAATTCTATTCCCACAGATGTGCACGCACAAAGTTCGCTCCTACGTGCCAATTACTTCCTGCCTTCCACACTTACCCTTCCTTTCCTGGCCTTGCCTCAGGTGATACATTGATCTGGATGCAAATACAGTTTCTTTCCAGTCTATTGATTTTGTAATGCTGAACACCCCAATTTCCCTGTGAGCCCCTCTCCTCCAACACTACTCTCACTGAGTAAGTCAAGACCTTGTTCATCCACTGGACAAAATTATAGGAGGCTGCCTGAATCAATGCGTGCAGGGCATGATGACTCAGCACATGATCCATGAGGGATGACTTGGCACCACTGTAAGCAGCACAGCTCAGCCCTTGTGTCCCAGCTCAGCCCTTGTATCCCCCTTGGTGTACTTCTTTCTGTTCTGCTTGTATTTTCTGTGTGCAGTCATTTACTGTAATGCCTGGGCTGACTATTGTGCCTAAGTAGATGTTGTGGGATCCTTCAGGTCCAGGATCAAGTCTTGTCCCTCACTTACCGTATGTGCAAATTGGGATCATGTACATGAACACTGTGGGCCTGCTGTCGTTATTTGAGAAATTATGTTAATTTGCCTCCAGGGTTTTTGGTTTTTTTTTTTCTTTGAGATGGAGTTTTGCTCCTGCTGCCCAGGCTGAAGTTCAATGGCAGAATCTCAGTTCATTACAACCTCCACCTCCCGGGTTCAAGTGATTCTCCTGCCTTAGCCTGCCAAGTAGCTGGGATTACAGGCATGTGCTACCACACTGGCTAATTTTGTATTTTTAGTACAGATGAATTTTCCCCATGTTGGCTAGGCTTGTCTCGAATTCCTGACCTCAATGATCTGTCTATCTCAGCCTCCCAAAGTGCTGAGATTACCGGCATCAGCCACTGTACCCGGCCTCTTTTTTTTTTCTTTTTCTTTTAATGGAGCTTCCCTTTACTTGCCCAGGCTGGAGTGCAATGGTGCAATCTCTGCTCACCGCAACCTCCACTTCCTGGGTTCAAGTGACTGTCCTGCCTCAGGCTCCTAAGTATTTGGGATTATGCCTGGCACAAACCTGGCTAATTTTTGTATTTTTAGGAGAGAGGGGGTTTCTCCATATTAGTCAGGCTGGTCTCGAACTCCCAACCTCAGGTGATTTCGTTCACCTGCTTTTTAAAACAAGTGAATACTATTAGATGACTTCATATACATTTTATACTACAGTCTCAACTTCCTTTGTTTAATAAGATTTGTCAGCCTTCAGTGATGTTAATGATGAGATGCCCATTTTCCTGTCTCACTCATCTCACTGTTCTGTCAGAAATAGCTTAGACTGGCCAGCTGCAGTGACTTTCACCTCTAATTCCAGCACTTTGAAAGGCTGAGGTGGTAGATGTCTTGAGGTCAGGAGTTTGAGACCAGTCAGGCAAACATAATGAAATCTTGAATCTACTAAATTAAAAGAAATTGGACGGGCATGATGGTTCATGCCTATAATCCCAAAATTTTGGAAGGCCGAGACAGGCGGATCACCTGAGGTCAGAAGTTCAAGACCAGCCTGGCCAACATGGTGAAACCCCGTCTGTAGTAAAAATACAAAAATTAGCTGGGTGTGTTGGTATGCACCTGTAATCCCAGCTTCTTGTGAGACTGAGACAGAAGAATCACTTGAACCTGGGAGGTGGATGTAGCAGTGAACCATGATCGTGCCACTGCACCCCAGCCTGGGTGACAGAGTTAGATTCCATTTCCCAAAAAAAAGAAAACAACAACAACAACAAAAAACAAATTAGTCAGCATGGTGCATGTGTCTGTAGTTCCTGCTACTCAAGAGGCTGAGGCACGAGAATCTCTTTAGGGAGGAGAATCGTGCCACTACACTCCAGCCTGGGTGATGAAGCATTACTTCATCTCAAAAACAGACAAAAAAAGAAATAGCTTAAACTGGAAAGCTTAAGACATAGCAATTTATTTCTCATGAATCTGGAAAGTGGAAAATCCAAGAGCAAGATGTCAGCTAGATTGGTTCTTGGTGAGAGCCTTCTTCATATAAATATGAAGTGTCATACTGAAGTGTCACATTTACACACTTCAGTATGATTTACCGTCTGTAGTTAATTAGAAACCTATTGGTGTTTATATTTTGTAGATATCTCTTCCAAATGCATGATGAAGGAGATCTTGTCAACAGGGCAGGGCAATACGGAAGTGTTCCACACAGGGACATTGCAAAGACATGAAAGTCATCACATTGGAGATTTTTGCTTCCAGGATATTGAGAAAGAAATTCATGACATTGATTTTCAGTGTCAAGAAGATGAAAGAAATGGCCATGAAGCACCCATGACAAAAATTAAAATGTTGACTGGGTGTACAGACCGATATGATCAAAGGCAAGCTGGAAACAAGCCTATTAATGATCAGCTTGGATCATGCTTTCATTCGCATCTGCCTCAACTCCACTTATTTCAGATCAAAGGTATAATTGCTAATCAACTTGAGAAGTCTACCAATGATGCTCCCTCACTTTCAACATTCCAAAGAATTTCCTGTAGGCCCCAAATCCATATTTCTAATAACTATGAGAGTAATTCCCCAAATTCTTCACTACTCGCACAAAAACAGAAAGTACACATGAGAGAAACATCTTTCCAATGTAATGAGAGTGATAAAGCCTTTAATTGTAGCTCAGTCTTAAGGAAACACCAGATAATCCATTTAGGAGACAAACAATATAAATGTGATGGAGTAAAACCTTACAAGTGTATTGAGTGTGGCAAGATCTTTGGTCATAATTCAGCCCTTGTAATTCATAAGGCAATTCATAGTGGAGAGAAACCTTACAAGTGTAATGAATGTGGCAAGACTTTTAATCAACAATCACACCTTTCACGTCATCATAGACTTCATACTGGAGAGAAGCCTTACAAATGTAAGGTTTGTGACAAGGCTTTCACGTGTCATTCCTACCTGGCAAACCATACTAGAATTCATAGTGGAGAGAAACCTTACAAGTGTAATGAGTGTGGCAAGGCTTTTAACCAACAATCAAACCTTGCACGTCATCATAGACTTCATACTGGAGAGAAACCTTACAAATGTGAAGAATGTGACAAAGTTTTCAGTCAGAAATCAACCCTTGAGATACATCAGAGAATTCACACTGGAGAGAAACCATACAAATGTAAGGTTTGTGACACAGCTTTCACGTGTAATTCACAGCTGGCACGACATAGAAGAATTCACACTAGAGAGAAAACTTACAAGTGTAATGTGTGTGGCAAGACCTTCATTCACATGTCATACCTCATATGCCATCGTAGAGTTCATAGTGGTGAGAAACCTTACAAGTGTAATGAGTGTGGAAGGACCTTCAGTCACAGGTCATACCTTGTATGCCATCGTAGAGTTCATAGTGGAGAGAAACCTTACAAGTGTAATGAATGTGGCAGGACCTTCAGTCACAGGTCATCCCTTGTATGCCATCGTAGACTTCATAGTGGTGAGAAACCTTACAAGTGTAATGAGTGCAGCAAAACCTTCAGTCGCAGGTCATCCCTCCTATGCCATCGTAGACTTCATAGTGGTGAGAAACCTTACAAGTTTAATGAGTATGGCAATAACTTCCGTCACTGGTCATCCCTTGTATATCATCGTAAACGTCATACTGGAGAGAAATCTTACAAATGTACAGTTTGTGACAAGGCTTTCGTGCGTAAGTCAGTCCTAGCAATACATACTAGAATTCACAGTGCAGAGAAACCTTACAAGTGTAATGAATGTGGGAAGGCTTTTAAGCAACAATCACACCTTTCACGTCATCATAGAATTCATACTGGAGAGAAACCTTACAAATGTGAAGCATGTGACAAAGTTTTCAGTCGCAAATCAACCCTTGAGACACATAAGAGAATTCACACTGGAGAGAAACCGTACAAATGTAAGGTTTGTGACACAGCTTTCACGTGGAATTCACAGCTGGCACGACATACCAGAATTCACACTGGAGAGAAAACTTACAAGTGTAATGAGTGTGGCAAGACTTTCAGTCACAAGTCATCCCTTGTATGCCATCGAAGACTTCATGGTGGAGAGAAATCTTACAAATGTACAGTTTGTGACAAGGCTTTCACGTGTCGTTCCTACGTGACAAAACATACTAGAATTCATAGTGGAGAGAAACCTTACAAGTGTAATGAGTGCGGCAAGACCTTCAGTCACAGGTCATCCCTTGTATGCCATCATAGACTTCATAGTGGTGAGAAACCTTACAAGTGTAATGAGTGCGGCAAGACCTTCAGCCAGAAGGCATCCCTTCTATGCCATCATAGACTTCATAGTGGTGAGAAACCTTACAAGTGTAATGAGTGTGGAAATACCTTCCGTCACTGGTCATCCCTTGTATGCCATCGTAGACTTCATAACGGAGAGAAATCTTACAAATGTACGGTTTGTGACAAGGCTTTCGTGCGTAATTCACTCCTGGCAAGACATACTACAATTCACACTGCAGAGAAACCTTACAAGTGTAATGAATGTGGGAAGGTTTTTAATCGACAGTCACACCTTTCAAGTCATCATAGAATTCATACTGGAGAGAAACCTTACAAATGTGAAGCATGTGACAAAGTTTTCAGTCGCAAATCACACCTTAAAAGGCATAGTAGAATTCACACTGGAGAGAAACTTTTTAAGTGTAGTGAGTGTGGCAAAGCCTTTAGTGAGCAGTCAGTGCTTATTCACCATCAGGCAATTCATGGTTTAGGGAAAGTTGACTAATGTAATTGTGTCCGGAATTGGTGGGTTCTTGGTCTCACTGAGTTCAATAATGAAGCCACGGATCCTCGCGGTGAGTGTTACAGTACTTAAAGATGGTGTATCCGGAGTCTGTGCTTTCAGATGTTCGGATTTGTCCACAGTTTCTTTCTTCTGGTGGGTGCGTGGTCTCACTGACTTCAGGAGTGAAGCTTCAGACCTTTGCAATGAGTGTTATAGCTCATAAAGGCAGCGTGGACCCAAAGAGTGAAGCAGCAGCAAGATTTATTGTAAAGAGTGAAAGAACAAAGGTTCCACAGTGTGGAAGGGGACCCTAGCAGGATGCTACTGCTGGCTGGGGCAGCCTGCTATTATTCCCTTATTTGACCCCTCCCACATCATACTGATTGGTCCATTTTACAGAGCGCTTATTGGCCCACTTTACAGAGAGCTGATTGATCCATTTTTACAGGGTGCTGATTGGTGTGTTAATAAACCTTTAGCTAGATACAGAGTGCTGATTGGTGCGTTTACAATCCTTTAGCTAGACACAGAGTACTAGACAGAAAAGTTCTCCAAGTCTCCACTAGATTAGCTAGATACAGAGTGCTGATTGGTGCATCCACAAACACTGAGCTAGACACAGAGTACTGATTGGAGCATATACAATCTTCTAGCTAGACATAAAGTTCTCCAAGTCCCCAGCCGACTCAGGAGCCCAGCGGGCTTTGCCTAGTTGATGTTGCGCTGGGGTCGCAGGCAGAGCTGTCCCTCAGTCCCGCACGTCCACACTCTTCAGCCCTTGGGTGGTCGATGGGACTCGGAGCCATGGAGCAGGGGGCGGTGCCTCTTGGGGAGGCTCGGTCCACGGGGGAGCCCACAGGGCGGGGTTGGGCTCAGGCATGGTGGGCTGTAGATCCTGAGCCCTGTCCCATGGGGAAGCACTGAGGCCCCGTGAGAATTCAAGCATGGCGTAGTTGGGCTGGCAGTACTGGGGGACCTAGCGCACCCTCCTCAGCTCCTGGCCCAGGTGCTAAGTCCCTCACTGCCCGGGGCTGGCGGTGCCAGATACCCGCTCCAAGTGTGGGGCCCGCCAAGCCCATGCCCACCTGGAACTCTCTGTGAGCGCCGTGCACTGCCCCAGTTCCCACCTGTGCCTCTCACTCCACACCTCCCCACAAGCAGAGGGAGCTGGCTTCAGCCTCAGCCAGCCCAGAAGGCGCTCCCACAGTGCAGTGGCGGGCTGAAGGACTCCTCAAGTACTACCAGAGTGGACATAGGCTGAGGAGGCGCCGAGAGTGGGGGCTGCTAGTGCCCTGTCACCTCTCATGATGTTTGTCACAAAGTCTTCAGTAATGCTACAACCATTGCAAATCATTGGAGAACCCATAATGAAGAGAGATCTTACAAGTGTAATAAACGTGGCAAATTTTTCAGACACAGTTCATACATTGCAGTTCATCAGCAAACTCATACCACAGAGAAACCTTACAAATGTCATGACTGTGGCAGGGTCTTCAGTCAAACTTCATCCTATGCAAAACAGGAGAATTCATACAGAAGAGAAAGCTCACAACTGTGGTGATTGTGGCAGAGCGTTTACTTCATGTTCACACCTCATTAGACATCAGAGAATCCATACTGTACAGAAATCTTACAAATGTCATCAGTGTGGCAAAGGCTTCAGTCCGAGGTCACTCGGACTGTCAGTAGGAAATTAAATATTTCAAACATCAAATATTTCAAATTTAAAGCTACAGACTTTTAAGTAATTCTGAGCCTTGAGAGGAACATGGTCATGCAACCTGAGTCCAGTGGCATGCAGGCTCAACTTCTACATGTTTTCCTGACCAGGCACGGTGGCTCACACCTGTAATCCCAGCACTTTGGGAGACTGAGGTGGGCGGATCACCTGATGTCAGGAATTATAAACCAGCCTGGCCAACATGGGGAAACCCCGTCTCTACTGAAAACACAAAGCCATTAGCTGGGCATGGTGGTGCACGCCTGTATTTTCAGCTACTTGGGAGGCTGAGGCAGGAGAACTGCTTGAATCCAGGACGTGGAGGTTGTAGTTAGCCGAGATCGTGCCACTGTACTCTAGCCTGGGCAACAGAGCAGGACTCCGTAACAAAACAAAACAAAACAAAATGTGCTATACAATTGAGTTTCCTAATATCAATTAAAAATTTTTTCATGTAAATAAGAAAGCTAAGCAATCCCAGAGATAAGACCTCCTGGCATCATTGTCCCTTCTTACAGAGTGATAATGTAACTTTCCTTGAAGTGTATCAGTCTGTCACCAATCAAGCTACTGCAACCTATGCATTGGACTTGAATGGAAAAAGTGGTGATTCTGCTAAAGCTTCTCATCTTTCCTTATCTGTGTGAAACATTAATGTCTCTACTTCGGAACACTGACCCCATTCATTTGGAGTTGAGGTTTCCAGGTGGCTATTCTCATGCTTTGTGTTCAAATAAACTCTATAATTAATAATTGTCAGGCCTCTGAGCCCAAGCCAAGCCATCGCATCCCCTGTGACTTGCATGTATACGCCCAGATGGCCTGAAGTAACTGAAGAATCACAAAAGAAGTGAAAATGCCCTGTCCCTGCCTTAGCTGATGACATTCCACCACAAAAAAAGTGAAAATGGCCAGTCCTTTCCTTAAGTGATGACATTACCTTCTGAAATTCCTTTTCCTGGCTCATCCTGGCTCAAAAGCTCCCCCACTGAGCACCTTGTGACCCCCACCACTCCTGCCCGCCAGAGAACAACCTCCTTTGACTGTAATTTTCCTTTACCTACCCAAATCCTATAAAATGGTCCCACCCTTATCTCCCTTCGCTGACTCTCTTTTCCGACTCAGCCCTCCTGCACCCAGGTGATTAAAAAGCTTTATTGCTCACACAAAGCCTGTTTGGTGGTCTCTTCAAATGGACGCGCATGACAATAATGTATTCTAAATTTTATTATTTCCTGCTGACATCAGTTTCTGTCGGATTGTAGGAGCCTCACCAGAGAGGGCACCTGTCGCCATGTTGTAAAACTCACATTTGTCAAAAAGACATGGGTTAGGGTTTTTCCCCCTCCCTCTGGATGAAGCTAATTAGCTGACACAGATAGTCACCTCCATTACCAAGTAGAGCCAGGATGAACTATGTGTGATCAAGGGTGTTGTCAAGTACTCTTCCCTGAGGACTGATTGGTGTTTATCTTGAAAACATGAACTTGGGTTGTACAGAACAGTTAAGTTTCTTTCTCTCTTTTCAACCTCTCAACTGTTCTCTATTTCCCATCACATTCTGGTATAAGGCTTATTTATTAATAAAACAGTTTTTATTTCTTTCGCTGTTATCGTCGTGAAGATGATATCTCATTTAAGGGAAGATTTTTTAGTTTTCAATTATATTTTCTCAACATTTAAAAGCGAAGTGAAGAGTATTTATTGGGCCAGGCACAGTGGCTCACTCCTGTAATACCAGCATTTCAGGAGGCCGAGGCAGGCAGATCACTTCAAGTCAGGAGTTTGAGACCAGCCTGACCAACATGGTGAAAACCCGTCTTTACAAAAAATACAAAAATTAGCCGGGTGTGGTGGTGCACGCCTATAATGCCAGCTATTCCGGAGGCCGAGGCAGGAGAATCGCTTGAACCCAGGAGGCAGAGGCTGCACTGAGCCGAGATCTAGCCACTACACTCCAACCTGGGCGACAGAGAAATACTCTGTCTCAAAAAAAAAAAAAAAAGGAAAAGAAAAGAAAGAAAAGAAATTTAAAAAGAAAGTAATAGATCTCTTCCACAAATGTGCTAGGACAATTAACTGAATAACCACATGGAAACGAATAATGTTGGATCCCTATCTCACACAATCAAAATTTTATTTTAAAAATTAAAAGAGACAAGGAAGGGAGCCCTGCGGGAGGTGTGACTTTGTCGCCCAGGCTGGCCTGGACCCCCAGGCTCAGCGATCCTCCCGCCCCTGGGTCCTCAGGCTCCTGCCCACCCGGCCGCATCCCTGCTGTGTTTAAGCAGCAGGTGGTGACCTCACTCCTCCCTGGCCTGAGCCCTCCATCGCGCATCCCATGCAGGGGTCCTCGGGAAGTCTCTGAAGCTGAGCACAGGGTGAACTCTCCCTTCTGAGTGAATGGAGAGTAGAAAGGGAGAGGATTTCTATTCTGTTCTCTGGGCCGTCAGCATGAAATTGTACGTTCTGCCCAGGCAGGGTTTTGCATTTCACATTCTAGTTTGCAACCCCGTTCCAGACAATTCCAGGGCTTTTGAATCTTGCTTCAGCCTTCCTGACCTCTCTGGCATCCAAAGTCCCAAAAATAGAGTCGCTGGGAGCGAGGCTGAGGGACCTGTCCCGCCCCTGCCCCGCCCTCTGCTGGTTCTAAAGGGCGAGGTCTCTCCGCCTGGGGCCCCACCTCTACCTTGCTCAGGCCCAGCCCACTTTCTCGTTGGCTCCACCCAGGCCTGGCTTTAGTCCTGTGCGCACAGATGCGCGCAGACCAGGAAGCAGATCTCCTAGAGTGAAAATCGCGCCGCGGCGGTGAGTTTTGCTCTGTGTTGTATTAAGTGTGCACTCCGCAGGTCCCCAGCACTTCCGCACCTGGGACTTGGGGTCCCCGCAGACCTGTAAATTCTCGCCCATCTTCCTTCAACCGGAGAAAATGCGGACATTCCTCTGGGAATTCGGAAGTCGCTTCCTTTTGTGCTTAAAGTCGACCTGAGGCTGTTCCCGTCTCCGGTCTTCTGCTACAGGGCGATGTATACACTTCCTATCGCGTAGTTTTTGTGCTCAAAACCATTTTTTAACTCCTCCCTCCCCGCGCGTTTCAAAGTCCTCACCCGAGATGTGTATTTCCGACCTGGGCGCCTCCCAGCCTCACCCTTGAAGGCCCCTGAAGCGCAAACGCCTGGACCCCAGTCTCGGGGAGGCCACGTTCTCTGCCTGGTGCTGGGATATTGTGGACCCCACCCTTGTACGAAGGCGTCGTCACACCCCACCTCCCGCCTCATGCTGGGCCCTGCTGCACCCCAAGTCTCCCCTTAGCAGTCACCGCTTCTCCTGAGCCCGCGATGGGGAGGTGCCCGGAGCCTGTCCTGTGACACGGGGTGTTCTTGCCTGCCCAGCTCCAGCCACTGAAAAATGAGCTGCTCCGGGATGCAGGCGTTTTACTCCAAACCCTCCTGTGATTGTGTTATGCCCAGACTGTTTGTTCCCCAAAGAAGACCACCAGAGTCCAGAGTCAAAGCCAAGCGGCAAGGATCTTTACTACAAGTTCGAACCTGGTCCCTCCTTTACACAGTATACAAGAGGGCCCTGAACAATGCGAGCGTTTGCTTTTTATAGCCCGAAAGTTGTAGGGGAACAAAGAAATTCTTTTGGCTCCTGCGCTTTCAGTAACCTTGAACGGCTGTCCCCTTATCGGAGACTTTCCAGGTGGTGTTTATACTGGGCTCAGGGAGTTTGAGAGATATATGGTGGTGGGATGGGAGGATGGGATGTGTTTGTGCTAGGCTCAGGGAGTTTTGAGCCCGGGGCTGAGGAATGTGCCCAGCTCCTTTCAATTGTGTGGGCCAAAAGGATCAGGAGACAGAGAGAGCAATAGAAAACCTGAGACAGAGAAAAGCAGAAAGTCCCATAACAGATAGCAAAGTAGAGGATGGTGAGGGATTTGTGAAGAGACAGCAAAAGTGAAAATAAAAAAGATAAGAAAGCGGGAGGAGAAATGTAGAGAAAAGCTACAAGAGACAGCAAAAGTGGGGGAAAAAAAGAAAAAAAGAAAAGAAAGCGGAGGAGAAAAGCAACCGGAGAAATGTAGAGAAAATCTAGATGTACAGAGAGATGATGGACGACAGCAAGGTACAGAGGGGCAGCAAAGAGGGAGGCTCATCAGAGTGAGGGAGAGGAGGAGAGATTTGGAGCCAGGGCAGACAGAGCAGAGTGGTGCTGGTGGCAAGGAGAACAGAGGGAGAATCACAGCAGGGAGGACACCTGGGGATCTGGGGTGCCAGAGAGCGGGGACAGGGGGTATAACAGGGAAGACAGAATTTAACAGGGAAAGCAGAAGAGGAGCAGAGATGGGAGAAGAGGCAGAAATAGATGGAGATTGAGGACTATCTAAAGATTGGGGAGAAGGAGCAACAAGAGGTTAAACAAGATGTGAGGATGGAACCCAGATAATTTTTGTATTTTTAGTAGAGACAGGGTTTCACCATGTTGGCCAAGCTGGTCTTGAACTTCTGACCTCAGGTGATCCACCCGCCTCGACCTCCCAAATTGCTGGGATTACAGGCGTGAGCCACCGCACCTGGCCACTCATGCATTCTTGATTGAAAAAGTTTGCTTATGTCTTAGTTCTACAACTGACCCTCTTTCCCTGTTTTTTGTTTGTTTGTTTTGAGACGCACTTTCACTCTTGTTGCCCAGGCTGGAGTGCAATGGAGCGGTCTCACGTCACCGCAAGCCTTTTTTTTTTTTTTTTTTTTTTTTTTTTTGAGATGGGAGGTCCCCTCTTGTTGCCCAGGCTGGAGTGCAATGATGCGATCTCGGCTCACTGCAACCTCTGACTTTCTCGTTCAAGCAATTCTCCTGCCTCAGCCTCCCTAGTGGCTGGGATTACAGGCATGTACCACCACGCCAGGCTAATTTTGTATTTTTAGTACAGATGGGGTTTCTCCATATTGGTCAGGCTGGTCTCGAACTCCTGACCTTAGGTGATCCGCCGGCATCGGCCTCCCAAAGTGCTGGGATTACAGGCATGAGCCACCAAGCCTGGCCTACTCACTGCAACCTTTACCTCCCAGTTTCAAGTGATTGTCCTGCCTTGGCCTTCCTGAGTAGCTGGAATTACAGGCATGCGTCACCACTTGTAGATAATTTTTGTAGTTTTAGTAGAGATGGGATTTCTCCATGTTGGTCAGGCTGGTCTAGAACTCCCAACCTCAGGTGATGCGCCCGCCTCGGCCTCCCAAAGTGCTGGGATTACGGGTGTGAGCCACTGCACTTGGCCTCTCTGTTTTCAAGGTCACTAGCTGTGTCTTTATACTTCTGCATTTTATAAATGTTACTGTAATTTTCTTGTGAGGAAGAATTAAATGTTGGGAATCAGTGGCATCAGAACCTGACAAAAGAAGTTTCTTTATCCCAGGTATGTGAAAGATGCTTCTCTAAGTTTCAAGGATAATTTTGATAAGGCCAGCCCTTTCCATTAGCGCTTCCAGGCCACCATGTCAGAATTCAGGTACATCTTCTCACTCATCTCAGACCTTCTCAGCGTAACTCATTGAAAATGTCCTTGTTCTGAGGATATCATAGCGAAATCTAAAGCAGGTCATGTCAGTCCCTGGCAGCGAACCCTCCACCGGCTTCCCGTGTTCCCCAGGACAAAAGCCCAGCTCCTCACTGTGGCTCCACAGCCCTGTGTCCAGGGCCCCTGCCAGTGTCCAGCTCCTCCTGGGAGCTTACCCTCACCTCATGTCTCCCTCTGCCCCAGTCACATTTGCTTTTTCTCTTTTCCCAAACCTCAAAACCCTTCCTGTCTCAGGTTGTTTTCACTGCTCTTACCCTATGTCCCTAAATGCTCACAGCACTGTCCCCTTCTCCTCCTTCAGGTCTTGGCTCAGAAATGTCTCCCATGCTCTCCCACCCCCATCTGAAGTTCCCTCTGCCTGTCAGGCTCTATCACATTACTCAGGTTTTATTATCTCTGCGTCAATCACATCAGAAACATGCTTTTTTTTCTTTTCCCAGAGAGTCTCACTCTGTCCTCCAGGATGTGAATGCAGTCTTGTGATCTTGGTTCACTGTAACCTCTGTCTCCTGAATTCAAGCAATTCTTGTGCCTCAGCCTCTCAGGTAGCTGAGATTACAGGTATGTGCCACCATACCCGGCTAATTTTTGTATTTGTATTTTATTTTATTTTTGAGTCTCACTCTGTTGCCCTGGCTGGAGTCCAGGGTGCCATCTCGGCTCACTGCGACCTCCACCTCCCAGGTTCAAGTGATCCTGCAACCTCAGCCTCTGGAGTAGCTGGGATTACTGACACCCCACCAAGCCTGGCTACTTTTTGTATTTTTGGTAGATACAGGGTTTCACCATGTTGGCCAAGCTGCTCTCGAACTCCTGACCTCAAATAATCCTCCCACCTCAGCCTTCCAGAGTGCTAGTATTTCAGGCATGAACCATCACGCCCAGCCCAATTTTCGTGTTTTTAGTACAGACAGGGTTTCACCATGTTGGCCAGGCTGGTCTCAAACTCCTGAGTTCTAGTGATCGTCCCACTTCAGCTTCCTAAGTAGCTGGGACCAGAGACACACAGACGTGCACCAACCATACATGGCCAAATTTTTGTATTTTTGGTAGAGATGGGGTTTCCCATGTTGCCCAGGTTGGTCTCAAACTCCTGAGCTCAAGCAATGTACCCACCTTGGCTTCCCAGAGTGCTGGGATGACAGGCATGAGCTACCACACCCAGCCTCTGCACGGGGTTTGGTCAGGGCTGGGTCTGTGCCCTGAAGGGGATCTCATTCCAGCCCGGCTCCTCAATCCTGCAGTGTGTGTGTGGGCTTCTCCAGGAGGGAAGTGAGAGTCTTGTAGAAATGTATCATCCCTGGTGCAGTGGGCAGCAGAGGTGACTGTATTTTTTCAGGGTGAGGGCACCTTTGTATGTGTCATTGTGTTACAGGGAGGAAGTGTGTTGATTCTGAGCAATAAACAACATATTTCTAACATTCAGGATTGACTTCTAAAGACTCTTGGTACGTGAGGAAAAAACACGGAAGAGGAAAGCAAAGGGTCAGGGATGGCTATTCCTCAGGTGAGATGATATTCTCGGTGGATTGTTCTGTTCTTTCCTTTCAGAAACCCTGGGCCTTGGTGTTGTGAATCTTCTCTGAGTCTCAAGTGTCCTCCCTGACAGGTTTGCTCACACTCACCCATGCCTTCCCTCAGTCCCTCTCATCTTGTTCACAGGGTGAGGGTCCCATGGTGTCAGTGCTGTTTGGCAGTGGGGATTGTTCAGGGGCCACATCTGGATGCTCTGTCAGTTCTCTGTAGATCAGGATTAGAGCAGCTGCCAATGGAAGTCACATATTCATATGCACAAAGTACGTGGTAAATTCTAGAAAAGGAGACCAATAAGGGAAAATCTTTTCTCCCTGATTTTATACTAAATTTTTCAGTAATTGAGTGAGTTGCTGTGTTTCTGACTCAAAAAATCTTAGTACTTAGAATGGGAAATTCATACACAGACATGAATGATACAGGGGTTTTATTCCATCATTATTTTAAGAATATGAAGTCAACCTAAATAACAGCAGGAGATTTATTAAACCATTCTTAACAAATTAACCTGATGGAGACAGTGGTGTTACTGTGGAGAGTCTTGTGAAACAGGTGTTTTTTGTAAAACTGGTTACAATTTTTCTGAAGTATAGGAGCAGTACTTCTAGCTGCCAAAGTATCCTTTTCCACCAAAATGAGGTTCCTCTTCAGTTAAACAAAACTTGCTACTTTTTATATTTTTAAAACCTTTATATATATACACATATATACATACACATACATATATACACATATGTATGTATTTTGAAAATATTGCATACTTTGAAAATCTGGGACAAATGACCACACTTTGTATTAACATGTAGTTTTTTGTGAGTGTGTGTAGGTTTTATTATTTTTTGAACATATACAAAATAGAGTTTTGTACTTTAATTAATCTTATTTTCATGTATTTTATTTTATTTTGAGATGGAGTCTTCCTTTGTTGCCCAGGCTGGAACGCCTTGGCGCAATCGTAGCTCACTGAAACCTCCACCATCAGAGTCAAGCCATCCTCCCACCTCAGCCTTCCAAGTAGTTGGGACAACAGGTGCCTGCCACCATGCCCAGCTAATTATTTACTTCTAACATAAGAAATTCATACTGAGAGGGTATCCTGACCTCTTCAAAAAGTGTAATCAAACACCACTGGGAAGACATTATGTGGTGGAAAATCCCTCACTTGGATTTGTCAGAACATTCCTACAACTGAATCCACGCTTTCCCCTCTCTCCTCTTCTCATTTTCTGTAGAGATAAGAACTTCTCCCATAGCCATTTTGTTAAAATGTGTTTTCCTTTCAGGGTCTACTGACATTCAGGGATGTGGCCATAGAATTCTCTCAGGAGGAGTGGAAATGCCTGGACCCTGCTCAAAGGACTCTATACAGAGACGTGATGCTGGAGAATTATAGGAACCTGGTCTCCCTGGGTGAGGATACCTTCCCTCCAGAAGTGGGGATGTGCCCTTTTGTATCTTTGTATTTTCTCTTGTTGCCTCCTGGGAGCCCCATCCTTGCTTGACTAATGTGGAAATCATGTTGATTTTGAAATGAAAAGCTTCATGATGTAGCACTGTCCCCTTTGTTTAGATGTTTTGCATTCTTCATGATAGCTCGGGGGTGTTCCAGAGTAAAGTAAGCATAAAACCTTATGGCAGACCAGGCATGGTGGCTCACGCCTGTCATCCCAGCACCTTGGGAGTCTGAGGTGTGTGGATCACTTCAGGTCAGGAGTTCAAGATCAGCCTGGCCAACATGGAGAAATCCCATCTCTACCAAAAACACAAAAATTAGCCAGGCGTGGTACTGCATGCCTGTAATCCCAGCTCCTAGAAAGGCTGACAAAAGAGAATCGCTTGATCCCAGCAGGCCAAGGTTCCAGTGAGCTGAGAACACACCATTGCACTCCAGCCCGAGTGACAGAGCAAGACTCTGTCTCAAAAAACAAAAACAAAAACAAAAACAAAACCTTCTGGCATACTTTAAAGATATCCAGTTCCCTGTTTGCTTTTCCTGTGCTTTCGATTCAGTAGTTCTTGGAAGGGAACTCGATGTCCACATATCACATATTACAATGCTCCCCAAGCATTCAGAAGGAGGCAGTCAGCGGAGCAATCAGTGAAATATTTTCCTAGATCATCTGCAATGTCTTCTTTCCTACTGAAACATAGGGCTGGGACTCTAGAAAAGCTCCAGCACGTCACAGTCCTTTCTTTTTATAAGCAGGAATCTCTTGCTGATCTGCTGTCTCCATGTTGGAGCGAGAAAAAGAGCCCTGGACTGTGGAGAGTGAAGTGAAAATAACAAAAAAATCCAGCTGGGTGGGAATGTATTACAGGTGTAAAGGCAGGTAAGAGCTCAGATGGGCAGAGTGGAAGCTCCACCTTCCAATAGTGTATGGGGAAACTCTGCAAGTGGGAGAATTCTGTGGGAAAAGGAAAGTTTCTATCCTGAGATCTCTGAAATAACATCTTTCTTTGCCCCCTCTTATCCCTCTGCTCTTCCTTTCTTTTTCTTATTTTATGAAAGAGTCTCAGTCTGTTGCCCCGACTACAGTGCAGTGGTATGATCTTGGCTAACAGCAGCCTCTGCCTCCCAGGCTCAAAGGATTTTTGTGTTCCAGCTTCCTGAGTAGCTGGGACTGCAGGCACTCACCACCATGCCCAGCTGATTTTTGTGTTTTCAGTAGAGACAGGGTTTCATCATGTTGGCCAGGCTGGTCTCAAGTGATCCACCTGCTTTGGCTTCCCAAAGTGTGGGCCTAAGATTACCTAGTTGCTGAGGCAAGAGACTAAAGGCACAAACTATTTCAGTATAATAAAGAAAATAGTTAAGAATAGTCATAATATAAATTAGATATAGAGATGATCATGGCAATTGTCAATCATTATTATAAACATTATTAATCATTAGCTTTTAATATTACTCTTTGTTGCATTACTAATATAACCTAGGAATAGCCGGCAGGTATAGGGTCAGGTGCTGAAGGGACATTGTGAGAAGTGACCTAGAAGGGAAGAGGTGAGCCTTCTGTCACACCCGCATAAGGGCCGCTTGAGGGCTCCTTGGTGAAGCAGTAACGCCAGTGTCTGGGAAGGCCCCCGTTACTGAGCAGACTATGAAAGGGAGTCTTCTTTCCTTGGAGGAGTCAGGGAACGCTCTGCTCCACCAGCTTCTTGTGGAAGGCTGGATATGATCCAGGCCTGCCCGCAGTCGTCCGGAGGCCTAAACGCCTCCCTGTGGTGCTGTGCTTCAGTGGTCACACTCCTTGTCCGCTTTCATGTTCCTCCCGTACTCCTGGTTCCTCTTTGAAGTTCATAGTAGATAGTGGTAGAATAAGCAGTGAAAGTCTTAAAGTCTTTGATCTTTCTTATAAGTGCATAGAAGAAAACGCCGATGTATGCTGGTTTCTCTCTCTCTACTTCGGCTACATAAGAGGCAAGGGCCCACTGTCCTCTGATCACGTGACTTGCTTCACCTTGTCAATCATCTAGAAGATTCACCCTCCTTACCCTGCCCCTTGTCTTGTATGCAATAAACATTAGAGTGCCCAGCCATTTCGGCTGCTACGGGTCTCGGCGTCTTGATGGTAGTGGTCCCCCGGCCCAGATGTTTTCTCTTTATCTCTTTGTCTTGTGTCTTTATTTATTACAGCCTCTCATCTCCACACACGGGGAGAACACCCTGTAAGCTCCGTAGGGCTGGACCCTACACCAAAGCACTGGGATTACAGGCGTGAGCCGCCATGCACAACTATTGTTATTATTTTAAATAGTTTTGTCTTTTAGTTCTCTGTAAACATGTAAGTGGTTTAAGCATGATTCCAGTGTGAATATAGCAACCACGTTAGTGTCCATTTCTTTCTTTTTGTTTTTATAGTCGGAGTCTCGCTCTGTCGCCCAGGCTGGAGTGCAGTGGCGCGATCTTGGCTCACTGCAAGGTCCGCCTCCAGGGTTCACGCCATTCTCCTGCCTCAGCCTCCTGAGTAGCTGGGACTACAGGCGCCCACCACCACACCAAGCTATTTTTTTTTTTTTTTGTATTTTTGGTAGAGACGGGGTTTCACCGTGGTCTCGATCTCCTGACCTCGTGATATACCCACCTTGGCCTCCCAAAGTGCTGGGATTACAGGCGTGAGCCACCGTGCCCGTTTGTGCCCATTTCTTTCAGTAAACAGAAGTTAAGTGTGTTGTATAAATAAAATAAAAAGGCATGAAAAACACTGTACTTGTATATTACCAGAAATGCAACATACACAGAAATAATTCTGACAAAAATAAAAATAGTTATAGAGGAGTAGTAGTTTTGGGAAGTGGTTATTGTTGCAGGTATGTTAAAGATCTTAAAGTTATAGCATAGCCGGGCGCGGTGGCTCAAGCCTGTAATCCCAGCACTTTGGGAGGCCGAGACGGGCGGATCACGAGGTCAGGAGATCGAGACCATCCTGGCTAACATGGTGAAACCCCGTCTCTACAAAAAAATACAAAAAACTAGCCGGGCGAGGTGGCAGGCGCTTGTAGTCCCAGCTACTCGGGAGGCTGAGGCAGGAGAATGGCGTAAACCCGGGAGGCGGAGCTTGCAGTGAGCTGAGGTCCGGCCACTGCACTCCAGCCTGGGTGACAGAGCGAGACTCTGTCTCAAAAAAAAAAAAAAAAAAAGTTATAGCATAATAATGAAACTTAAAATTTTCATAACCTGGCCAGGTGTAGTGGCTCATGCCTATAATTCCAGCACTTTGGGAGGCCGAGGTGGTGTTCAAATCCAGCCTGGCTAACATGGCGAAACTTCATCTGTACTAAAATTATCCAGGCACAGTGGTGGGTGGCAGTAATCCCAGCTACTTAGGTGACTGAGGCACGAGAGTTGTTTGAACCCGGGAGGTAGAGGTTGCAGTGAGCTGAGATTGCATCTTTGCACTCCAACATGGGAGACAGAGTAAGACCCTATCTCAAAAAAAAAGTTTCATAACCTGCAAAAACTACTTCTCTAGAACTTTTTAAATTTTTGTCAGAATTATTTCTGTGTATGTTGCATTTCTGGTAACATATATGTAGTGTTTTTTCATTTTAAATAATATTATAAAAGTTTAGTTCTGAACAAAAGGTACACATATGTCAGTTTCTGTATCTGTCCTCTTATTAATTAATTTATGTATTTATGAGACAGAGTTTTGCTCTTGTTGCCCATGCTGGAGTGCAATGCTGCAATCTCAGCTCACCACCACAACCTCCACCTCCAACCAATTCTCCTGCCTCAGCCTCCTGAGTAGCTGGGATTGCAAACATGCGCCACTACACCCAGCTAATTTTGTATTTTTAGTAGAGGAAGGGTTTCTCCTTGTTGGTCACGCTGGTCTCGAACACCTGACCTCAAGTTATCCACCTGGCTCGTCCTCCCAAAGTGCTGGGATTACAGATGTGAACCACCATGCCTGGCCTGTTTTGTTTTTTTTTTAATTTATCTTTACTGGTGAACTTCATATATGTTTGTGGGTTGGAGTTACTCTTTAGACTTCTTTCATTTCTTTTTTTTTTTGGAGACAAAATCTCAGTCTGTCACCCAGTCTAAAGTGTAGTGGTGTGATCTTGGCTCTTGGCTTACTGCAACCTCCACCTCCCAGGTTCTAGCAATTCTCTAGTCTCAGCCCACAAAGTAGCTGGAACTACAGGTGAGTGCCAACATGCTGGGATAATTTTTTGTATTTTTTAGTAGAGACAGCGTTTCATCTTGTTAGCCAGGATGGTCTAGATCTGCTGACCTCGTGATCCTTCTGCCTCAGCCTCTCAAAATGCTGGGATTACTGGTGTAAGCCACCGTGCCCGGCTCATCTGAAGGTTTTTTTTTTTTTTTTTTTTTTTTTTTTTTTTTTTTTGAGAGGGAGTCTGGCTCTGTCGCCCAGGCTGGAGTGCAGTGGCCGGATCTCAGCTCACTGCAAGCTCCGCCTCCCGGGTTTACGCCATTCTCTTGCCTCAGCCTCCCGAGTAGCTGGGACTACAGGCGCCCGCCACCTCGCCCGGCTAGTTTTTTTTTTTGTATTTTTTAGTAGAGATGGGGTTTCACCGTGTTAGCCAGGATGGTCTTGATCTCCTGACCTCGTGATCCGCCCATCTCGGCCTCCCAAAGTGCTGGGATTACAGGCTTGAGCCACCGCGCCCGGCCAAGGTTTTTTTTTTTTAACACATTAGTGCTATTAGATGGCTTCAAGGATTGCAAGTTTTACAGTACAGACTCTTAACTTCCTTTGTTTAATAAGATTTGTCAGCTTTTGGTGATGTTGATGATGAGATGCTCCTGTTCCTGTCTCAGTCATTTCACTGTCCTGTCAGAAATAATTTAGACTGGCCAGCTGCCGTGGCTCACACCTCTAATCCCAGCACTTTGGGAGGCCCAGGTGGGTAGATCACTTGAGGTCAGGAGTTTGAGACCAGTCTGGCCAATGTGGTAAAGCATCGAATGTACTAAATGCCAAAAATGGGCCAGGCACAGTGGCTCCCAGTAATCCCAGCAGTTTGGGGGGCTGAGATGGACCAATTACTTGAGGTCAGGAGTTTGAGACAAGCCTGGCCAATATGGTGAAACTCTCTCTACTAAAAATACAAAAATTAGCTGTGCATTGTGGCAGGTGCCTGTAATCCCAGCTACTTGGGAGGCTGAGGCAGGAGAATCACTTGATCTGCACAGCAGGTGGAGGTTGCTGTGAGCCAAGGTCACTCCACTGCACTGCAGCCCATGCAACAGAGTGAGACTCTGGGCTGAGGAGGGAGAATCACTTGAGGTAGGAGAATCCTGCCAGTACACTCCAGCCTGGGTGATAGAGCGTGACTCCATCTCAAAAATAAACAAAAAAGGAAATAGCTTAAACTGAGAGGCTTCAGACACAGAAACTTATTTCTCATGAATTTGGAAAGTGGGAAATCCAAGAGCAAGGTGCCAGCCAAATTGGTTCCTGGTGAGAGCCTTCTTCATGGTTTAGCCCAGTCATCTTCCTGCCATGTCCTGACATGGTGGAAAGAGGAACCATGGTAGAAAGAGCTCTTTAATGTCTCTTCATAAAGGTACTAGTTCTATTAACGAGTTGTAAACACTCATGACTAAATTCTTTCAAAGTCTGCATCTGCAGGAACATCCTATTAAAGAATACCGTCTCAAAAAAAAAAAAAAAAAAAAAAAAGAATACCAAATATACCAAAGCTTATTTGAAAAGTAGTTATTTATCTTATTTTTTGAGATGGAGTCTCATCCCGTCTCCCTGTCTGGAGTGCTCTGCCACGATCTTGGCTCACTGCAGCCTCTGCCTTCCAGGTTCAAACGATTCCTGCCTCAGCCTCCCAAGTAGCTGGGATTACAGGCACCATCCACCATGCCCAGCTAATGTTTTTGTATTTTTAGTAGATATGGGTTTACACCATGTTGGCCAGGCTGGTCTCGAACTTCTGACTTCGTGATTCACCCACCTCGGACCTCCAAAGTGCTGGGATTACAGGCATGTGCCACTGTGCCTGGACATTAGTTAATTCTTATTCCTTATAGTGCTGTGTATATTTTTGACCTAATAAATCAGAAAGTAGTGATATTAACATGTATTTCAGCTCTTATGTTGTGTACTGGTGGTAAGTACAAGTTATGGCTTTTTTCTTAATGGGGAATTGTGTACAATTCTGCAGGCTGTATACATGTACTTATTATTTTCTGACTTCTTTTATCAAGGGTTACAATATTTCATTAACTGATTTTCATGACTTTACCTGTGAGTTTTCGGTATGTGATATGCAATGTAACTGACACACTCCACTTGTTAATGTCACAAAGTGCTGCCTGGCACAGTGGCTCCTGCCTGTAATTCCAGGACGCCAGGCATGGTGGTGCGTATCTGTAATCCCAGGTACCCAGCAGGCTTAGAAAAGAGACTTGCTTGAACCCAGGAGGCAGAGGCTGCAGTGAACCAAGCTCATGCCATTGCACTCTGGCCTGGGTGACAGAGCGAGACTCCATCTCAAAAAAATAAAAATTCAAAAAAATTTTTAAAAAGTCACAAAGTGCCTGTTGCACATGAATATAGGTAATTTTGTAACAGTTATTTAGAAAAATGTGGTATTAACATTTTTCTTTTTTGAGATGTGGTCTCACTCTGTCACCCAGGGTGGAGTGCAGTGGCACGATCTCAGCTCACTACAATCTTGGCCTCCCGGGTTCAAGCAAATCTCCTGTCTCAGCCTCCCAAGTAGCTTGGATTACAGGTGCCCGCCATCACGCCCGCCTACTTTTTGTATTTTTAGTAGAGAAGGGGTTTTACCATGTTGGCGAGGCTGGTCTTGAACTCCTGACCTCGGGTAATTTGCCTGCCTCAGTCTCCTAAAGTACTGGGATTACAGGTATGAGCCATCATGCCCTGCCTTGTTTCTTTTGAGGTGGAGTCTCACTTTTCACCCAGGCTGGAGTGCAGTGGTGTGATGTTGGTACACTGCAACCTTTACCTCTTGGCTTAAAGCAATTCTTGTGCATTAGCCACTTGAGTAGCTGGGACTACAGGCGTGGGCCACCGCACCTGCCTAATTTTTGTAATATTTTCTTCTCAGTGCTATGATTGTTTGACAATATAGAAATTGCTTTGGTTTTGATTATCCTTACGAGAGATTATTGTGGATTATTAAAAAATATAATACCTTGTCTGTTTTTTTTAGCATTTATTTGTATACAGTAAATACCCTATAAATATGGAGAATATATATTTTTCTCCTCTTTGATGTGACAGTGATATGTTTTTTGCAAATTGTGACACACTTTAGGGTCACAGTGGAAAAATACTCCTTACTTTAGGCTTACACATGTTTGTGCCCTGTCAGTGTTTTGTCATGATATTGGAAAGAGGCTGCAGTAAAAATGATTTGAAGAATATGTAATCGCCCATTATTTATTAAAAAATCTTACCCCTTTTGTGTTCCTAAACTTTGAAGATCATGTTTGAGAAGTTTAAAATAAGTATTGTTTTTTGTGTCATATTTACACATTTCAATATTGTGTAACTTCTGTACTTAATTGGAAACCTATTGGTGTTTATATTTTGTAGCTATCTCTTCCAAATGCATGATGAATATGTTCTCATCAACAGGGCAAGGCAATACAGAAGTGATCCACACAGGAACATTGCAAAGACAAGCAAGTCATCACATTGGAGATATTTGCTTCCAGGAAATTGGGAAAGATATTCATGACTTTGTGTTTCAGTGGCAAGAAAATGAAACAAATGGCCATGAAGCACCAATGCCAAAAATAAAAATGTTGATGAGTAGTACAGACCGATATGATCAAAGGCTTGCTGGAAATAAGCCTATTAAAGATCAGCTTAGATCAAGCTTTCATTCTCATCTGCCTGAACTGCACATATTTCAGCCTGAAGGGAAAATTGGCAATCAAGTTGAGAAGCCTATCAATGATGCTTTCTCAGTTTCAGCATCCCAAAGAATTTCCTGTAGGCCCAAAACCCATATTTCTAATAAGTATGGGAAGAATTTCCTTCATTCTTCATTACTCATAGAAAAACAGGAAATACACATGAGAGAAAAATCTTTCCAATGTAATGAGAGTGGCAAAGCCTTTAATCATAGCTCACTCTTTAAAAAACATCAGATAATCCATTTAGGAGACAAACAATATAAGTGTGATGTATGTGGCAAGGTCTTTCATCAGAAGCGATACCTTGCATGCCATCATAGATGTCACACTGGTGAGAAACCTTACAAGTGTAATGAGTGTGGCAAGACCTTCAGGCAGAATTCAGGCCTCTTAGTTCACAAGGCAATTCATACTGGAGAGAAACCTTACAAGTGTAATGAATGTGGCAAGGTTTTTAATCAACAATCAAACCTTACACGTCATCATAGACTTCATACTGGAGAGAAACCTTACAAATGTGAAGAATGTGACAAAGTTTTCAGTCGCAAATCACATCTTGAAAGACATAGGAGAATTCATACTGGAGAGAAACCATACAAATGTAAGGTTTGTGACAAGGCTTTCAGACGTGATTCACACCTGGCACAACATCAGAGAGTTCACACTGGAAAGAAACCTTACAAGTGTAATGAGTGTGGCAAGACCTTCGTTCAAAATTCATCTCTTGTAATGCATAAGGTCATTCATACTGGAGAGAAACCTTACAAGTGTAATGACTGTGGCAAGACCTTTGTTCAAAATTCATCTCTTGTAATGCATAAAGTCATTCATACTGGAGAGAAACCTTACAAGTGTAATGAATGTGGCAAGGTTTTTAATCGAAAATCAAACCTTGAATGTCATCATAGACTTCATAGTGAAAAGAAATCTTATAAACGTAATTAATTTGCAAGGTTTTTAGGCAACAATCAAACCTTGCCTGTCATCACAGACTTTATACTGGAGAGAAACTTTACAAATGTGAAGAATGTGACAAAGTTTTCAATTTCAAATCACGCCTTGAAATACATAGGAGAGTTCATACTGGAGAGAAATAATAGAAGTGTAAGGTTTGTGACAAGGTTTTCAGGTGTGAGTCACACCTGGCACAACATACTGGAATTCACACTGGAAAGGAACTGTACAAGTGTAATGAGTGTGGCAAAGCCTTTAGTGGTCAGTTACAAATGTAATGATTGTCACAAAGTCTTCAGTAACACTACAACCATTGCAAAACATTGGAGCATCCATAATAAAGAGAGGTCTTACAAGCATAATAAGTGTGGCAAGTTTTTCAGACATCATTCACACCTTGCAGTTCATGGGCGATCCTGTACAGGAGAGAAACCTTACAAATGTGATGATTATGGCAAGGTCTTCAGTCGAGCTTTATCTTTTGCAAAACATAGGAGAATTCATACAGGAGAGAAACCTCACAAATATGATGATTGTGGCATAGTCTTTTTTTTTTTTTTTTTTTTTTTTTTTGAGACTGAGTCTGGCTCTGTCGCCCAGGCTGGAGTGCAGTGGCCGGATCTCAGCTCACTGCAAGCTCCGCCTCCCGGGTTTACGCCATTCTCCTGCCTCAGCCTCCAGAGTAGCTGGGACCACAGGCGCCCGCCACCTCACCCGGCTAGTTTTTTGTATTTTTTAGTAGGGACGGGGTTTCACCGTGTTAGCCAGGATGGTCTCGATCTCCTGACCTTGTGATCCGCCCGTCTCAGCCTCCCAAAGTGCTGGGATTACAGGCTTGAGCCACCGCGCCCGGCGGCATAGTCTTTACTTCACCTTCACACCACATTAGATATCAGAGGGTCCATACTGGACAGAAAGTTTACAAATGTCATATGTGTGACAAGGTCTTCAGTCTGATGTTACTCCTTGCAGAATATCAGAACGTTCATTTTTGAGGTAATAGTTACAAATGCAATGAGCATAGCAAACCATCAAGGATTAATTGACAGTAGAGTCAATTCAGCATTGACTTGAGTTTGAGTTGACTTAAAACATTGAGTTCAAGCATTAATTGACATTAAAGTGTTTATATTAAGAGGATTGGGCCAGGTGCGATGGCTCACGCCTGTAATCCCAGCACTTTAGGAGCCCGAGGTGGGTAGATCACTTGAGATCATGAGTTTGAGACCAGCCTAGCCAACAGACGTGAGTCACTTTTCCCAGCCTGCTTTTTGTTTCTTTAACAAAAACCGATAGGGATATGAGTATTGTGTTGAATCTGGATCACACTGGGTTACGTAATAATTTAGCAATATTAATTTTTCCAAACCATCAATATGAGTTGTATCTCTATATATGTTTTTAATCATTTGGGTTAATGTTTGTAGATTTCAAGGTACAAAATTCTCAGTTTTTAACGTTTATTCCTAAGTATTTCTCACTTTAAGATCTCTAGCAAATGGAAGTGTTTTTAAATTTTCGTTTAAAAGTGTTTTTTGTTAATATATGGAAATTCAACTAATTTTTGGTGCTGATACTGTACTGTGCAAATCCACCGAATCCATTAGTATTTTGGTTGACTCAGGCCCCGCCCACCTCTTCCCCTCACGTTCTGGCCTGATCCAGGCCCCGCCCACCTCTACCCCTGGTCTGGCTTCTGCCCTGCGCTGATTGGCACAGACCCGGAAGCTGATGGCATGGACTGAAGGTTGTACCGTGGAGTTTGAGCTTCCCAGTTCTCTGGTGCTGCTATACCGGGGACGTGGGGTCCCCACAGACCTGGAAATTCTGCCCCCTCTTTCTCAACTCAGAGAAAATTGAGAAGTCCGGCTGAGAGTCCATGAGTCGCTTCCTTTTGATTTTAAAGTCTCCCTGAGGCTGGTCCCGTCCCTGTCTTTCTGTGGGGCGGTGCAGACACCTCCTGTCGCGAAACTTTCCTTCTAAAAACCCTTCCGACCCATCCTCCCGCCTCCTGCTGTTTTTTTTTTTTTTTTTTTTTTTTGAGACGGAGTCTCGCTCTGTCGCCCAGGCTGGAGTGCAGTGGCGCGATCTCGGCTCACTGCAAGCTCCGCCTCCCGGGTTCACGCCATTCTCCTGCCTCAGCCTCCCGAGTAGCTGGGACTACAGGCGCCCACAACCGCGCCCGGCTAATTTTTTGTATTTTTAGTAGAGACGGGGTTTCACCGTGGTCTCGATTTCCTGACCTTGTGATCCGCCCGCCTCGGCCTCCCAAAGTGCTGGGATTACAGGCGTGAGCCACCGCGCCCGGCCCTCCTGCTGTTTCAAGTCCTCACCATCACCCTCGAGCTGGACTCTCACCCTGGGCGCCTTCCAGCCTTGGTCTCTTCGGCTCCTGGAGCGCAGCGCTGCAGCCCCAGTCCCCGGGAGACCACGTTCTCTATGTGGTCCTGAGATCCTGCAGACCCCACCCCTGTCCGAAGGCGCCATCGCCCCCCACCTCCCTCCTCGTACCCAGCCCTGCTTCTCCCCAGTTCCAACTCCTGGAAAACGTGCTCCTGCTGGAGGCAACCCTGTTTTTCCACCCTCTCCCTGTTGTTCCCGGAAGGCAGGCCTGGAGTGTGAAGTTTCCAGGTTCTTGGATATTAAACATAATTGAAAAACAAACAAACAAACAAAAACACAAAGTAACAAAAGAATGAAGCAGCGAAAGCAGAAATTTAATCAAGAAAGCACTCCACAGGGTGGGAGTGGGCCCGAGTGAGTGTCTCCATGGCCCCGTTTACAAAGTTTTTAGAGGTTAAAGTTTTTTGTTGTTGTTGTTTTTAAGGTCCCTATGGGCTACCCCGTATCTGGATGAAGGATTTGGCCCTTGGCCAAAGAAATACTGAGGTGAATTCGCCTGAGACCAGAGCAGATGGGTGCCCTACGCAGAGTAAGTGGTGGCCAGTGCTTGGCTGTGGCCACTCCTGGGCTCTTGCTCTTTCCATCTGATACCTGGTGGAAGGGGGAGGGCGCTAGGGAGAGCAGCCTTTGATCCTTTGTTACTTCTGGTGGGAAGATGGGGTTTTTCCTTTTAGTCTAGTTTTGGAAAGTTCACGTTAATTGGTTTTAGATTCCTTATTTATTTATTTATTTATTTTTTGGGATATCGGGGTCTCACTCTGTTACACAGGTGGGAGAGCAGTGATAGCATCACAGCTCACTGCAGCGTCAACCTCCTGGGCTCAAGGGATCCTCCCACCTCAACCTCTAGAGTAGCCAGGCGCCACCACGCGCCACCACACCGTGATAATTTTTGTGTTCTTGGTAGAGACAGGCTTTTGCCTTGTTGTCCAGGTCGGGCTCCAACTGCAGGGCTAAAGTGATCCTGGAGCATCGGCCTCCTTCAGTGCTGGAATGACAGGCTTGAGCCACCATGCCCGCCTTATTTCTTGGTTTTTAAAAAATATACATATAGGCCGTGCGCAATGGCTCATGCCTGTCATCCCAGCACTGTGGGAGGCCGATTCTCGTCTATCCAGGAGACAGGTTTCACCATGTTGCCCAGGTTAGTCTCAAACTCCTCAGCTTAACTGATCCGGCTTAACTGATCCGCTTGCTTGGGCTTTCCAAAGTGCTGGGACTACAGGAGTGAGCCACCACACGTGGCCAGTCCTGGAATTTTCTAGAGGAGGATGACCAACGCAGCCTATGGACCCTTCCTGGCCATCACATGAAGACCAGCGACTCCTCCTTCCAAAACTCAGAGCTTCTCAGGATGACTTGGGGAAACGTCCCCCGCTGTGAACCTCGGTGAGCCCGCCTGTAACATACAGGTGAGGGAGAAGACCAGAAAAGCTCAGTCAGAGTGACACTGACCCTGAAATGATGGGCAAAATGGAGTGTGTGGCTTTTCCTGTAGGAGAGGGTGATGCTTAGTTGTAATTTGAATTTTAAATGGATTCCAGTCCTCCGAAAAACAGGTGATTAGACTCAAATCACCTTGAACCTTTTCATCTCATGGCTTTAACCCACCTACATGGCTCCATGTCCCTTGCAGTCCTCTCCCCTGAGCTCTACAGTCCTGTGCCCAGTTCTCTCCTCTCTCTCCTGGGACATCAAACAGGCGTCTCCACCTTCACATGTCCATAAGTGACTTCCTAAACCCCCAAACATTCCCTTGCAGTCCTACACGTCTCAGATGAGGGCGACAATGTACTTCTAGGGGCTTAGCTGAGGTCGACACCATGTATTTTAAATATAGGAAATACATTATTTGTAAGTGTTGTAATTTATAAGGTAAAGAGAAAATTATATGTACACATGAAAGGAGTGAGAAAATACATCATTTCCAAATTTCTTTTGAGGTGTGGGGGAAAAATATTTCAAGACCTCAACCTTAGGGATCTGTGCTCCCAGGACCCCTCTGACTTCATCTCCTGCCTGCGTCCTCCTCACTTCATCTGCTCCAGCCATACAGGCCTCCAGCCATACGGCTCAAGCCATACAGGCCTCTTTCTTTTTTCTGGGACTGAGGTTGCTCCTGTCTCAGGGCCTTCTGGGCTGTCCCTCTGCCTAGTACTCTGGCCCTGCAGCTGCAAGTGACAAGCAGCCTTTCTTCCCTAAGTCTTTGTTCTGACATCACTTTCTCTATGGAAACCTTTGTGATCTCCTACAGTCCCCCATTTGACATGGCAGCCCCACCTTCACCCCCACCTCTGGTCCATGTTGCCTGTTCTGTGTGATTCTTTTTGCTCCTTTACTGTTCACTGGATTCTGGTGAGAACAAGTCACCAAGGGGAGAGCAGAGCCAGAAGGTGGGGCTGTGCTGGGCTGGCACCCTCTGAGTGGAGCTCAACCCTGACTTTACATGAGGGTTCTCAGACATTTTGCAAATACATGTTTTATGCTGTTTTATCAGAGATTGCTATTATCATAGGATGGGACCCACCCTCAATAATACTTATAATGGCGCTGGTGATTCTCATCTGTGTCCAGCATTGAACGTCAAGGCAGTTTCCTCCATGTTGAGAGCTGAGATCAGGGAGGTGAGGGGGCTGTGCTCTGTGTGGGGTTTGGTTAGTGCCAGATCTGTGCCCTGAAGGTCTGTGCCCTGCTGCAGTGTGTGTGTGGACTTTTCCAGGGAGGGGGGAGTGGAATCTAAAAACAAGTCAAAATTACCCTTGTAGATCTTCCTGTGGGACATTGTTATCTCTGCGTAATCTCTGGTGCAGTGGGCAGCAGAGGACTTCTCCCGGGTGAGGTGTCCCCTGTGTGTGCGTGTTTTGTCACAGGAAAGGAATGAGTGATTTCTAAACACTAAATCTCGGCTGGGTGCAGTGGCTCACATCAATCCTGAGTCTTTGGGAGGCCTGGGTGGGCAGATCATGAGGTCAGGAGATCAAGACCATCCTGGTCAACGTGGTAAAACCCCGTCTCTAGTAAAAATAGAAAAATTAGCTGGGCCTGGCAGCTCATGCCTGTAGTCTCAGCTACTTAAGAGGCTGAGGCAGGAGAATCGCTAGAACCAGGGAGGCAGAGGTTACAGTGATCTGAGATCATGCCACCAAACCACATCCTGGTGACAGAGCTAGAATCCATCTCAAAAAAAAAAAAAAAAAAGGAAAAATTAAATTGCTATGTAATGAAGCCACCACAAAGGGCAAAGAAAAGGAGCCAGGGATGGCTGTTCCTCAGGTAAAGTGACATTCCTCAGTGGATTCTTCTGTCTCCTTTTCTAAAATAGCAGGTATTGTAGTAGCCGGTCTTCTGTGATTCTGAAGCGTCCTACCTCACAAGTTTGCTCACACTCACCCATGCCTTTTCTCAGTCTCTCTCATCTTAAATTCCATCTGCCTCCGTTGCCCAGGCTGGAGCTCACTGGAGCAATCTGGGCTCACTATAACCTCCACCTCCCAGGATCAAGTGATTTCTCGTGCCTCAACCTCTCAAGTAGCTGGGATTACAGGCGTCCGCCACCAGGCTTGGCTAATTTTGTATTTTTCGTAGAGATAGGGTTTCACCATGTTAGCCAAGCTGGTCTCAAGCCCCTGACTTCACATAATCTCCTTGACAGTTTTTCACTGTTACTAAGAATAACATACTGGATGCCTGTGAGTGTGGTGACTTCACTGCAGATATCTGGAGAATTCCTGCAAAACCGATTACTTCTTTTTGGACTTGCCATTTCCTCTTTTAGATATGGGAAGATTCCATCCGGACCCCCCCAGCTGCAAAGGTGCCCTCTCTGACTGAGAACATGAGAAATGTCTCACTCTTTCAAGCAAGGCTTACTACTGTGGTCTTACCACCATGTCCTTTTTTGTATTCGGTGAAAATGAAAGCCCTTTTTATTTATATTTTCTATTCCTTGAGGGTCTGAGTAGATGTCATTAATCGTGGACATGTATATTTAAAATAGATTTTAATACTTTGCTGAAAGCATTCTTTTCATGTATTTTGAGAGCTATTTTGTATTCTTTTGTTCTTTATTTTTGTCCTGGTGATTTGTTCATATTATGCATGTTTTAAGGATAAAACAGAAATGTTCTTTCACATGCCCGCTTTTTTTTTTTTAAGACTGAGTTTTGCTCTTGTCACCCAGGCTGGAGTGCAATGGCATGATCTCGGCTGACTGCAGCCTCCGCCTCCCGGGTTCAAGCAGTTTTTCTGCCTCAGCCTCCCGAGTAGCTGCCATTACAGGCAGGCGCCACCACTCCCAGCTAAGTTTTGTACTTTTTAGTAGAGATGGTGTTTCACCATGATGGCCATAATTTCTCTTGCCTTCTGAAATTAGAAATTTTTGGTCATTAATGTCTTCCAACAGGCTTTTCTATACCTTTCTTCCTCTCACTGTCTTCTGGGACTTCTGGTACTTGAAAAAAAATTTTTTTTGAGATGAAGTTTTGCTCTGTTGCCAAGCTGGAGTGTAGTGGTGCAAACTCGGCTCACCTCCAGCCTCTGTCACCTGGGTTTAAGTGATTCTCTTATCTCAGCCTCCCAAGTAGCTGAGACTACATGTGTGCACCAGCACACCTGGCTAATTGTTACATTTTTCATAGAGCCGGGGTTTCTCTATGTTGGTCAGGCTGGTCTCAAACTCCCAATCTCAGGTGATCTGCCCACATTGGCCTCCCAAAGTGCAGAGATTTCAGGAGTGAGCCATCGTGCCTGGCCTATTTTTTAAATTGTTTTATTTTTTTGAGACAGTCTTGCTTTGTCACCCAGGCTGGAGTACAGTGGAGTGATCTTGGCCCACTGCAACCTCTGCCTCCCATGTTCAAGTGCTTCTCCTGCCTCAGCCTCTAGAGTAACTGGAACTACAGGAGCCCACCTCCACACCCAGCTAATCTTTGTATTTTTAGTAGAGACAGGGTTTTGCCATAATAACCAGGCTGTTCTCCAAACTCCTGACCTCAGGTGATCCACCCACCTTGGCCTCCCCAAGTCCTAGTGTGAGCCACCTTGCCAGTCCCCCAGTCTAATTTTTAATTTACATTATGAATTCTGATTTTGAACCCATGTATTGAATTTTTCCATTTAGTTACTGTATTTTTAGCCCGAGAGCTTCTGTGTAGTTCTTCATAATTTCTGTATGTTGGTTGACCTTCTCATTTTCTTCATGCATTGGTTTTTTGATTTCTTGAAGCTGTCTCTTAACTCAATGAGTTTCCAAAATTGTTTGAGTTGGAGTCGTAAGGGTGGCAAGGTCTTCAGTCCGAGGTCAATCCTTGCAGAACATCAGAAAATTCATTTTTCAGATAATTGTTCCAAATACAGTGACCATAGAAAATCATAAAGCTTTAATTGACATTAGAGCCAATTAGGCATTGACTTGAGATTGAGTTGACTTAACATTGAGTTTAAGCATTAATTGACATTAAAGTGTTTATGTTAAGAAGATTGGGCTATGTGGGGTGGCTGACGCCTGTAATCCCAACGCTTTGGGAGGCCAAGGCTGATAGATCACAGCCACTCCTGGCTATGAGAGTGTGGAGGCGGCTGTAGGGGTGGGGCCTGGTTAGAAGGGGCGGGGCCTTGAACAGGATCTGGACAGGGCAAGAATGAGGAGGCTGCCTGGGAGCCGGGCTGGAAAGTGGGAACGCCCGGGCCAGAGAGAGATCATCATCTTGAGGGCGAGGTCTGGAAGGGATGTTTTGAAGTGCAGAGTCTGGAGGGGGCGGGTGCTGTCTTTCTCCCCAGCTGGGCCCCAGATGTCTCCTGCTGTCATCCTCTCCATCCTCCATCCTGCAGGACTGGATTCCCGGGTTACTGATTGGTGGATTGTTTCTGATATGCCGTGATATTACCCCTAATATCACAGGGATGCTTCCTGTCCGTTTTGAGTTAATATTTCAAGCAATGGAAGGTAAAACAACTTACTGTAGTGGGCCACCTGTGCTGATCGCTGAATCGTTTTTCCTCTTAAGTTGAAAATGGTTTTAATGCAAAGCGCCTTTTTTGAGCAGGTAGAGTCGCGCGTCCTGCTGGCGGTGCGAGCTCCCCTCCGTCTGGGGCAGGGTAGGGGAGAGGGGCAGGAATCTTGGTAAAGGGGTGGAGTGGGGCGCTGGTTGCAGCGGGGACTGGTAATTAGAATGGCTTATTAAACTAAGCAAGATCCTGGGTTGTTTGAGTGGATAATGGAAACTGAAAGGTGACATGCAAAACTGCCTATTACACACAGGAGTGGAGGATAATTTCATATTTCATGGAAATAAAGTCACGGCCTGGAGTGGTGTCTCACACCTGTAATCCCAGCAGGTTCAAGAGCCGAGGCAGGAGGATCGCTTGAGCCCAGGTGTTTGAAATCAGCCTGGGCAACATAGTGAGACCTCGTCTCTACTAAAAATCAAAAAAATCTGCCAGGTGTGGTGGTCCACGACCGTGGTCCCAGCTGCTTGGGGCGCTGAGGTGGGAGGATCACTTGAGCCAGAAAGTTGGAGACTGCAGTGAGCTCTGAACTCGCCACCACACTCCAGCCTAGGTGACAAAGCTAGACCCTGTCTCAAACAAGCAAATAAATGAGAGGTGTAATTCCTCCTTTAAAAGTAAGGGAAGAGATTTTATTTCCTTTTATCTCTTAGAATATTCAGTTAGAAAATTTGTAAATTCATTTTCTCTGTCTTCTGAGGTGTTATTATTTTTTTTAGACAGTTTTTTTCTGTTACCCAGGCTGCAGTGCAAGGCGCGATCTCGCCTCATCCACAACCTCCATCTCCTGGGTTCAAGCGATTCTCCTGCCTTAGCTTCCCGAGTAGCTGGGATTACAGGCATGAGCCACCATGCCTGGCTAACTTTTCTTTTTTTCTTTTAGAAACTAAACCTTTTTTCAGTTTAATGACCCAGGGATGTATTTCTGCAGGACTTGGGAGTTCTTTTTGAAAGGCAAACAACAAGGGAGACAGTACCTTTATCTCAGTAGGAAATTAAATAATTCAAACATCAAATGACTTCAATTTAAGGCTATGGACCTTGAGGTAATTCTGAGCCTTGAGAGGAATGTGGTCATGCAAGCTGAGTCCAGTGTTATGCAGGGGCAATTTCTAAGACTTTTCCTGTAAGTAATTAGGAAGACTAAGCAGCCACAGAGCTAAGACCTCCTCGGATCATTGTCCCTTCTTTTGTAATGATAAGGTACACTTTGACCTTCCTTGAAGTATATCAATCCACAACCAAGCAAGTGGCTGCACCCTATGCACTGGTCTTGAATAAAAAAATGTGGTGATTCTGCTAAAGATTCTCTGTCTTTCCCTATGTGTGTGAAACCTTAATATCTCTACTTTGGAATGCTGATCCAATTCATTTAGAGTTGATGTTTCCAGGTGGCTATTTCCAAGCTTTGCCTTCAAGTAAATTCTGTACTTAATCATATACTCTAAATTTTATTTACTGCTGACATCAGTTTCTGTCGGATTGTAGGAGCCTCACCAGAGAGGGCACCTGCTGCCCTGTTGTAAAACTCACACTTGCCAAAAGTTATGGGTTAGGGTTTCTCCCCCTCCCTCAGGATGACGCTAGTTAGCTGACACAGATGGTCACCTCCGTTACCAAGTAGAGCCATGTGCGATCAAGGGTGTTGTCAAGTCCTCTTCCTTGAGGACTGATTAGTGTTTATCTTGAAAACATGTACTTAATCAGTCCCTGAGGACTGATTAGTGTTTATCTTGAAAACATGTACTTAATGGGTTGTATAGAACAGTGAAGTGTCTTTCTCTGTTTTCAACCTCTTAGCTCTTTTCCTCTATTTGCCATCACATTCTGGTCTAAGGCTTATTTATTAATGAAATCATTTTTATTTCTTATTCTGTTATCGTCGTGTAGATGATTTCTCATTCGGGGGAAGATCATTTTGTTTTCAATTATATTGTCTCAACATTTAAATGGTGAAGTAAAGAGTATTTCTTGGGCCAGGCTTGGTGGCTCACGATTGTAATCACAACACTCTGGGAGGCCGAGGCAGGTGGATCACTTCAAGTGAGGAGTTTGAGACCGGCCTGGCCAACATGGTGAAACCCCGTCTCTACCAAATATACAAAAATTAGTTGGACCTGGTGGCGCGCTTGTAATGCCAGCTACTCCGAAGACTGAGGCAGGAGAATCACTTCAACACAGGGTGTACAGGCTGCACTGAGCTGAGACCTTGCCACTGCACTCCAGCCTGGGAGACAGAGAAATACTGTCTTAAAAAAAAAAAAAAAAGGAAATTAAAAAAAAGAAAGTATTAGATCTCCTCCACAAATGTGCTGGGACGACTAACTGGATATTCACATGGAAAAGAATAATGTTGGATCCCTACAGAATCAAAATTTTATTTTAAAAATTTAGAGAATGAGGAAGGGAGCACTGCGGGAGGGACTATTACTTTGTCGCCCATGCTGGTCTGGAACCCCAGGCTCAGCGAACCTCCCGCTGCTGCTTCCTGAGTAGCTGCGACCTCAGGCTCCCTCCCCAGCGCCCGCATCCCCGCTGTGTTTAAGCAGCAGGTGGTGACCTCACTCTTCCCTGGCCTGAGCACTCCGTCCCGCATCCCAGGTGTGGCCCTAGGGAAGCCTCTGAAGCTAAGCACAGGGTAGACCCTTCCCTCACCCCCACTCCCACCCCCCAGAGTGAATGGCGAATAGAAAGGAAGAAGATTTCTATTCTGTTCTGTGGGCCGGCAGCGTGAAATCGTACATTCCGCCCAGGCAAGGCTTTGCATTTCACATTCTAGTTTGCATCCCCATTCCAGACAATTCCAGGGCTTTTGAATCAAGCCTCAGCCTTCCTGGCCGGTCTCGCCTCCAAAATCGGAAAAACAGAGGCGCTGGGCTCAAGACTGAGACTCACAGGTGCAGCCCCGGCCCCGCCCTCTGCCGGTTCTAAAGGGCAAAGTCTCTCCCCGTGGCGCCGCGCTTCGCCCTGCCCAGGCTCCGCCCACCTCCTCGTGGACCCCGCGCAGGCCTTATTTCTGTCCTGCGCACGCAGATTCACCTGGAAGCGGATAGCGTGGAGTGAAGGTCCCACCGCAGCCCGTGAGTTTCTCTCTGTCTTGCATTAAGTCTGTGTTTCCCAGGTCCCCGGCGCTTCTGTACCTGGGACGTGGGGTCCCTATAGACGTCGAAATTCTCGCCCTTCTTCATGCAGAGCAAATTGAGACGTCCCTTTGAGAGTCTTGGGTTCACTTCCTTTCCTACAGACCTGGAAATTCTCGCCCGTCTTCCTTCATGCAGAGCAAATTGAGAGTCTGGGGTTCGCTTCCTTTTGGGTTTAAAGTCGCCTTGAGGCTGGTGCGGTCTGGTTTTTCTGCTGTAGGGCAATGTATACACTTTCTATTGCGTAGTTTTCCTGCTTAAAACCTTTTTCTAACTCCTCCCGCCCCGCGCTTTTTAAAGTCCTCACAGGTGAGGTGGATTCCCGCCCTGGGCGCCTCCCACCCTCGCCTTCGTTGGCTTGTGGAGTGTAGCGCTCTGGCCCCAGTCCTTCAGAGGCCGTGTCCTCTGCCTGGTCCTGAGATCCTGCAGACCCCACCACTGTCTTGAGGCGTCGTCGCCCCCCACCTCCCTCCTCGTGCCGGGTCCTGCTGCTCCCCAGGTCTCCCCTCCGCAGTCACCGCTTCTCCTGAGCGCGCGCTGGGGAGGTGCCCGGGGCCTGTCCTGTGACACGGGCTGTTCTTGCCTGCCCAGCTCCAGCCCCTGTAAAATGTGCTCCCCCGGGATGCAGGCGTCTTACTCCAAATCCTCCTGTAATCGTGTGGGCCAAAGGGATCAGGAGACAGAGAGCAGTAGAAAACCTGAGATAAGAAAAGAAAACAGGAGGAGAAAAGTAACTGCAGAAATGTAGAGAAAAGCTAGATGTACAGAGACATGGCAAGGAGAACAGAGGGAGAACCACAGCAGGGAGGATTATTGTGGGTCTAGAGTGCCATAGAGTGGGGACGGGGGATATAACAGGGAAGAGAGAATTTAACAGGGAGAGCAGAGGAGGCGCAGAGATGGGAGAAGAGGGAGAAATCTATGGAGACTGAGGACAATCGAAAGATTGAAAGATCTATGAAGGAGCCATAAGAGGTTAAATAAGTTGTGAAGATAGAGCAGAAGAGGTAGAAGAGAAGGAATAAAGGGAAGAAGGGGATAAACAGCAAGAGAGGAGAGGGGCAAAAATGAGACGCAGAATCCCAGGGAAAAAGACAAGAAAACAAGAGCTGGAGAGAGGAGGAGAATGAGAGATATGTACAGAATTAGGGAGGGAAGCATAGTAATGAAAACAGAGAAGCTGGGCGCAGTGGCTCATGCCTGTAATCCAGGCACTGTAGGAGACTAAGACAAGGGGATTGCTTGAGTCCAGGAGCTCGACACCAGCCTGGGCAGCATAATGAGACCCACATCTCTGACCGAAAAAAGAAAAAAAAAAAATTAACGGGGCGCGATGGTGGACACCTGTAATCCTAACTCTGGAGGCCGATGTAGGAGGATCACTTGAGCCCAGGAGGTCCAGGCTGCAGTGAGCCGAGATCATGCCACTGCACCCCAGCCTGGTCAACAGAGTGAGACCCTGTCTCAAAAGAAAAAAAGGAGCGGGGGACTTTGGGTTCAGATGAGTAGGTGAGTTCGTATTACTAGTCGTGACATGTTGACTTCTTTGTATATAATCTAATAACTTTAAAAAATTTGTTTAAATTATACAGATGAGGTTGAGAATTTTTAAACTCCTATCTATGAGACGTTAACATCCTGTAAATCTTGGCATCAGAGGTCAGCTTCCACTTGGAATCCCTATTCAGCCGAGGGCAGTGACTTACTCAGTTGTGAGTCACTCTCTTGCCTTTTCTCAGAGTTGGGTATAAAGTGGAACAGTGGGCCGGGCGCGGTGGCTCAAGCCTGTAATCCCAGCACTTTGGGAGGCCGAGACGGGCGGATCACGAGGTCAGGAGATCGAAACCATCCTGGCTAACACGGTGAAACCCCGTCTCTATTAAGAAATACAAAAAACTAGCCGGGCGAGGTGGCGGGCGCCTGTAGTCCCAGCTACTCGGGAGGCTGAGGCCGGAGAATGGCGTGAACCCGGGAGGCGGAGCTTGCAGTGAGCTGAGATCCGGCCACTGCACTCCAGCCTGGGTGACAGAGCGAGACTCCGTCTCAAAAAAAAAAAAATAAAATAAAATAAAAATAAAAATAAAGTGGAACAGTGAAGTGGGGAAAGAAAAATTGGTGTTATTACATAATACTTTTAATTTAATTGATTAATACTTGGGACAGGCGTGAGCCTGGGTGATAAAGCCAGAGCCTGTCCCAAATATTAATTAATCCAGCACTTTGGGAGGCTAAGGCTAGTGGATCACTTCAGGTCAGGGATTCGAGACCAGTCTGGCCAACATGATGAAATTCTGTCTCTACTAAAAATACAAAAATTAGCAGGGCATGATGATACTCGCCTGAAATCCCAGATACTAGAAAGGCTGAGGAAAGAGAATCGGAGAATCGCTTGAGCCTGGGAGGGAAAGGTTACAGTGAGCCAAGATCCTGCCACTGCACTCTAGCCCAGGTGACAGAGCGAGACTCTGTTTCAAAGAGCAAAACAAAACCTGGCTGACGTTAAAAATATCCAGTTCTGGCCGTGCGCGATGACTCATGCCTGTAATCTCAGCACTTTTGGAGGCTGATGCGGGCGGATCACCAGAGGTAGGGAGTTTGAGAACAGCCTGACCAACATGGAGAAACCTTGTTTCTACTAAAAATACAAAATTAGGCAGGGGTGGTGGCGCGTGATTGTAATGCCAGCTACTCAAGAGGCTGAGGCGAGAGAAGTCGCTTGAACCCGGAGGCAGGGGTTGCAGTGAGTTGAGATCGCACCATTGCGCTCCACCTTGGGCAACAAGAGCGAAACTCTGCCTAAAAACAAACATATCCGTTTGCCTGTTTGCTTCTGTACTTTTGATTCAGTAGTTCTTGGAAGAGAGCTCGATGTCCACATATTACATATTACAATGCTCCCCAAGCATTCAGAGGGAGGCAGTCAGCGGAACAATTAGTGAAATGTTTTCCTAGATCATCTGCAATGTCTTCTTTCCTACTGAAACATAGGACTGGGACTCTAGAAAAGCTCCAGTATGTTATCTTCCTTTTTTTATAAGCAGGAGTCTCTTTCTGACCTGCTGTCTCCATGTTGGAGCAAGGGAAAGAGCCCTGGACGGTGGAGAGTGAAGTGAAAATAGCAACAAAATCCAGCTGGGTGGGAATGTATTACAGGTGTAAAGGCAGGTAAGAGCTCAGATGGGCAGAGTGGAAGCTCCACCTTCCACTAGTGTGTGGGGAAACTCTGCAAGTAGGAGAATTCTGTGGGAAAAGAAAAGTTTAAATCCTGAGATCTCTGAGTGAACATCTTTATTTGCCCCCTCTTATCTCTCTGCTATTTATTTATTTATTTAATTTTTTGAGACAGTGTCTTCCTCTGTTGCCCAGACTGAAGTGCAGTGGCACAATAGCTCACTATGACCTCCGCCGCCTGGGTTCAAGTGACTCTCCTGTCTCAGCCTCTCAAGTAGCTGGAAATACAGTCATGCATCACCACCACACCAGGCTGATTTCTTTATTTTTAGTAGAGATAGTGTGGCACCATGTTGGCCAGGCTGGTCTTGAACTCCTGATCTCAGGTGATTTGCCCGGTGCTGAAATTACAAGTGAGCCACCGCTCCAGGCCCCTCTGCTCTTTAGATGTGTAGTAGTTTGATTTTTTTGTCCTCTAGTGATGCCGCAGCTCAGAGACAAAGGCACAGTCTTTATCCTGATGGGCAACACCCTGTCATCTGGCTTCTGTGACCTCTTTGGTTTCTTGACTCTGGCACAGGGAGTGCTGTGTCAAAGGGATCTCTTCCCCTGTGGTCTCTCCTTCTGTACTTGATTCCATCTGATGCTCCGTTCTCTGTTCCTGTAGATCAGAGCTGAGGCCTCCATACACCTACCCCTTGACCTATTCAGGTTCCATCCCATTTCCTGTACTTGGAACACCTAATTAGGAGATGAGAAAACCCGGGCTGCTGCTCTGCATCTGGGGCCCGGGATACTGCACAGAGCCCTCTCTGGTTGTTCAAATAGTTGGCTTGCCTATTTGAAATAGGAAAAAAGGCCGTGCGCGGTGGCTTATGCCATCATTTGGAGAGGCTGAGGAGGGCAGATCACTTGAAGTCGGGAGTTTGAGACCAGCCTGGCCAACATGGTGAAACCCCGTTTCTACTAAAAATACCAAAAGTAACCGGGCGTGGTGGTGGGTGTCTATAATCCCAGCTACTCAGGAGACTGAGGCAGAAGAATCTCTTGAAACCAGGAGGTGGACTTTGCAGTGAGCCGAGATTTTGACACTACACTTTGCCTTGGCGACAAAGTGAGACTCCGTCCCACCCGCCAAAAAAAAAAAAAAAAAAATTAAAAAAAAAAGTGTTTTCCCTACTCTCTCATGCCACTGAGCACAGAATGCCTCCGTTCTGATCACCAAAATTTGTGGATTTCTCCCCAACCACATCTTGGAGTGCAATGGTGTGATCTCGGCTCACCACAACCTCCGTTTCCAGGTTGAAACGATTCTTCTGCCTCAGCCTCCCGAGTAGCTGGCAAAGAGCAAGACCTCATCTCAAAATAAAATAAAATATATGAGAACAAAGTTACTCTAAGTACGAAAGGCTAATCAGAGACTGAAAAGAAAGCAACCATTTGTCTCTTATCTGCCTATGTCCTGGAACCCCCCTCCCCGGCTTTGAGTTGTTCTACCTTTCCCGACTGAACCAATGTACCTCTGACACTTACTGATTGATATGACATGTCTCCCTAAAATGTAAGGCCTACCTAGACCATATTGGGCACATGCCATTAGGACCTCCTGAGCCTGCGTCATGCGCATACTCTTAACCTTGGCAAGATACACTTTCTAAACTGATTGAGATGTCTCAGATACTTGGCTCACAAACTATTTTTAAAGTCCCAGGTGATTTATTTTAGCAGCTATAAGAAAAATCTGGGCTGGTATGGTGGCTCATGCCTGTAATCCCAGCACCTTGGGAGGCCAAGGCGGGCAGATCACAAGGTCAGGAGTTCGAGACCATCCTGGCCAAGATGGTGAAACCCTGTCTCTAGTAAAAATACAAAAATTAGCGGGTGTCTTGGGCACGTGCCTCTAATCCCAGCTACTCCGGAGGCTGAGGCTGGAGAATCGCTTGATCCAGGGAGTCGTGGCTTGCAGTGAGCCGAGACTGTGCCACTTCTCTCTAGCCTGGTGACAGAGCAAGACTCTGTCCAAAAAAAAAGAAAAAAGGAAAAGCTGGTTTCAGGGGTTTCTGGTTACATCAGGAAGTTTCAGCAGCCATACTTCAGAGAATCACGTTCTTGAAGCAATGTATGTGTCCTGAGTTTATTTTTTATATGTCCTCTTGACTTTGGCTTAGTTGTGAAGCAGCCTCATTTTCTGGGGTAATATCTGAGGTTCATTGTCTCATGGCCACGGAAATCAAGTACGTGGACACCCAAGAGTGACGTTAGAGTGGAAGTTCAATAGGCGAAAGAAAGTCAATAGCTCTCTGCTACAGAGAGGGGTCCTGGAAAAATGGTTTGAGGATTCGTGGTAAAATGTAGGGGTTTTATTGATGAGCTGGTGGGGAGGCAGTGTCTTATCTACATAGGGCATGAAAAACTCGTTAGGACCAGATGTGTCATTTGCATACGGCATGAATTTCTGGTAGCCCCCTCCCCAATGTTTTATTATGCAGGTGGGTTCTGTGCCTGAGATGTGCACCATCTTGCCCATTTCTTACTGTACACGTGCTAACAAAAAAGGAAAGACGGAGCTTCCATTGTGGGCATGCCTAGCCCCAAGGTTGCCCCTTTCCTATTGGCGCAGCTGCTGACTTTCCTCCATGCAAGCTTCCAGCTTGCTTACCTGTTTGCAGATCAATTTTTCAGGCTGCTCTTCGTTAGAACAAAATGATATTTTGGGCAGCTTTTTGTTAGAAGGGAAGCTCTGCAGAGGAGTTTTTGCCCTCACTATCTGCCTAAATAATTTCTTTCTACCTCCTGTATCAGTTGGATATGGCAAGGGTGACCCAACTGATAGGATGAACTTTCACCACGGCAGAATTTTCTTTTTTTTTTTTTTGAGACGGAGTCTTGCTCTGTCACCCAGCCCAGGCTGGAGTGCAGTGGCGCGATCTCGGCTCACTGCAAGCTCCGCCTCCCGGGTTCACGCCATTCTCCTGCCTCAGCCTCCCGAGTAGCTGGGACTACAGGCGCCCACAACCGCGCCCGGCTAATTTTTTGTATTTTTAGTAGAGACGGGGTTTCACCGTGGTCTCGATCTCCTGACCTTGTGATCCGCCCGCCTCGGCCTCCCAAAGTGCTGGGATTACAGGCGTGAGCCACCGCGCCCGGCCTACCACGGCAGAATTTTCAATTCACTTTACGTGCATTCTGAAAGTAACTAGAAAAGATACTTTTTATTGTCAAATTGTAAGGGTCTTGTTTTGAGACAGTCTCACTGTGTCACCCAGGCTGGAGTGCAGTGGTGTGATCCTGACTCACTGCAACCTCCGCCTCCCAGGTTCAAGCAATTTTCCTACCCCAACCTCCTGAGTAGCTGGGATTACAGGTGTGCGCCACCACGCCTGGCTAATTTTTGTATTTTTAGTAGAAATGCCATTTCGCTATGTTGGCCAGGCTGGTCTCAAACTCCGGTCCTCAAGTGATCTGCCTGCCTCGGCCTCCCAAAGTGCTGAGATTACAGGCATGAGCCACCTTGCCCAGCCAATTATAAGGTATTTTAAAATTATTTATTATTTTTTTGAGACGGAGTCTTCAGTCTGTCACTCAGGCTGGAGTGCAGTGGCACTATCTTGCCTCACTGCAACCTCCGTCTCCTGGGTTCAAGCAGTTCTCCCGCCTCAGCCTACCAAGTAGCTGGGATTACAGGCATGCACCATTACTCCCAGCTAACTTTTTTTTTGTATTTTTAGTAGAGATGAGGTTTCACCATATTGGCCAGTCTAGTCTTTAACTCCTGACCTGGTGATCCGCCCGCCTCAGCCCCCCAAAGTGCTGGGATTACAGGCGTGAGCCACCGCGCCCGGCCCTATAAGTTATTTTATACCTTTTCTTTGTTTTCTCTTTCTGTCAGGTATGGTTAGAAAACCTATAACATAGAGAGTCTTCAGAATATATTTGGATTTATTGTGGAGTCCTAATTAGGGAAAAGGAGTCTGGCTAGTAGGAACAGGGGGAAAGCAAAGAGATAAGGCAAATAAGCTATTTTAAAACTTAAACATTGAGTTACCATATCATCCAGCAAGCCTAGTGCTGGGTATACATGCAAAATAAAAGAAATCAGTATGTGAAAAATATCTCTGCACTACCATGTGTGTGCACTCCTGTTCACAATAGCCAAGATTTGGAAGCAACCTAAGTGTCCAGCAACAGATAAATGTACAAAAAAAAAGTGGTGCTTACACACAACGGACCAATGTTCAGCCATCAAAAAGTATGGTATCCTGTCATTTGCAAAAACATAGAGGCAACTGGAGATCTTTTTTTTTTCTTTTGCTGAGACAGAGTCTCTCTCTGTCACCCAGGCTAGAGTGCAGCAGTGTGATCTCTGCTCACTGCAACCTCCACCTCTGGGTTCAAGCGATTCTCCTTACTCAGTCTCCCGAGTAGCTGAGATTACAATCGTACACCACCACGCCCAGCTCAATTTTGGTGTTACTTTTGTTCATATTCCCCACATTTACTTTTATTTCACAGTACTTTTTATATCCTTACTATATGTGTATTTTTATTTTATGTAAATTAAAATGCATGCCTTGTGTTCATTTGGGACATAAGAGAAAGACATTTAGAAGAATACAAGTTACACTTATCAATAGGGATGCAGGTTTGTCAGAGTGTGAAACTGCACTGCTATGGGATTCTCATCATGTTCACATAAGTAACCTAAGGCCGACTGCAGAGAGGATAACTGAAGTGGAAGGGGTGATTGTATGTTCTCAAATTGTATGATGTTTAATTCCATCATAAAACTGTAGATCCTTCAGCCTTAGCAACCTGATGGGGCATTGTTTGTGTTTAGACATGAAGGATCCTATAGAGGTGAGATAAAGCTATGCAGGTAGATGGGACATAATTAACTCATAGTTATAAAAAAAATAAATTTTATTGACACATGAAATTTATGATACATTCTAAATAAAACAATAGAAAATGTAGCCTGGCCAACACAGTGAAACCACATCTCTACCAAAAAATACAAAAATTAACCGGGCATGGTGGTGGTGCGCATGTAGTCCCATCTACTAGGGAGGCTGAGGCAGGAGAATTGCTTGAACCTGGGAGGCGGAGGTTGCAGTGAGTCATGATCGCTCCATTGCAATCCAGCCTGGGTGACAGAGTGAGACATTGTCTCAAAAAACAAACAATAGAAAATGTAATGCTGGCAGTTTAATGGGATTCCTAATCAAGAACATGCTATTGTGGTTTTTTTTTTTTTTTTTTTTTAAATAAACTCTCCTCTTTGGACCAGATACAGTGGCTCACACCTGTAATCCCAACACTTTTAGGAGGCCAAGCAGAAGGATCACTTGAGCTCAGGAGTTCAAAACCAGTCTGGGACACATAGCGAAACCTCGTCTCTACAAATAGAAAAAAAGAAAAAAATGCTAAAAAATCCTCTTCTCTGTGATAACTAATCTTTTCAATTTCAAGATTAAGATCAATTTTTCCTCAATCTTGCTACATGACAGCTACTGCCATTCAATGGAGATGTGGCTAACATTTCCCCTGCATTACCTCTACCTTACATGTAATCACTTCCTATTAACGTATTAATCTCCTCCAGTAAAAACTGCAGTCTCTTGAGGTCTTGGATTGCTCTGTTTCATGATTGGTTAGTAGAGCATTTCTTTCCTATAATCCACACTGGCCCTCTCTGTGAAGAATGCCCTGTATGCAATAATATGACTGATATCACAGCTTTACATTATTCTCAGCCCCTTACAAATCTTAATTCAGCCATTTTTTTCCTTTTTTTTTTTTTCTTTGAAATACTCACTCTGTCATCCAGGCTGGAGTGAAGTGGCACAATCTAGGCTCACTGCAACCTCCACCTCACGGGTTTAAGTGATTCTCCTGCCTCAGCCTCTCATAGCTGGGATTACAAGCGTGTGTCACTATGCCTGGCGTGTTTTTGTATTTTTAGTAGAGATGCGGTTTCACTTTCTTGCCCAAGCTCGTCTCGAACTCCTGATCTCAGGTGATATACCTGCCTCGGCCTCCCAAAGTGTTGGAATTACAGGAGTGAGCCACAATGCCTGGCCCATTGTTGTTTTTGAGGAGCATCACAGAAGCACATATGTAGGCAACAATCTCCGTCTGGTTCTGTTTCCTTTTCTTTGTGTGTGTGTGTTTTTTTTTTTTTTGAGATGGAGTCTCACCTGTCACCCAGGCTGAAGTGCAGTGGCGCAATCTCGGCCCACTGCAAGCTCCGCCTCCTAGATTCAAGCAATTGTCCTGCCTCAGTCTCCTGAGTGGCTGGGATTACAGGTGCCAGCCACAATGTCTGGCTAATTTTTGTTATTTTTAGTAAAGATGGGGTTTCACCATGCTGGCCAGGCTGTTCTCAAACTCCTGACTTCAAGTGATCCACCCATGTCCGCCTCCCAAAGTGCTGGGATTAGCCAATATTCAGCCAATATTCAATTTCAAAAGATAGTGTCCCTGTTTCACAGGAATATGGAGAGAAATGATCTCACCTAATGAAGTAGGCCATTTTTTCCTATTCTTGCCTATAGATCATGAAATGACTAAGAAAGACATCATAAAAACATTTCTAATGTCAGCTTGAAAGTTAACATTGGTAAAGAAGTCTTTCTCCTTCAATAATGTAATCAATTATTTTATGACCTGAAGGTAACTGGCCATTTCCAAATGTCTTTGAGTCTTTGATGTATGTCATGACTTTTAACATGCTTTGAATTGTAATTATTCTGCAGAATGTAATATAAAAGATTAATGGCAGAGAATTAGACTTCCTATGAGCTCTCAGATGGATTATAGTCTGTGAATTGGTTAATTTACCATATCACTACATTTGTGTTTGTTCCACTATAATTTTTTTTTTTTTTGAGATGGAGTCTCACTCTGTTGCCCAGGCTGAAGTGCAGTGGTGAGATCTCAGCTCACTGCAAGCTCTGCCTCCCAGGTTCAAGTGATTCTCCTGCCTCAGCCTCTCAAATAGCTGGGATTACAGGCACCCACTACCACACCTGGCTAATTTTTGTATTTTTAGTAGAGATGGGGTTTCACTATGTTGGTCAAGCCGGTCTCAAACTCCTGACCTCATGATCCACCCAACTCAGCCTCCCAGTGTGCTGGGATTACAGGCGTGAGCCACCACACCTGGGATCCACTATGAATTATTTTTTGAGACAGAGTCTCACTCTCTCGACCAGGCTGGAGTGCAGTGGCACGATCTTGGCTCACTGCAACCTCTGCCTGCCAGGTTCAAGCAACTCTCCTGTCTCAGCCTCCCGAGCAGCTGGGACTACAGGTGTGCACTGCTACCCCCAGCTATTTTTTGTATTTTTAGTAGAGACAGGGTTTCACCATGTTGGTTGGCAGGATGGTCTCAATCTCTTGATCTCATGATCCACCCGCCTCGGCATCGGCCTCCCAAAGTGCTGAGATTACAGGAATGAGCCACTGCATCCAGCCCTCCAATATGAATATATATATATATTTTTTAAAAGACGGAGTCTTGCTCTGTCGCCCAGGCTGGAGTGCAGTGGTGCAATCTCGGCTCACTGCAAGCTCCGCCTCCCGGGTTCATGCCATTCTCCTGTCTCAGCCTTCTGAGTAGCTGGGACTACAGGCGCCCACCACCACACCCGGCTAATTTTTTGTATTTTTAGTAGAGACGGGGTTTCACCGTGTTAGCCAGGATGGTCTCGAACTCCTGACCTTGTGATCCACCTGCCTCGGCCTCCCAAAGTGCTGGGATTACAGGTGTGAGCCACCGCGCCCGGCCTCCACTATGAATTTTTAATGAACCATGAGAATGCATCTTAGACTAGTGACCTTTCCAGATTTACTACATTTACTTGGTTTTTATTGAATAGATCTCTCATGACAAAATAATGAATATTACACTGAAAGGCTTATTACATTCATTATCTTTGTGTAGTTACTCTCCAGTATAAACCCTGTGATGTTCCAGTTTTAATGCTTGGGTAAAAGCCTAAGCGTGCACATTCCCTTTGTATGGTTTCATCAAAAAAGTTTTTGATGCCTAGTAAGACTATGGCCTGCAGAAAATCTCTATCACATATAATTATATAAAGGCTCTTTAGTATGGATTCTCTGATGTTGATGAATGTTTGAAGTCATAATGGTTTCCCACTCAGTGTTTTTGTTTCTCAAGTATGAAATTTTGCAATATTGTACAATGTGAGAGTTGTGCCAGAAGACCTTGCCACTTTCATTACATTTGTTAGGTTTCTCACCAGCAAGAATTCTTTGAAAAATCCTGATCTCAGACTTTTACCTTAAGGCCTTGCCACATTCAATACATTAGTAAAGTTTCTCTCCCCTATGGACTAGCTAATGGTTATTAAGCCTTGAACAAAACTAAAGGCTCTGCTACATTCATTATACTTGCAAAGTTTTTCTCCAGTATAAATTATTGTATGTGTTGCAAGGCTTTAATGCTGACTGAACCCTCTGCCACATTAATTACATTTGTTAGATTTCTCTCCGGCATGAAATCTCTGATGACCAATAAGATATGAACTGTCGCGGAAGAGTTTGCCACATTCATTACATTTGAAAGGTTTCTCTCCAGTATGGGTCACATGATGATTAGTAAGGCTTGAACGTACACTGAAAGCTTTGCCACATTCATTACATTTGTAAGGTTTCTCTCCAGTGTGAATTTTCCGATGATGTGCTAGGGATGAGTTCAGACTGAAGACTTTCCCACATTCATTACATTTATAAGGCTTTTCTCCAGTATGAATTCTCCGATGATATGCAAGGTATGAATTTTGACTGAAGACTTTGCCACATTCATTACATTTGTAAGGTTTCTCTCCAGTATGAATTCTGCGATGTTGTACAAGATGTGAATTTTGACTGAATGCTTTGTTACATTCATCACACTTAAAAGGTTTCTCACCAGTATGAATTAGCAGATGTTGGGCAAGGTATGAATTGCGACTGAAGACCTTGCCACATTCATTACATTTGTAAGGTTTCTCTCCAGTATGGATCCTCCAGTGATTTGCTAGGGATGACTTGTGACTGAAGACTTTGCCACATTCGTTACATTTGTAGGGTTTCTCTCCAGTGTGAATTCTCCGATGTTGTGCAAGGTGTGAAATATGATTGAAGACCTTTCCACATTCATTACATTTGTAGGGTTTCTCTCCAGTATGAATGATCAGATGTTGTATAAGGTAGGAATTGCGACTGAACACCTTGCCACATTTGTTACATTTGTAAGGTTTTTCTCCAGTATGAATTGTCCGATGTTGTGCAAGGTGTGAAATTTGATGGAATACCTTTCCACATTCATTACATTTATAAGGTTTCTCTCCAGTATGAATTCTTTGATGTTGTGCAAGGTGTGAAATTTGATTAAAGACCTTGCCACATTCATTACATTTATATGGTTTCTCTCCAGTATGAATCCTGCGATGCTGTGCAAGGTGTGAAATATTATTGAAGACCTTGCCACATTCGTTACATTTATATGGCTTCTCTCCAGTATGAATTCTTCGATGACTTGCAAGGTTTGATTTTTTATTGAAGCTCTTGCCACATATATCACATTTAAGCTGCTTCTCCTCAGCATGGATTATTTGATGTATAGTAAAATGTAAGCCTTGGTGAAAGGACTTGCCACACTCATTACATTTGTAGTGTTCTGTCCCAATGTTTGCTTTCTCTTTTTGTGTGAATAATGAATCCACAAAATTATATGCATGTGTATGAGAAACGTGGGTTTTGACAGTAGAAGAAATACCTTGGGGTGGGGAAACTAAGGAACTACTGTTGACAGATTTTTCCATGTGATCATATTTATATATTTTCCTTTCAGCTTGAAATAGCTGCAGTTCTGGTAGGTGTGACTGTAAGTTTAATCCAAGTTGACTTTTAATAGGCTTGTTTTGTACATCATCCTTTCTACCATGCATGTCTCTTCTACCAATGAGACTTTCCTTATAGGTCACACACACTCGTTTGTAATGTCTTTCATCATGTCTCCACCGACATTGAGAGTCATGTACATTTTTCTGGGTTTCACTGAAGCAAAAATCTTCTATGTCGTGGCTTTCATGTCTTTCCAACATTACTGTCTGGAATATTTCTCCTGTATTACTCTCCTTTTTTGTTGGTAATTCCTTGATCTCATATTTAGAAAAAATACCTATAAGACATAAGGAACCCACAGTTTCCAATTAATTACAGATAATAAATATCTCCTATTGAAATATGTAATATTACACTAAGAGTAATACTTATGTTAAAGGAAATTATAAAACTCCCAATCATGATTTTTAATTTTTTGGAGAACAAAAGGAACAGATATTTTCTTTTCTTTTTCTTTTTAAGATGGAGTCTTGCTCTGTCGCCCAGGCTGGAGTGCAGTGGCGCAATCTCGGCTCACTGCAAGGTCCGCCTCCCGGGTTCACGCCATTCTCCTGCCTCAGCCTCCCAAGTAGCTGGGACTACAGGCGCCCACCACTACGCCCGGCTAATTTTTTATATTTCTAGTAGAGACGGGGTTTCACCATGTTAGCCAGGATGGTCTCGATCTCCTGACCTCATGATCCGCCCACCTTGGCTTCCCAAAGTGCTGGGATTACAGATGTAAGCCACCGCACCTGGCCAGGAACAGATATTTTCTAGTAGAGAAAGGGTGACTGCACATAATTCAAACTAACTGCAGAACAGTAGTATAAAGAAAGCTACGACCAACCACTTACATTGCAAAAATTAGTTAGGTTAGCTCCCCAAAAAGGAGAATTTTTCCAACATGAAGCCTGGGCATACAATAGAAGGGAAACATGGCTATCTAGTAATTGAAAAGAATTTTGGAATTGGGAAATTTATTGACTAAGGTCAGAGAAAACATTCTTTGGAGCAAACTGAAAAATAAAAGGTATACAACACAACGAAGGCACCCATGGTCTAAATGTTTGCACTGACCAAAATTAGTCTACTAAGATCCTATTCCCCAATATGATGTTATTGGAAGTGGGGACATTGGGCAACAATTAGGCCATGAGGAGGAAGCTCTAATGAACAGGATTAGTGCCTGTATAAGGAAAACCACTAGAGTGCTTGCTTCCTTTCACTCTGACATATGAGACACAGCAAGAAGCTGGCTGGGGCAAGGTGCGGTGGCTCAGGCCTGTAATCTCAGCAATTTGTGAGCCCAGGGTGGGTGAATCATCTGAGGTCAGGAGTTTGAGACCAGCCTGTCCAACATTATTAAACCCCATCTCTACTAAAAATACAAAAATTAGCAAAACTCCATTAAAAAAAAAAAAAGCAGACTAGGGTAAAATAGAAAGAAGGCACCACCCGGGAAGTGTTTTTATGCATCTTGGACTTCACTGTTTACAGATTTATGAGAAATTATTTCCTGCAGTTTAAGGTGTTAAGCATCTCAGTCTACAGTATTTCTTACGGTAGTTTGAGGTGGTTAAGACATGAAAAGCTCCATCTAATAAATCTGACAGAGACTGATAAATCTTTTTTCTTAACTAAAGTAACTTTTCCAACTTCACAAAAACTCTGCAGTATTCCCAACCATCTACCAACAAACACTAACTTGCCAAAAGAAATTTGGAGTAAATTATTGCTTTTCAAATAAATAGAGTAGGTCCACCAATTTACACTGAAAATAAGTGAGGTCAGTGGTATTTGATCTTGGGCTGCAGACCCAGACATGTTCTTAAAAGTGGATGTAGTATTGACCTGGCAATCCCATTACTGGGTATATATCCAAAGGATTATAAATCATTTTACTATAAAGACACACACACATGTATATTTCTTGCAGCAATAGTTACAATAACAAAGACTTAGAACCAACCCAAATGCCCATCAAGGATAGACTGGTTAAAGAAAATGTGGCACATATATTCCATGGAATGCTATGCAGTCATAAAAAAGAATGAGACTGGCAGGACACAGTGGCTCACACCTGTAATCCCAGCACTTTGGAAGGCTAAGGTGGGCAGATCACCTGAGGTCAGGAGTTGGAGACCAGCCTGACCAACATGGTGAAACCCCTTCTCTACTAAAAATACAAAATTAGCCAGACAAGGTGGTGCATACCTGTAATTCCAGCTACTTTGGAGGCTGAGGCGGGAGAATCGCTTGAACCCGGGAGGTGGAGGTTGTGGTGAGCCGAGATCATGCCATTGCACTCCAGCCTGGGCAACAAGAGCGAAACTCCATTTCGAAAAGAAAAGAAACAAAAGAATGAGATCATGTCCTTTGTAGGGACATGGATGAAGCTGAAAGCCATCATGCTCAGCAAACTAACACAGGAACAGAAAACCAAACACTGCATGTTCTGACTCATAAGTGGGAGTTGAACAATTAGAACACATGGACACAGGGACAGAAACAACATACAGCAGGGCCTATCGGGGTGGGGGGCAAGAGGAGGGAGAACATTGGGAAAAACACCTAATGCATGCAGGGCTTCAAACCTAGATGACGGGTTGATGGGTGCAACAAATCACCATGGCACATGTATACCTACATAACAAACCTGCACATTCTGCACATGTACCCCAGAACTTAAAGTAAAATTTAGACAGTGGCATGTCAACCATCATACAGAGCAGACATTGGTTTAGGCTGTGTCCTGAGAAGGCTGTCCAATGGATAAGCATGTGTCTTTCCTTACATAATGAGAGTAGTGTGGGGTCTGAGAGAGTACTGTGGATATTGAGGTGGTCAGAAATACAAAGATTAATACGTTCATAAGTGACAGTAGGCCGGGAGAAGTGGCTCACGCCTGTAATCTCAACACTTTGGGAGGCTCAGGCAGGTGGATCACCTGAAGTCAGGAGTACAAACCCAGCTTGGTCAACACGATGAAACCCTGTCTACTAAAAATACAAAAATTAGCTGGACATGGAGTTTGGCGCCTGTAATCCCAGCTATTGGAAAGGCTGAGGCAGTCGAATGACTTAAATCTAGGAAGAGGAGATAGCAGTGAGCAGAGATCATGCCACTGTACTCCAGCCTGAGCAACAGAGCAAGACTCCGTGTGAAAAAATATATAATTATAGTTCATCAGTTAAAATTCTGACCTTAGTAGAAAAGAACTGATTTATTTATTTATTTTATTTTATTTTATTTTATTTATTTTTTTTTTTTTTGAGACGGAGTCTCGCTGTGTTGCCCAGGCTGGAGTGCAGTGGCCGGATCTCAGCTCACTGCAAGCTCTGCCTCCCGGGTTTTTTTTTACGCCATTCTCCTGCCTCAGCCTCCCGAGTAGCCGGGACTACAGGCGCCCGCCACCTCGCCCGGCTAGTTTTTTGTATTTTTTAGTAGAGACAGGATTTCACCGTGTTAGCCAGGATGGTCTCGAACTCCTGACCTCGTGATCCGCCCATCTCGGCCTCCCAAAGTGCTGGGATTACAGGCTTGAGCCACCGCGCCCGGCCAAAAAGAACTGATTTAATAAAGAGCATTAATAATATTGCATCCTTGCCTGGGCATGGTGGCTCACACCTGTAATCCCAGCACTTTGGGAGGCAGAGGCAGGCAGATCGCGAAGTCAAGAGATCAAGAATATACTGGCCAACATGATGAAACCCTGTCTCCACTAAAAATGAAAAAATTAGCCGGGCATGGTGGTGCGTGCTTGTAGTCACAACTACTCGGGAGACTGAGGTAGGAGAATCAATTGAACCTGGGAGGCAGAGGTTGCAGTGAGCCAAGATCGTGCCATTGCTCTCCAGTCTGATGACAGAGCAAGACTCGGTCTCAAAAAAAAAAAAAAAAAAAAAAAAAAATTACCCTATCTTCAACTCTGGGAAAAATTGCAATTGTGCAGCAAAAATGGAAGAGATTTTTAAAAGTCAGTATGATAATGTGGGAAGGAGGCAGGTTTACATCTCTTATAATGTATCCTATGAAATTTGTCAAACTGAATGACCTATGAATTCTATTTATAGGCACATATTCAACAAATCCAACGTATAGATTCAGCATGATTTCAGCTCACCTCTTTCTCCCATGTTGAAGAGATTCTCTTGCCTCAGTCTCCTGACTACAGGCACCCGCCACCACGCCCGACTACTTTTTGTATATTTAGTAAAAACAGGGTTTTATCATGTCGGCCAGGCTGGTCTCAAACCCCCGACCTCAAGTGTTCCGCTTGCCTCAGCCTCTCAAAGTGATGGGATTACAGGCAGCCACTGCATGTGGCCATTTTTCCTATTTCAAATAGACAACCAGACTATTTGAACAAGTACAGAGGGCTCTGTGCAGTATCCCGCACCCCAGATGCAAAGGAGGAGCAGCCCAGATTTTTCCATCTCCTAATTAGGTGTTCCAAGTACAGGAAATGGGATGGAACCTGAATAGGTCAAGGGGCAGGTATATCTAGAGGGACGGGGCAGTTCTGATCTATAGGGACAGAGAACGGAGCATCAGATGGAATCAAGTACAGAAGGAGAGACCACAGGGGAAAGAAACCACTTTGGCACAGCCCGCCCTGTGCTGCAGAGTCAAGAAACCAAAGAGGTGACGGAAGCCAGATGACAGGGTGCTGCTCATCAGGATAAAGACTCTGCCTTGGTCTCTGAGCTGCGGCATCACTAGAGGGCAAAAGGTCAAACTAATACACGTCTCAAGAGCACAGGGCACAGGCGTGGTGGTGGCTCACCCCTGTAATCCCAGCACTTTGGGAGGCTGAGGCGGGTAAATCACCTGAGGTTGGTAGTTCGAGACCAATCTGGCCAACATGGCAAAACCTCGTTGCTATTAAAAATACAAAAATTAGCCAGGTGTGGTGGTGGTGCATATCTGTAAAAAGAAAAGAGAAAAAGAGCGAGCAGAGGGATAAGTGGAGCAAAGAAATATGTCCAGAGATCTCAGGATTTAAATGATGCTTTTCCCACAGAATTCTCTCACTTGCAAAGAGTCTCCCCACACACTATTTGAAGATGGAGCTTCCACTCTGCCCATTTGACCTCTTACCTGTGTTTACATCTGTAAAACATTCCCAGCCGGACACGGTGGCTCATGCCTGTAACCCCAGTACTTTGGGAGGCCGAGGCAGGTGGATCACAAGGAGACCATCTTGGCCAAACTGGTGAAATCCCGTCTCTACTAAAAATACAAGAATTAGCTGGGCGTGGTGGCATGTGCCTGCAGTCCCAACTACTCAGGAGGCTGGGAAAATTGCTTGAACCCAAGAGGTGGAGGTTGCAGTGAACTGAGATCGTGTCACTGCACTCCAGCCTGGGCGACAGAGTGAGACTCTGGTTCAAAAAAATAATAATAAATAAATAATCCCCACCCATCTGAATTTTTTTGCTATTTTCACTTTACGTTACACAGTCCAGGGCTCTTTGCCTTGCTCCAACAGGTCAGAAAGAGACTCCTGCTTATAAAAAGTAGGAAATATGACATGTTGGAGCTTTTCTAGAGCCCCAGCCCTACGTTTCTGTAGGGAAGAAGATATTACAGATGAACCTAGGAAAATATTTCAAATTCCTCCATTGCCTGCCTTATTCTGAATCCTTAAAGAGCATTGTAATATGTGGACATCAAGCTCTCTTCCAAGAACTACTGAATTGAAAGCACAGGAGTAGCAAACAGAAATCTGGATATCTTTAAAGTCTGCCATAAGGTTTTGTTTTTGTTTTTTGAGACAGAGTCTTGCTCTGTTGCCAGGGTTGGAGTGCAGAGGCGTGTTCTCAGCTCACTGCAACCATTGCCTCCCAGGTTCAAGTGATAATCTTACCTCAGCCTTTCTAGTAGCTGGGATTACAGGCGTGTGCCACCACACAACATTTCACCATGTTGGTGAGACTGGTATCGAACTCCTAACCTGAAGTGATCCACAAGCATTGGCCTCCCAAAGTGCTCGGATTACAGGCATGAGTCACCATGCCTTGCCAGCCATAAGGTTTTAAGCCTACTTTACTTCTGGAAACCCCACTGAACTATCATGAAGAAAGCAGAACATCTAAACAAAGGGCACAGTTAAAGTCCAGATGCTACATCATGACGCTTTTCATTTTGAAATCAATACAGCTTCCATTTTAGTCAAGCAAGGATGGGGCTCCCAGGAGACAACTGGAGAAAATACAAAGATATGCAAGGGCACACCCCCACCTCTGGAGGGCAGTTATCCTTACCCAGGGAGACCAGGTTCCTATAATTCTCCAGCATCACGTTTCTGTATAGAGTCCTCTGAGCAGGGTCCAGGCATTTCCACTCCTCCTGAGAGAATTCTATGGCCACATCCCTGAATGTCAGTAGACCCTGAAATGAAAACACATTTTAACCAAATGGTTATGGGAGGAGTTCTTATCTTTACAGAAGTGAGAAGAGGAGAGTGGTGACAACAAGGATTTAATTGTAGTGAATGTTCTGACAAATCTGAGTGTGGGATTTTTCACCACATGATGTCTTCCCAGTGGTGTTTGATTACACTTTTTAAACAGGTCATAATACCCTCTCGGTATAAATTTCTTATGTTTGTGAAGAATACAAGAGACGCTCAAATAATAAATGCCTGGTTCCCATTATAGAAAAGTTAAAAACTTTTGGTCAGGTGCAGTGGCTCACACTTGTAATCCCAACACTTTGGGAGGCTGAGGCAGGTGGATCACAAGGTCAGAAGTTTGAGACTAGCTTGGACAATCTGGTGAAACTCTGTCTCTACTAAAAATACAAGCAGGCCGGGCGCAGTGGCTCAAGCCTGTAATCCCAGCACTTTGGGAGGCCGAGGTGGGTGGATCACGAGGTCAGGAGATCGAGACCATCCTGGTGAACACAGTGAAACCCCGTCTCTACTAAAACTACAAAAAACTAGCCGGGCAAGGTGGCGGGCACCTGTAGTCCCAGCTACTCGGGAGGCTGAGGCAGGAGAATGGCGTGAACCCGGGACGTGGAGCTTGCAGTGAGCTGAGATCCGGCCACTGCACTCCAGTCTGGGCGACAGAGCGAGACTCCGTCTCAAAAAAAAAAAAAAAAAAAACAAGCATTAGTTGGACATAGTGGTAGATGCCTGTAGTCCCAGCTAGATGCCTGTAGTCCCAGCTACTCAGGGGGCTGAGGCAGGAGAATTGCTTGAACCTGGGAGGTGGAGGTTGCAGTGAGCGGAGATCGCACAGTTGCACTCCAACCTGGGCAACACAGACTCCGTCTCAAAAAGAAAATAAAAAAGAAATGTTAGAAATTTTTATTGACACACCAAGTGACACTCAGTATCTAGATGAGATAGAGCATGAGTAATGCCTTCAAAGATGACAATATTCACAGTGAAATGTCAGCCGGGCTCAATGGCTCATGCCTGTAATCCCAGCTACACAGGAGGCAGGAGACTTGCTTGATCCTGGGAGGCAGAGGTTGCAGTAATCCAAGATCACACCACTGCACTCCAGCCTGTTCAACAGAAATTCCATCTCAAAAAATAAATCAATAAATAAAAAATTAAAAAATTTAGCTGGGCATGGTGGCAGGCATCTATGGTTCCAGCTGCTTGGAAGGCCTGGGCAACAAAGTGAGGCCCCATCTCAAAATACATGAAAACAAAATTACTCAAAGTACAAACAAACATTTTGTGTATATATATCCACAAAATAATAAAATATACACAGACTCACAAAAAACTAAAGTTGAATGCAAAGGGTTGTCATTTTCCCCAGATTTTCAAAATATGTACGTGTGTGTGTGTGTATATATATATAAAGTAGCAAGTTTTGTTTAATTGAAGAGGAATCTCATCTTGGTGGAAAAGGATATTTTGGCAGTTGGGGGCAGGGGGGAATCTGTTCAGTTCTAAGAAAGCAGCAGATTACCCATCCCAGAAGCAATCACTCTTTTAACAGCCTTCCCTGGAGGAATCCTCAGATATTGGCAGTAATGCAGGCGAGCACAGAGGCAGTGACTATGACACTCTTTATACAAAGAAAAGTCACAAAGGACCCACATGTCATTCAGCCAATTTCCATGCAGGTGTCAAAGAGGAAGGTAGCCATGTTTACTAACATGAGAACGTGTAAATTTTCACAACCAGCAGGATCAAATATCAGTAAAATATTTACTAAAACACAAAGAACAACAGACACTGGGCGTCAGGCCTCTGAGCTCAAGCCTGCATGTATACATCCAGATGGCCTGAGGCAACCAAAAAGCACAAAGGAAGTGAAACAGTCAGCTCCTGTCTTAACTGATTGACCAACCTTATGACATTCCATTATGACTTGTTTCTGTCCTGTCCCAACTGATTGATGGATCAACCTCATGACATTCTTCTTCTGGACAATGAGTCTTATGATCTCCCCACCATACACCTTGTGACTCCCTCCTCTGCTGACAATAGATAACCACCTTTAACTGTAACTTTCCACTGCTTACCCCAGTCTATAAAACTGCCTCTCATTTATCTCCCTTTGCTGACTCCTTTTTTGGACTCAGCTTGCCTGCACCCAGGTAAAATAAGCAGCCTTGATGCTCACACAAAACCTGTTTGGTGGTCTCTTCACACGGACGTGCATGACATTTGGTGAGACCCAGGACAGGAGGACTCCTTCAGGAGACTGACCTCCTGTCCTGGCCCCCACTCCATGAGGAGATCCACCTACGACCTCGGGTCCTCAGACAAACCAGCCCAAGGATTCAAATTGGGTAAGTGGTCTTTTTACTCTCTTCTCCAACTTTTCTCACTATCCCTCAACCTTTTTCTTCTTTCAATTTCAGCACTGCCTTTCAGTCTCTCCCTTCCCTTAATTTCAGTTCCTTTCCTTTTCTGGTAGAGACAGAGGATACTTGTTTTATCCATGAACCCAAAACTCCGGCGCTGGTCACGGACTTGGGAAGACAGTCTTCCCTTGGTGTTTAATCACTGCAGGGATGCCTGCCTGATTATTCACCCACATTTCAGATTTGTTTGATCACCACAGGGACACCTGCCTTGATCCTCCACCTTGGTGGCAAGTACCACTGCCTCTGGGCAGCAAGTACCACCCCCCACTTGTGTCTCTACCCCTCTTTTCTCTAAACTTATCTTTTTACTATGGGCAACCATCTGCCCTCCATTCCTCCTTCTTCCCCCTTAAGCCTGTGTTCTTAAAAACTTGAAACCTCTTCAACTCCCACCTGATCTAAAACCTAAGCATCTTATTTTCTCCTGCAACACTGCTTGGCCCCAATACAAACTTGATAATGGCTCTAAATGGCCAGAGAATGGCACTCTATTTCTCCATCCTACAAGACCTAAGTAATTTTTGTCATCAGATGGGCAAATGGTCTGAGGTGCCTTATGTCCAGGCATTTTTTACACTTTGCTCCCTCCCTAGCCTCTGCTCCCAATGTGACTAGTCCCAAATCCTTCTTTCCCTCCTGCCTGTCCCTTCAGTCCCAAACCCAAGTGCTGCTGAGTCTTCTGAATCCTCCTTTTCTGCAGACCCCTCTTTCCTCTCTCCCCCTTCCCAGGCCACTCCTCAGCAGGCTGAATCAAGTCCCGATTCTTCCTCAGCCTCTGGCTCTCCCACCTTATAGCCCTGCTGTCACCTCCCCTCCCCACACCCAGTTTAGCTTACAATTTCGTTCTGCAGCAAATACTCCCCCACCTGCCCAACAATTTCCTCTTCAAGAGGTGGCTGGAGCTGAGGGCATCATCAGAGTGTATGTACCATTTTCTCTATCAGACCTTTCCCAAATTAATCAGTGCTTAGGCCCCTTCTCATCAGACCCCATTAAAGATATACAGGAAATCCAGTATTTAACCGAGTACTACAACTTAACCTAGAGTGACTTAAATGTCATCCTAACTTCTACCCTTTCCCCAGATGAGCGAGATAGAGTTTATACCCTAGCCCAGTCCCACACTGACACCCACTGTCATCATGAGCAAGACCTTCAAGAAGGCATCAGTATAGTTGCCCAAGAAGATCCCCAGTGGGAATACCAGACAGGCTCACCAGGTGTAGGTAGGTGAGATTATATGATTTCCTGCCTAGTTGAAGTGCTTAAAAAGGCAGATTTCAAAGTGACAAACTTAAAGAAACCACCCAAGGAAAAGATGAAAACCCAGCCCAGTTCATGGTTCATCTGGCAGCAACACTGAGACACTTCACAGCCCTAGACCCTGAAGGGTCAGAAGGCCATCTCATTCTCAATATGCATTTTATCAACCAGTCAGCTCCTGACATTAGAAAAAAGCTTCAAAAATTGGAATCCATTCCTCAAACCCCACAACAGGAATTAATCTCGTCTTCAAGGTGTGAATAATAGGAGGCAGCCAAGTGGCAATGCATTTCTGAGTTACAATTACTTGCCTCTGCTGTGAGACAAAACTAAGCTGTACCTCCAGCACACAAGAACTTCAAAATGCCTAAGGTGCAGTGGTCAGGCATTCCTACAGGACCACCTCCCTCAGGATCCTGCTTCAGGTGCCAGAAATCTGGCCACTGGGCCAAGGAATGCCTGCAGCCAGGGATTCCTCGCAAGCCGTGTCCCATCTGTTCAGGGACCCAATGGAAATCAGACTGCCCAGCTCACCCAGCAGCCACTCCTAGAGCCCCTAAAGCTCTGGCCCCGTGCTCTTTGACTGACTCCTTCCCAGATCTGCTCAGCTTAGCAGCTGAAGACTGACACTGCCCCATCACCTCGGAAGACCCCTGGACCATCAGGGATGCCAAGCTTTGGGTAAATGTCACAGTGGAGCATAAGTCCATCCCCTGTTTAATTGATACAGGGGCTACTCACTACACATTACCTTCTTTTCAAGGGCCTGTTTCCCTTGACTCCATAACTGTTGTGGGTATTGAAGGCCAGTCTGCTAGACCCTTTAAAACTTCCCAATTTGGTGCCAACTTGAACAATATTCTTTTATGCACTCCTTTGTTGTTATCCCCACCTGCCCAGTTCCCTTATTAGGCTGAGACATTTTAACCAAATTACCTGCTTCCCTGACTGTTCCCAGACTACAGCCACATCTCATTGCTGCCCTTCTTCCCAACCCAAAGCTACCTTCACGTCTTCCTCTTGTCTCCCCCGACATTAACCCACAGGTATGGGACACCTCTACTCCCTCCCTGGCAACCAATCACACACCCATACCTAATCACCCTTACCCTGCTCAACACCAGTATCCCATCCCACAACAGGCTTTAAGGGGATTAAAGCCTGTTGTCACTCGCCTTCTACAGCATGAGCTTCTAAAGTCTACAAACTCTCCTTACAATTCCCCCATTTTACCTGTCCAAAAAATGGACAAGTCTTACAGGTTGGTTCAGGATATGTGCCTTTTAAACCGAATTGTTTTGCCTGTCCACCCTGTGGTGCCCAACCGGTACACTCTTTTGTCCTCAATACCTCCCTCCAAAACTCACTCACTATTCCATTCTTGATTTTTTTTTTTTGAGACAGAGTCTGGCTCTGTCACCCAGGCTGGAGTGCAGTGGCGTGATCTTGGCTCACTGCAAGCTCTGCCTCCCAGGTTCCCCCCATTCTCCTGCCTCAGCCTCCATGAGTAGCTGTGACTACAGGCGCCCGCCACCACGCCTGGCTAATTTTTTGTATTTTTGTTTTTAGTAGAGATGGGGTTTCACTGTGTTAGCCAGGATGGTCTCGATCTCCTGACCTCGTGATCTGCCCATTTCGGCCTCCCAAAGTGCTGGGATTACAGGTGTGAGCCACCGCGCCCGGCCATATTCTTGATCTTAAAGATGCTTTTTTCACTATTCCCCTGCACACCTCATCTCGGCCCCTCATTGCTTTTTCCTGGACTGAACCTGAGACCCATCAATTCCAGCAGCTTACCTGGGCTGTACTGCCACAAAGTTTCCGGGATAGCCCTCATTACTTCAGCCAAGCTCTTTCTCATTTACTTTCTTTCCACTCCTCTGCTTCCTACCTTATTCCAAACATTAATGACCTTCTACTCTGTAATCCCTCCTTTGAGTCTTCGCAAAGCTTGGGTTGGGATTTGAGAGATCAGCCGGACACAGTTGGCAGGGAGAGCATGAGTGTTTTCATGAAGAATTATGCCAAGGTAGGTAATGGATGGGGAAGAAATTTGAGCTTTGGAGGGGGATACCTGATATCCTTTGGAAAATAAATGTTGAAGGAGCAGGACGGTATCTTGCTGCGAAGATACTCCCCTCATATTTGGACTCCCCACAACACAAGCTGCTACTCTTGTGGCTGCTCCATTATGCATCTCTCGGCAAAGACCCACTGGAATTCCCTTGGGTAACCTTTCACCTTCTCAATGCTCCTTCACTCTTCATCTCCAAAGCCCAACTACACATATCACTGAAACAATTGGGGCCTTCCAGCTCTGTATTACAGATAAGCCCTCTATCAATACTGGCAAACTTAAAAACATTAGCAGTTACTATTGCTTAGGAGAACATTTACCCTGTATTTCACTCCATCCTTGGCTACCTTCCCCTTCCTCTTCAGACTCTCCTCCCAGGGCCTCTTCTTGTTTACTTATACCCAGCCCCATAAATAACAGTGAAATGTTGCTCATAGACACTTGACACTTTCTCAAACACCATGAAAATCGAACCTCCCCCTCTATACAATTACCCCATCAGTCCCCATTACCACCTCTGATGGCTGCCGCCCTAGCTGGATCCCTAGGAGTCTGGGTACAAGACACCTCTTTTAGTACTCATCTTTTCTTTCTTTTTTTTTTTTTTTTTTTTTTTTTTTTTTGAGACGGTGTCTCGCTGTCGCCCAGGCTGGAGTGCAGTGGCCAGATCTCAGCTCACTGCAAGCTCCACCTCCCGGGTTCACGCCATTCTCCTGCCTCAGCCTCCCGAGTAGTTGGGACTACAGGCGCCCGCCACCGTGCCCGGCTAGTTTTCTGTATTTTTTAGTAGAGACGGGGTTTCACCGTGTTAGCCAGGATGGTCTCGATCTCCTGACCTCGTGATCCGCCCGTCTCGGCCTCCCAAAGTGCTGGGATTACAGGCTTGAGCCACCGCGCCCGGCCAGTACTCATCTTTTCACTTTGTATTTCCAATTTTGCATTGCACAAAACCTCTTCTCCTGTGGCTCCTCCACTTACATGTGTCTACCTGCTAATTGGACAGATACAGGTACACTCATTTTTCTTATTCCCAAAATTCAATTTGCAAATGGGACTGAACAACTTCCTGTCCTGCTCATGACACCAACCAGACAAAAAAAGAGTTATTCCTCTAATCCCTCTACTTGTAGGGTTAGGACTTTCTGCTTCCACTATTGCCCTTGGAGCTGGAATGGCAGGTGTTTCAACTTCTGTCACGACCTTCCATAGCCTTTCAAATGACATTTCTACTAACATTACAGATATATCACAAACTTATCAGTCCTTCAGGCCAAGTCGACTCTCAGCCACCCCTGGCCCGCCCCCCTGGCTTCTGGGAGCCCCATTGCCGGGGGTGCAGGCACTCCCCGCGATCGGGCTCAGTTGTCCTCCAAAATCGCTGAGGCCTCGACTTACTGCTGAAAAAGGAGGACTCCGTATATTTTTAAATGAAGAGTATTGTTTTCACCTAAATCAGTCTGGCCTGGTATATGACAACATAAAAAAACTCAAGGATAGAGTACAAAAATTTGCCAACCAGGCAAATAATTACTCTGGACCCACCTGGATACTTTCTGAGTGTCTTGGCTGCTCCCTATTCTTAGTCCCCTGGTTCCTGTTTTTCTCCTTGTCTTATTCAGGCCTTGTGTCTTCCATTTCATTTCTCAATTCATTCAAAACCACATTCAGACCATCACCAATCATTTTATACAACAAATGCTACTTTTAACAACCCCACAGTACCATCCTCTGCACCAAGATCTCCCCACAGCCTAAATGTCTATTCCTTGTAACTCATAAAATTTTCCTTAAGGTGCCCATGCAGCCCCTAATCCCGCTTGAAGCAACCCTGAGAAACATCACCCATTATCTCTCCATACCACCCCCCAAAATTTTTGCCACCCTAACACTTCACCACTGTTTTATTTTTCTTATTAATATAAGAAGAGAGGAATGTCAGGCCTCTGAGCCCAAGACTGCATGTATATGTCCAGATGGCCTGAGGCAACCAAAAAGTACAAAAGTGAAACAGCCAGCTCCCGTCTTAACTGACTGACCAACCTTATGACATTCCATGATGACTTGTTTCTGCCTTGCCCCAGCTGATCCATCGATCGACCTCGAGACATTCTTCTTCTAGACAATGAGTCTTATGATCTCCCACCATGCACCTTGTGACCCCCTTCTCTGCTGATAATAGGTAACCACCTTTAACTGTAACTTTCCACTGCTTACCCCAGTCCCATAAAACTGCCCCACCCCTATATCTCCCTTTGTTGACTCCTTTTTCGGACTCAGTCTGCCTGCACCCAGGTGAAATAAAGTCTTTTTGCTCACACAAAACCTGTTTGGTGGTCACTTCACACGGACAAGTGTGACACTGCAGTCTGCTTAAGGGTGGAGGGTGGGAGGAAGGAGAGGCGCAAAAGAAAAAACTGTTTGGGGCTGGGCATGGTAGCTCATGCCTGTAATCCCAGCACTTTGGGAGGCCCAGGTGTGTGGATCACCTGAGGTCAGGAGTTCAAGACCAGCCTGGCCAACGTGGCGAAACCCTGTCTCTACTAAAAATACAAAAATTAGCCAGGCATGGTGGCAGGCACCTGTAATCCCAGCTACTTAGGAGGCCGAAGCAGGAGAATCCCTTGAACTTGGGAGGTGGAAGTTGCAATGAACTGAGATCATGCCAGTATACTCTGGTCCGAGCAAGAAGAGCAAAACTCAGTCTCAAAAAAATAAATAAAAAAATAACTATTGGGTACTAGGCTTAATGCCAAAGTGACGAAATACTCTGTACAACAAAACCCCAATGACACGAGTTTAACTGTGTAACAAACCTTCACATGTAGCACTAAACCTAAAGTTAAATGAATATAATTTTTTAAAAATTACTACTGATTTTTTTCTGAAGTCTCATAACGATGCAGAAAAACACATATACGAGACTTGCTCTGACACGTGGCACAGAATTGACAGTAGCGGCTCCCCAGTGAGGTTGGAAAGAGGGTGGAGGATGTGACAGGGAAAGGAGATGCTTTATGGCCAATGGCCTCAGATGCAGCTTTGCTTAGAGTTTTCCACAAAACAAATATATTCATTGGCCAGGTGTGGTGGCTCATGCCTGTAATCCCAGCACTTTGGGAGGCCTAAGGCAGGCGGATCACCTGAGGTTGGGAATTCGAGACCAGCCTGGCCAACATGGAGAAACCTCATCTCTTCTAAAAATACAAAATTAGCCGGGCATGGTGACACCTGCCTGTAGTACCAGCTACTCAGGAGGCTAAGGAAGGAGAATCACTTCAATCCAAAAGGTGGAGGTTGCGGTGAGCAAAGATCACGTCATTGCACTCCAGACTGGGCAACAAAAGTGAAACTCTCAAAATAAATAAATAAATAACAAATATATACATCATGTGATGTTTAAGTGTAAAAGTATATATTTACTAATAATTGGTGGGGCTGGGCACCGTGGCTCATGCCTGTAATCCCAGCACTATAGGACGCTGAGGCAGAAGGATCACCTGAGGTCAGGAATTCGAGACCAACCTGGCCAACATGATGAAACCCCGTGTCTACTAAAAGTACAAAAAGATTAGACAGGCGTGGTGGCACATGCCTGTAATCTCAGGTACTCGGGAGGCTGAGGCAGGAGAATCACTTGAACTCGGAAGGTGGAGGTCGCAGTAAGCTGAGATCATGCCACTGCACCCCAGCCTGGGTGACAGAGCAAGACTCCATCTCAAAACAACAACAACAATAATAATAATAATAACAGGTGGAATGAGAATATGGCTCAATCCTCTAGGATACAAAAGTACTTCTCCCATTGTTGAGAATTTATACAAAGTTTTGCACCTTCAAAGTTATCACTTCAATAAGACACTCAATTAAAAAAAAATCTTAAAAACTATTTTAACAATGTACAAATATATTCACAATATAATCTGCTGATTAAGACTTCAACAAAGTGTATAATATCTATAACAGAATTTACAAATGCCTACAATAGTTTCTGGATTGGTTTACAGTTACACAGAATGCTTTAGGAAATACCATTAATACAAATGCATAATTTACAATATCCCCATTATAGCAAGAAAAAAAAATAGATTCAGAAAATAAAATGTCTTTTAGGCATTTATTATGCCAAGTATGTAAACGATTATTCTCATTATGATATGAGAATAATGCTCTTTTAGTGGTAAAAGATCTATTAGCTCAAGGTCCACTGAGGAGCTTTCAATCTAGCTATCCTTTCTGTAAAATAAATAGAACAGCAGCAATCTCTGGGTATTCCTTAAACAAACGATGATGATTCCACTTATATTACCTGGGCCTTCAGTAAATGACTTCTTCCAAATAAAAATAAGATTTTAGAAAGTAGTTAATACCACTGGCCCTAATCGTTTTCACTTGTTTGCATATGTTTAAGAAATTTCCCCCATGAAGTACATATTAAAAACTAACAATAATTTCTAACTCATACATAAGCCAAAGTGCTCACTCTTACCATGGAAGCAAAATTTGCTCCTGAAAATAGTCTACAGAAATAATATGTAAACACATAGAACTTTGAGACAGACTAAGAACATCTTCCTATGTTTTATGGATCAAAATGCAAAGGTCTCCATTACCTATGTAAATGACCACTTTCATTAACTTGGGATATACTGATATTACACAGCTGTGTGCATACCTATGGAACACGTGCACACCTACACCACAGAATAAATCCTGACAATGTTTCTAGTGCCAGCATATACTTTCTAGCCCCAAATGCTGGAAAGCAAATAAAAACTTAATATGAAAACTACTTTTCCAGGCCGGGCGCGGTGGCTCAAGCCTGTAATCCCAGCACTTTGGGAGGCCGAGATGGGCGGATCACGAGGTCAGGAGATCGAGACCATCCTGGCTAACACGGTGAAACCCCGTCTCTACTAAAAAATACAAAAAACTAGCCGGGCGAGGTGGCGGGCGCCTGTAGTCCCAGCTACTCGGGAGGCTGAGGCAGGAGAATGGTCTAAACCCGGGAGGCGGAGCTTGCAGTGAGCTGAGATCCGGCCACTGCACCCCAGCCTGGGCGACAGAGCAAGACTCTGTCTCAAAAAAAAAAAAAAGACTACTTTTCCTTTTTATAAATAAAGTTTTTAAGTGGAAAAACTAAGCCAACACTCCTCATTGCAACATGGACTAAGCTCTAAAAGGTTCAGAGTCAAGAATCTCTTTAGTTGTTCCCCAATGTAACAAAGCACGTAAGTTTTCTCTATTCAGGAAGTCTGATCATCTCCAGTGTTTTGTCATAAGAACTGCTTTCCAAAATGTGAAGTAGCCATGCTGGTTAAATTCTTTCTGCTGCCCACCTTACACCCGATGTAACCATACAGGTTGGCACCTTGTAGCACCACACCCATGATAACCACCGCCAACCACTCTACTCTGAAGGAGAAGAGTGCACTAAAGGCAAATATCACCCACAGCACTGGACAGGCAATAAGTCCCAACCAAAAGATTCTCGATTCAGCCTCTGACACAGTTTTAGTCTCTTGAGAGGACTCCTTTCTAGATTCAAATACCCAGTGGCTCTTTCCATCTTCAGCAATGTGATTCCACCAACGTAGGCCAACCATGAGTCTACCTGCGACATTCTTCACTGCCCAAAAGTCACACGACAAGATAATTGTCACCATACAGGTAATAAAGCTGCTGCTGAGCAACTCACAGAGCAGACAGACGACCATTGCACTGACTCGAAAGAACAAGTGGAAAAATGCTGCTACTGGATGTCTGATTTTGGATTTTCTTGGTCTATTAGTCGTTTCCTCTTCTGCATCAAACAGTGAAACATCTTCAGTGTCATCATTACTATCCTGCTGCAACATGGCGGCCCCAACTGTAACTATTTTTACCGAAAACACCTGTTTCACAAGCCTCTCCACAGTAACACCACAATCTCCAAGAGCTTAGTGTGCTAACAATGGTTTAAAGAATCTCTAGCGGGCCAGGTGTGGTGGCTCACGCCTGTAATCCCAGCTCCTTGGGAGGCCGAGGCGGGAGGATCACAAGGTCAGGAGATCGAGACCATCCTGGCTAATAGAGCGAAACCCTGTCTCTACTAAATACAGAAAAAAAAAAAAAAATTAGCCGGGCATAGTGGCAAGTGCCTGTAGTCCCAGCTACTTGGGAGGCTGAGGCAGGAGAATGGCATGAACCCGGGAGGCAGAAGTTGCAGTGAGCCAAGATCGCACCACTGCACTCCAGCCTGGGCAACAGAGATTCTGCCTCAAAAAAAAAAAAAATCTCTAGTTATTATTTAGGTTGATTTCATATTCTTTTTTTTTTTTTTTTTTTTTGAGATGGAGTCTCGCTGTGTCTCCCAGGCTGGAGTGCAGTGGCATGATCTCGGCTCACTGCAAGCTCCGCCTCCCGGGTTCACGCCATTCTCCCGCCTCAGCCTCCCAAGTAGCTGAGACTACAGGCGCCCGCCACCACGCCCGGCTAGTTTTTTGTATTTTTAGTAGAGACGGGGTTTCACCATGTTAGCCAGGATAGTCTCGATCTCCTGACCTCGTGATCCACCCGCCTCGGCCTCCCAAAGTGCTGGGATTACAGGCTTGAGCCACCGCACCTGGCCTGATTTCATATTCTTAAAATAATGATGGAATAAAACACCTTGTATCATTCATGTCTGTGTATGAACTTTCCATTCTAATTAGTAAGATTTTTCGAGTCAGGAACACAGTAACTCACTCAATTACCTAAAAATATAGTATAAAATCAGGGAGAAAAGATTTCCCCTTGTTGGTCTCCTTTTCTAGAATTTACCACATACTTTGTGCCCATTAATAGATGACTTCCATTGGCAGCTGCTCTACTCCTGATCCACAGAGAGCTGACAGTACATCCAGTTGTGGTCCCTGAACAATCCCTGCTGCCCAACAGCCCTGACACCACGGGACCCTCACCCCGTCTCCATCCATGTCTGGTGTGAGCCCTTCCCAGGACCATGCCCAGTGCCGCCTCTTCCCAACTTCATGTCACTGGGTCACGAGAGATGGAATCTAAGCGCGATGAGAGGGACTGAGGGAAGGCACGGGTGAGTGTGAGCAAACCTGTCAGGCAGGACGCTTCAGACTCAGAGAAGATTCCCAACTCCAAGGCCCAGCGTTTCTGAAAGGAAGGAGACAGAACAATCCACCGAGAATATCATCTCACCTGAGGAGGAGCCATCCCTGACTCCTCTGCTTTCCTCTTCCTCTTCCGGGTTTCTTCCTCATGGACCAAGAGTGTTTAGAAATCAATCCTGAATGTTAAAAATACGGTGTTTATTGCTCAGAATCAACACACCCCATCCCTGTAACACAACCACACATATAAAGGAGACCCCACACTGAGGAAATATGGTCCCCTGTGCTGCCCACTGCCCCAGAGACAATAAACTCCTACAGGAAAACTCCCGCACCCTCCTGGAGAAGCCTCCACACACGCTGCAGCAGTGGGGAGCTGGGCTGAAATGAGCACCTCTTCAGGGCACAGACGCAGCCCTGACCAAACGCCATGCAGAGGCTTGGTGCAGTGGCTCGTGCCTGTCATTCCAGCACTCTGGGATGCCGAGGCGGGTGGATCGTTTAATCTCAGGGGTTTGAGATCAGCCTGGGCAACATGGTGAAACCCCATCTTTACCAAAAATACAAAAAAAAACGTAGTCAGGCATGATGGTGCATGTCTGTGTGTCTATGGTCCCAGCTACTTTGGAAGCTGAGGTGGGAGAATTGCTTAAGCTCAGGAGTTCGAGACCAGCATGCCAACATGTTGAAACACTCTGTCTACTAAAAATACAAAAAGTGGGCCGGCCGCAGTGGCTCATGCCTGTAATACTGGCACTCTGAAAGGTCAAGGCGGGCGGATTGCTTGACGTCAGGAGTTCGAGAGCAGCCTGGCCAACATGGTGAAACCCCGTCTCAACTAAAAATACAAAAAGCAGCTGGGCTTGGTGGGCGTCTGTAATCCCAGCTACTTGGGAGGCTGAGGCAAGAGAATCCCGAGAATCTGGGAATCTGAGATTGTGGTGAGCCAAAATCACGCCACTGCACTTAGCCTTTCCCAGGCTGGTAAATTCCATCTAAAACAAACAAACAAGCAAAAAATCAAAAAACTATGTAGACCAGGTTCGGTGGCTCTTTCCTATAATCTCAGTACTCTGGGCAGCCAAGGCGGGAGGATACTTTGGGCCCAGGACTTTGAGACCAGCCTGGGAACACAGTGAAACCTCGTTTCTACCAAAAAACAAACAAACAAAAAAAACAATGATGGGCTTTTTGGTGGCTCATGACTGTGGTCCCAGCTACTCAAGAAGCTGAGGTAGGATTACTTGAGCCCAGGAGGACCAGGCTGCAGTTAGAGATCATGCCACTGCACTCCAGCCTAGGCAATTGGCCAGACCCTCTCTCTTAATATTAATTAATTAAGTTAAAAATTATGTGACAACAGAAAGGAATTTTTTTCTCACTTCACTGCCCCACTCCCTACCCCACTCTGGGAAAAGGGAACAGAGTGACTCAGAAGTGAATAAGTCGCTCCACTCTGGCTGAATAGGGATTCCAAGTGGAAGCTAACCTCTGAGGCCAAGATTTATAGAATGTACATATCTTATAGATAGGATTCTTAAAACTCTCAATCTCATCTGTATAATTTCAGCAAGTTTTTTTTTTTTTTTTTTTTTTTTTTTTGAGACGGAGTCTCGCTGTGTCTCCCAGGCTGAAGTGCAGTGGCGTGATCTCGGCTCACTGCAAGCTCCGCCTCCCGGGTTCACGCCATTCTCCCGCCTCAGCCTCCCAAGTAGCTGAGACTACAGGCGCCCGCCACCACGCCCGGCTAGTTTTTTGTATTTTTAGTAGAGACGGGGTTTCACCATGTTAGCCAGGATAGTCTCGATCTCCTGACCTCGTGATCCACCCGCCTCGGCCTCCCAAAGTGCTGGGATTACAGGCTTGAGCCACCGCGCCTGGCGCAAGTTTTAAGTTATGAGATTATATACAAAGAAGTCAACATGTTACAACTAATCGTATCCAATGAGCTCACCCACTCATCTAAACCCAAAGTCCCCCACCCCTTTTTTTCTTTTGAGACAGGTCTTGCTCTATTGAGCAGCCTGGAGTGCAGTGACATGCTCTCGCCTCACTGCAGCCTGGAAATCCTGGGCTCAAGTTATTCTTCTGTCTCTGCCTTCAGAGTACCTAGGACTACAGGTGCGCACCATCATGCCGTTAATTTTTTTTTTTTTTTTTTTTTTGGCGGAGATGGGGGTGTCTCACTATGTGGACCAAGCTGGACTTGAACTCCTGGACTCAAGCAATCTTCTTGCCTCAGTCTCCTAAAGTGCTGGTATTACAGGCATTAGCCACTGCGCCCAGCCCCTCTTTCTTCATTACTATGCTTCCCTTTCTAATTCTGTACCTATCTCTCTCCCCTTCTCTCTCTAGCTCTTGTTTTCTTTAATTTCCCTGGGATTCTGCTCATTTTGTACCCCTCTCCTCTTCTGCTGTTTATCCCCTTCTTCCCTCCATTCCTTCTCTTCCACCTCTTCTACTCCATCCTCGCAACTTACCTAACTTCTTGCTGCTCCTTCTCCCCAATCGTTCGATCATCCTCAATCTTGATATATTTCCGTCTCTTCTCCCATCTCTGTACCTCCTCTGCTCTCCCTGTTACATTCTCTCTTCGCTGTTATATCTCCCTGTCCCCACTCTCTGGAACCCCAGTCCTCAGGTGTCCTCCCTGCTGTGGTTCTCCTTCTGTTCTCCTTGCCACCAGCACCACTCTGCTCTGTCTGCCCTGGCTCCAAATTCCTCCTCTCCCTCACTCTGATGAGCCTCCCTCTTTGCTGCCCTTCTCCCTACATTGCTGTCCTTCATCTCTCTGTACATCTAGCTTTGCTCTACATTTCTCCAGTTGCTTTTCTCCTCCTGCTTTCTTATCGTTTTCTCTTCACTTTTGCTGTCTCTGGGCAAATCCCTCACCCATCCTCTACTTTGCCATCTGTTATGGTCTTTCTCATTCTTCTTTCGTCTGTCTCAGGTTTTCTACTGCTCTGTCTCCTGAAGCCCTTGACCCACACAATCACAGGAGGGTTTGGAGTAGGAAGCCTGCATCCCGGGGGAGCGCATTTTCCAGTGGCTGGAGCTGGGCAGACAAGAACACCCCATATCACAGGACAGGAACCGGGAACCTCCCCAACGCGGTCTCAGGGAAGCGGTGACTGCAGAGGGGAGACCTGGGGAACTGCAGGGCCCGGCACGAGGAGGGAGGTGGGGGCGTCTTAAGACAAGGGTGGGGGTCTGCAGGATTCCAGGACCAGGCAGAGGACGCGGCCTCCGTGGGACTGAGGTCCCTGCGCTACGCTCCAGCGGCCTACCAAGGCGAGGCTGGGAGGCGCCTAGGGAGGGAATTCAGCTCCCCGGTGAGGACTTTAAAAAGCGCGGGGCGGGAGGAGTCAGAAAATGGTTTTGAGCAGGAAAACTACGCGACAGGAAGTGTAACATTGCCCTATAGCAGAAAGACCGGGCCGGCCCAGCCTCAGGGCGACTTTAAACCCAAAAGGAAGCGATATCCGGACTCTCACGGGGACGTCTCAATTTGTCCTGGGTGAAGGAAGAAGGGCGAGAATTTCCAGGTCTGTAGGGACCCCACGTTTCAGGTATAGAAGCGCAGGGGACCTGGTAAGCCCAGACTTAATACAAGAGCGAAACTCACCGCCGCGGTGTGACCTTCACTCCACCAAACCCGCTTCCGGGTTTGCGCGAATCTGCGCACGCAGTACGGAAGCCAGGTCTGGGCGGGGGCCGGGAGGAGGTGGGCGGGGCCTTGAGGAGTAGGGGCGGGGCGGAAGGCGGAGAGACTTTCCTCTTTAGAACCGGCAGAGGGCGGGGCAAGGGCGGGGCCAGGGCGGGACCTGTGCCTCTCTTAGCCTCCTTCTCAGCGCGTCTGTTTTTCGGGTTTTGGAGGCGAGACCGACCAGGAAGGCTGAGGCATGATTCAAAAGCCCTGGAATTGTCTGGAACGAAGATGCAAACTAGAATGGGAAATGCAAAGCCCTGCCTGGGCGAAAAGTACGATTTCATGCTGACGGCCCACAGAACCAAATAGAAATCCTCTCCCTTTCTATTGTCTCACTTGGGAGAGAGTCCACCCTGTGCTTAGCTTCAGAGACTCAGGTCACTGCATGAGATGCAGGATGGAGTGCTCAGGCCAAGGAGAGGTGAGGTCACCACCTGCGGCTTAAACACAGCAGGGATGCGGGCGCGGGAGCGGGAGCCTGCGGTCCCAGCTATTCAGGAAGCAGCGGAGGGAGGATCGCTGAGCCTGGGAGTCCAGGCCAGCCTGGGCGACAAAGGCTGGCCTGGACTCCTCGACAAACACCCCCTCCCGCAGGGCTCCCTTCCTCGTCTCTCTCTCTTCCTTTTTTTATAATAGCATTTTTGATGCTGTTACATAGGGATCCAACATTATTCTTTTCCACGTGGATATCTAGTTAGTTGTCCCAGCGTATTTGTGTAAGAGATCTATTACTTTTTTTTTTTTTTTTTTTTTTTGAGATGAAGTTTTGCTCTACTTGCCCAGGCTGGAGAGCATTGGCACGATCTCGGCTCACCGCAACCTCCTGGGTTCAAGCGATTCTCAAGCCTCAAACTCCCAAGTAGCTGGGATAACAGGAACGTGCCACCATGCCCTGCTAATTTTGTATTTTTAGTAGGGATGGGATTTCTCCATGTTGGTCAGGTTGGTCTCAAACTTCCGACCTCAAATGATCTGCCCGCCTCGGCCTCTCAAAGTGCTGGGATTACAGGCGTGAGCCACCGCTCCTGGCTTATTTTCTTTTTTATATTTACTTTTTTCTATTCTTGAGACACAGTTTTCTCTGTTGGCCAAGCTGGAATGCAGTGGCGAGATCTGGGCTCACTGCAACCCCTGTCTCGTGGGTTGAAGCGATTCTCCTGTCTCAGCCTCTGGTGTAGCTGACATTACAGGCGCGCGCAACCATGCCCAGCTAATTTTGTATTTTAAAAACCTCCTCTCTAATTTTTAGAGACGGGGTTTCACTATGTTGTCTAGGTTGGTCTGGAACTTCTGACTTCAAGTGATCTGCCTGCCTCAGCCTCTCAAAGTGCTGGGATTATAGTCATAAGCCACCATGCCTGGCCCCAAAAATATTCCTTATTTTACTCTTTAAATTTTGAGAAAATATAATGGAAAACAACACAAAACAAAATCTTCTCCCAAATGAGAACTCATCTTCACGACGATAATAGTGAGAGAAATAAAAACCACTTTATTAATAAATAAGCCTTAAGCCAGAATATGATGGGAAAATAGAGACAAACAGCTGAGAGGTTGAAAAGAGACAAAGAAACTTCGCTATTCTATACAACCCGTTGAATACACGTTTTCAAGATAAACACTAATCAGCCCTCAGGGAAGAGGACTTAACAACACCCTTGGTCACACATAGTTCATCCTGGCTCACACCGGTAATGGAGGTGGCCATCTGTGTCAACTAATTAGCTTCATCCAGAGGGAGGGGGAAAACCCCAACCCGTGCCTTTTTGACACGTGTGAGTTTTACAACATAGCGACAGGTGCCATCTCTGGTCAGGTGCCTGCAATCCAACAGAAACTGATGTCAGCAGTAAATAATAAAATTTAGAATATATGATTAAGTATTGAGTTTACGTGAACACAAAGCTTGAGGATAGCCACCTGGAAACATCAACTCCAGATGAATGGGATCAGCGTTCCAAAGTAGAGACGTTAAGGTTTCACATACAGGGAAAGACAGAGAATCTTTAGCAGAATCATGACAGTTTTCATTCAAGACCAGTGCATAGGCTGCAGCAACTTGTTTGGTTATGGACTGATACAATTTGAGGAAGTCTACTTTATCACTCCATAAGAAGTAACAATGATCCCATGAGGTCTTAGCTCTGGGGCTGCTTAGTCTTCCTAATTATTGACAGGAAAACTCTTTTTTCTTTGAGAGGGAGTATTGCTCTGTCGCCCAGGAGTGTAATCTCAGCTCACTGCAACCTCCACCTCCTGGGTTCAAGCAGTTCTCCTGATTCTAATTGTCAGTCCCCTCTTCAACCAGCCCCCCACTCCACCCCTTTACGGAGGTCCCTGCCCCTCCCCACTACGCTGCCCCAGTCTGAGGGGAGCTCGCCCGCCCCTCCTCCAGGACTCTACCTGCTCAAACAAGGCGCTTTACATTAAACCATTTTCTGGCCGGGCGCGGTGGCTCAAGCCTGTAATCCCAGCACTTTGGGAGGCCAAGACGGGCGGATCACGAGGTCAGGAGATCGAGACCATCCTGGCTAACACGGTGAAACCCCGTCTCTACTAAAAAAAATACAAAAAACTAGCCGGGCGAGGTGGCGGGCGCCTGTAGTCTCAGCTACTCGGGAGGCTGAGGCAGGAGAATGGCGTGAACCCGGGAGGCGGAGCTTGCAGTGAGCTGAGATCCGGCCACTGCACTCCAGCCTGGGCGACAGAGCGAGACTCCGTCTCAAAAAAAAAACAAAAAAACAAAAAAAACCATTTTCTACTTAAGAGGAAAAACGATTCAGCGTTCAGTACTGATGGCCCACTACAATATGTTGTTTTACCTTCGATTGTTTGAAACACTAACTTGAAACGGGCAGGAAAGGTCTATGATATTAGGGGTAATATCACGGCACATCAGAACCAATCCACCAATCAGAACCCGGAGGATTTAGTCCAGGCCGGCAAGAGGATGACGGTAGGCGACATCCGGGGCCCAGCTGAGAGAGCCCAAACCCGACCCTTGCAGGCCCACGCCCTTCAGAACAACACCCCCTCCAGACCCCGCCCCCAAGATGACGATAACCCTCTGGTTCTGCCCTTTCCCGCTGTATGGCCTGACCCCCAGGCAGCCTCCTCCCTCTTGCCCCGCCCCAGTCTTGTTCCAGGTATCGCCTCCACGCTCTAGCTGTCCTAGGTTCCTGTTTAACAATTTATACACTCATGTACCACAGAGTCCTAAGCACAAATATGGACGACACCAATCTCTGGTAATGTATCTGACTGAGCGTCTGCCTCAAGAACATAACAATAGCAATACTGAGTGAAATATTAGTAAGTTTCATGTATGTATATAATTGATCATTTATTATCTGCAGCTTTAAATTGGCTAAAATTACATAGCATGGGTTTTTATTTTAATCAAATATTAGAAATCTATCATTCACAAATGGAATCTAATCACACAAAGTTGAAGAGCATTTCCCTATGTTGAATAAATATGAAGTCGTTCAGAAATTGGAACTGATTTAGTGTTTTGCATTACACCTAGTTCTTTTCTTTTCTTTTACTGTTTTTTGAGACGCAGTTTCTCTCTTGTTGCCCAGACTGGAGTGCAATGGCGGCATCTCGGTCATTCTGGAACTGATTTTGTGCTAGTCTTTTTTTTCTGTGTTCATGAGCTTGTGAACCAAAAGTATCTAACAGGTCTCAATCAATTTAGAAATCTATTTTGCCAATGTTAAAAATGCACCCCGATAGCCTCAGGAGGTCCTGACGACGTGTGCCCAAGTGTTCAGGCTGTAACTTGATTTTACTCATTTTACAGAGACATGAGACATCAATCAGTACATAGATGTACATTAATTCGGTCTGGAAAGGTGGAAAAACGAACTGGGGGCTTCCGGGTCACAGGTAGATAACAAATGATCACATTCTTTGAGTGACTGATCAGCCTTCCACTGAATACACAATTTATATATGAGAGGGAGTAGAGGATAGTCACTTATGCCTTAGTCTGGTTCAGTGGCTCTGAATTTTTACATAAATAGGGCAGGTGAAGCAATCGGATAGGCATTTGTCTCAGGTGTGCAGAGGGACGGGTTCTGTCCCACGCTTGGGCAGATAAGCTATCAGTTTACCTTACCAAGGAGTAATTCAACAGAACTATTTTAGGGTGAAGATCTTGAGGTTCCCAGTTAGTGAGGGGAGTATTGTAGCTTTTCTCCTTCCTTCCTTCCTGTTTTTTGAGACAGTTTCACTCTTGCCCAAGCAGGAGTGCAGTGGCCCAATCTCTGCTCACCGCAACCTTCACCTCCTGGGTTCAAGTGATTCTCTTACCTCAGCCTCTTGAGTAGCTGGGATTACAGGCAGGCACCACCATGCCTGGCTAATTTGGTATTTTTAGTAAAGATGGGGTATCTACGTGTTGGTCAGGCTGGTCTCGAACTCCCAACCTCAGGTGATCACCGCACCCAGCCTCTCTGTAACTGTTTTTTAAATACTTGTAGCTATCTTGTCTAGGAATAAAATGGGAGGCAGGTTTGTCTGACACAGTTCCCAGCTTGACTTTTCTCTTTGGCTTAGCAATTTTTATTTTTCTTTCACAAGCTTGTGACTGACATAATGCTTTGACACACTGATATTGCTTTATATAGATTTTTCCATAACAGTGAAGTCCAAGGGTCTATCATGAAGTGGGTTAGGAGAGACGAGAAGATTCCCAGGAGTCTCCTGGCCTCAAGCAACCATCCTACCTTAGTCTCCCAAAGTGCCAGGACCACAGATGTGATCCACTGAACCCAGTGGAGTCTCCATCTCAAAAAATCCAAAAACGGCCGGGCGCGGTGGCTCAAGCCTGTAATCCCAGCACTTTGGGAGGCCGAGGCGGGCGGATCACAAGGTCAGGAGATCGAGACCACAGTGAAACCCCGTCTCTACTAAAAATACAAAAAATTAGCCGGGCGCGGTAGCGGGCGCCTGTAGTCCCAGCTACTCAGGAGGCTGAGGCAGGAGAATGGCGGGAACCCGGGAGGCGGAGCTTGCAGTGAGCCGAGATCGCGCCACTGCACTCCAGCCTGGGCAACAGCATGAGACTCCGTCTCAAAAAAAAAAAAAAAAAAAAAAAATCCAAAAGCAGTTCACAAATTATGGATCTCTATGGAATTACATCATTTTACTTTATCTTTTTGAAATGAAAAGTCTCACATATTTATTGTTGAACCCAGCCAATGTATGCATTCATAACAAAGTCAGAGAGAAAAAATACATTAGCAATAAAAAATGTCCAACTCTCCAGATAGTGGTGACATTTTCAGTTTGATACGGTAACGTGATTGTGACGCTTAGACAGCATAAATATGTGTGCTATCTCATCTGCAATTCTTTATAGACCCATCTTGGTTCTTCTCCAATGTACCCTTTTAGAGTCGTACCCGATTTTATTACCAGTTTTCATCTGAATCCACTAGAGGAATTGGATGATTTTACTTTTGTTTCTTGGCCAGGAATCTCTTAATCCTGAAACTCTCTTGAGAGGACATGGTGAGAAGCAGAGTCAAGTGCACACTACGATGGTGAAGAAAAGAAAAGAAGGGGCTTGACATCTTTATTTATTTTTATTTATTTTTTGAGTCGGAGTATTGCTCTTGTTCCCCAGGCTGGAGTGCAATGGTGCCATCTTGGCTCACTGCAACCTCCACTTACAGGGTTCTAGCGATTCTCCTGCCTCAGCCTCCCAAGTAGCTGGGATTACAGGCACCCACCACCATACCCAGCTAATTTTTGTATTTGTAGTAGAGATGGGGTTTCACCATGTTAACCAGGCTGGTCTCAAACTCCTATTTTTTCAGCTGTTAGCTGTCAGTCCTCTTCATTACGGCACAAATAAGATTAATTTTTGTCTGTAAAACTGATGTGGATGGTCTGCCTGCCACTCCATGCATCACTTTCAACATTGTCTTGTACCAACTCAAAATGAGTTATCCATTTACAAACTGGCGATTTTTGGGGGGCATCATCACCATAACATTTTCATAAAGGATTAATGATTTAATTATGTCTCTACCCAAACTTTACCATAAGTATTCTTTTGAGACAGTGTCTTGTTCTGTCACTTACACTGGAGTGCAGTGGCATGATCACAGCTCACTGCAGCCTCGACCTCCCAAGCCCAAGCCATCCTCCCACCACAGACTCCACAGTAGTTGAGACTGCAGGCATATGCCATCATGTCCAGATAATTTTTAGATTTTTTTTGTAGAGAAGGGGGTTTTGCCATGTTGCCCATTCTGGTCTTGAATACCTGCGCTCACATGCCACACCTGTCTCGGTCTCTGAAAGTGCTGGTATTACAGGCCTGACCCACTTCATCTGTTCTAATCAGAAAGTTGATGTTTTTTCTTGTTTCAATTTTAGCAGAATTTGTACTGCTTTGATATAGTCTCTTTTCAAACTCATGTCTTATCCTTCTGAGTGCCTCAAACTAGAGCCTGTTCAGACATGTTAAAACAGATTTGTATCGGTTCATTTGGGTGTAAAGGGTGTGAAATTTATGCACAATTTTCTCATAATATGTATTTTTCCATGAACTTCTTAAGGACCCCTTGTACAGGCAACTGTATTCAAGAGGATATAAAAAGGATTGTAGATATTCAAGTGCCACTTATTTCTGGGATGCAAGGATGGTTCAACATACTCAAGCAAATCAATGTGATAAGCCACTTGAACAGAATGAAAGGTGAAAACCACATCATCTCAATAGATGGAGAAAAAGCATTTCACAAAATTCAACATCCAGTCATCATGGATATCCAAAACAAAATAGAGAAGGAAATTTACCTCAACAATAGAAAGAGCATCCATGAAATGACCAATGCAGAAATAATCAAGCAGGGAAAATGGAATGCTTTTCCTGTAGAATTTCACATGATGCAAAAATGCTCTCACTCCTTCTACTCAATAAATATTGGCTGTCCTCGCCAGAACAATTAAATAGCAAAACGAATGAAACTCATCCAAATCAGAAAGAAGTAAAATTATATTAGTTTGTAGATGATGTAATCTTCTGCATAAAAAAATCATAAATAGTCAACCAAAATACTACTGTAACTAATAAACACATTCGGTGTATTTACAGAATAAATTATCAGCATCAAAAATTAGTTGAATTTTGATACATTAATAAATAATTATAAAATAAAATTTAAAAACACTTTCATTTGCTAGAGATCTTAAAGTAAGAAATACTTAGGAATAAACGTAAAAAGGTGAGAACTTTGTACCTTTAAACCTATAAACATTCATCAAAATGATTAAAAACTTTATATAAAGAGAGATACAACACATATTGATGGATTGGAAAAATCAATACTGTTAAATAATTATTTAACCCAATGTGATTTAGATTCAACACAGAACCCGTAATAATCCTTATCCATTTTTGTCAAAGAAACAAAAAACAGGTTGGGAAAAGTGGCTCATGTTTGTCAGCCAGGCTGATCTCAAACTTCTGACCTCAAGTAAGGGGTCTTGGCCCCCTGAAGTGTTGGGATTACAGGCATGAGCCACCACACCTGGCCCAGTCCTCTTAATAGAAACACTTAAATGTCAATTAATGTTTGAATTCAATGTTAAGTCAACTCAAACTCAAGTCAATGCTGAATTGACTCTAATGTCAATTAATGCGTGATGGTTTGTTATACTCATTGCATTGGAACAATTATCTCCCAAATGAATTTTCTGATGTTCTGCAAGGAGGAACCTCAGACTGAAGATCTTGCCACATTGATGACATTTTAAAATTTCTGTCCAGTATGAATTCTCTGATGTCTAATGAGGTGTGAACGTGAAGTAAAATCTTTGCCATAATCATCACACTTGTGACGTTTCTCTCCTGTATGAATTCTCCTGTTTTGCATAAGATGAAGTTTGATTGAAAACCTTGCCACAATCATGACATTTGTAATGTTTCTCCCTCCCAGGGAGGGTGTAGAGGTTTCCCATACCTGTGGGTTAAGGTGGGGAGGATATGAGAGGAAGACACGAAGGAGGCTTTGAACTGGGGGGAAAGGTGGCAATGAGGTGAGGCTGTAGCTGAGAAATAGTCAGGGAAGCAGATAATTTGGTTAAAATGTCTCGACCTAATAAGGAAACTGGGCATGTGGGCATAACTAAAAAGGAGTGCATAAAAGAATGTTGTCCAAGTTAGCACCAGAGTTGGGGAGTTTTAACGGGTTTAGAAGCCTGGCCATCAATACCCACAACAGGTATGGAGGCAACGGAAACAGGCACTTGAAAAGAAGGTAACTTGGAGTGGGTATCCTCCATGTTGATTAAGAAGGGGGATGGACTTACCCTCTACTGGGAGAGTTACCTGAAGTTCAGCATCCGTGATGGTCCAGGAGGCCTCCAAGGCAATATCAGGCAGCATTAGTCTTCAGCCACTAAGCCGAGCAGATCTGGGAAGGAGTCAGAGAGCCTTAGGCCAGAGCTCTAGGGACTCTGGGAGTGGCTGCCAGGCAAGTTGGACAGTTCAATTTCCAGTGGGGTCCCACACAGATGGGACATGGCTTAGGAGGAATCCTGGGATGTGGGCGTTCCTTGGCCCCGTGGCCAGATTTTTGGCATTTGAAGCAAGATCCTGGGGGAGGAGGTCCCAGAGGAACACCTGGCTGCTGTAGTTCAGGTGTTTTGAAGTTGTTGTGTGCTGGAGATGTGGCTGGGGTTTTTCTCACAGCGGAGGCAAATAATTGCAACTCTTCTCTATTATCATACACCTTGAAGGCGAGGTTAATTAAGTTCTGCTGTGGGGTTTGAAGGCCAGAATCTAATTTTCAGAGCTTTTTCTAATGTCAGGAGTGGATTGGGTAATAAAGTGTATATTGAGAATAAGACGGCCTTCTGGTCTCTCTGGGTCTAGGGCCGGAAAGCATCTAAGGGTTGTTGCCAAACGGGCCATGAACTGGGCTTTTTTTTTTTTTTTTTTTTTTTTTTTTTTTTTTTTTTTGAGACGGAGTCTCACTCTGTTGCCCAGGCTGGAGTGCAGTGGCCGGATCTCAGCTCACTGCAAGCTCCGCCTCCCGGGTTTACGCCATTCTCCTGCCTCAGCCTCCCGAGTAGCTGGGATTACAGGCGCCCGCCACCTCGCCCGGCTAGTTTTTTGTATTTTTTAGTAGAGACGGGGTTTCACCGTGTTAGCCAGGATGGTCTCGATCTCCTGACCTCGTGATCCGCCTGTCTCGGCCTGCCAAAGTGCTGGGATTACAGGCTTGAGCCACCGCGCCCGGCCTGGGCTGTTTTTATATTTAATGAAAAAGAGCCTAAATGCTAACTGATTTGGGAGAGGTCGGCTAAAGAAAAAGGAGCATTAACCTTGACTATGCCTTCAGCTCCAGCCACATCTGTAAGACGGTTAGAGAAAAAACTTTCCCGTTCATCTGGGGAGAGGGTAGAAGTTAGGATGACATTTAAGTCACTCCAGGTTAAATTGTAGGACAGAGTTAGATATTGGAATTCCCATATATATTTAGTGGGGTCTGGTGAGAAAGAGCCTAAGTGCTGACTGATCTGAGAGAGGTCTGATAGAGAAAAAGGCACAGGTACCCTGACTATGCCTTCAGCTCCAGCCACCTTTCTGAGGAAATTGTTGGGCAGGTTCGGGAGAGCGAGCTGCAGAATGAAACTGTAAGCCAGACCAGGTGTGAGGAGGGGAGGTGATAGAAGGATTATAGGGTGGAGGAGTGGAGGCTGAGGAAGAATTGAGACCTGGCTTGGCCTGGTGAGGAGCAGCCTGGGGAGGGGAAAGGTCAGATGGGTCCATAGAACAGAAGGATTCAAAGGACTCAGAGTTTGGAGTGGAGACTGAAGGAACAGGAGAGAAAGAAGAAAGATTTGGGATGAGTCACATTGGGAGCAGAGATTAGGAAGGGACTGACGTGTAAAAGAATGCCTGGACATCAGGCACATCAGACCATCTGCCCATTTTACGACAAGAATTATCTAGATCTTATAGGATGGAGAAAGTAAAAGTGCCATTTTCTGGCTATTTAGAACAATTGTCGAGTTTGTATTGGGGTCAAGCGGTGTTGCAGAAGAAAGTAAGGCTTTTAGGTTCTAGGTCAGGTGTGAGTTGAAAAGGTTTTAAGTTCTTGAGAACACAGGCTAGGGGAAAGGAAGGAGGAATGGAGGGTAGAAGGTTGCCCAAACTGAAGGAGGCAAGCCCAGAAAAAAGAAAGGGTAGAGACACGGAGAGATGGGGGTGGAAGGTAGTTGCCCCCCAGGGGAGGTGTTGCTTGCCACCAAGGTGAAGGATCAAGGTAGGCTTCCCCACGGTGATCAGACACCTCTGAAACGTGGGTGAACAATCAGGCAGGTGTCCCCTCAGTGATTAAACACCAAGGGAAGACTGTCTTCCCGTGTCCGTGACCGGCGCTGCAGTTTTGGGTTCACGGATAAAGTGCATCTCCTCTGTCTCTACCAGAAAAGGAAAGGAATTGAAATTAAGGGGAGAGATTGAAGGGTGGCACAGAAATTGAAAGGAGAAAGAGGTTGAAGGATAGTGAGAGAGGTTGGAGAAGAGAGTAAAAAGAGATCGCTTACCCAATTTAACATTGGTGAGATGTTACTTAGGCTGGTTGGTCTGAGGACCTGAGGTTGTAGGTGGATCTCCTCATGGGGTGAGGGTGAGGATAGGGAGGTGGTCTCCCAAAGGAGTCCCCCTGTCCAGGGTTTTGTCACCAAATGTCATGCACATCCATGTGAAGAGAGTCCACCAAACAGGCTTTGTGTGAGAAACAAGGCTGTTGATTTCACCTGGGTGGTGCAGGCGGGCTGAGTCCGTGAAAGGAGTCAGCAAAGGGTGGTCGGGTTATCATTAGTTCTTAAAGGTTTGGGATAGGCGGTTGAGTTAGGAGCAATTTTTTGTGGGCAAGCAGTGGCTCTCACAAAGTACATTCTCAAGGGCGGGGAGAATATTACAAAGTACCCTTCTTAAGGGCGGGAGAATATCACAAAGTTCATTATCGCAAGGACAGGAAGGGTGTATTGTCATAAGGTCAATTGATCAGTCAGGGTGGGGCAGGAACAGATCATAGTGGTGGAATGTCACCTTTTGTGGTTCTTCAGTTGCTTCAGGCCATCTGGATGTATACATGCAGGTCACAGGGGATATGACAGCTTAGCATGGGCTCAGAGGCCTGACAATGGGAGATAGAGGCAAACAGCTGAGAGGTTGAAAAGAGAGAAAGAAACTTCCCTGTTCTATACAACCCATTAAGTACATGTTTTCAACATAAACACTAATCAGTCCTCAGGGGAGAGGAACTGATAACACTCTTGGTCACACATAGTTCATCCTGGCTCTACTTGTTAACATAGTTGACCATCTGTGTCAGCTACTTAACTTCATCCAGAAGAAGGAAGAAAAACCCGAACCCATGTCTTTTTGGCAAGTGTGAGTTTTACAACATGGTGAAAGGTGACCTCTCTTGTGAGGCTCCTACAATACGACAGAAACTGATGTCAGCAGTACATAATAAAATTTAAACTACATGATTAAGTATAGATCATTTGAACACATAGTTTGAAGAGTGCCACCTCGAAACGTCAACTCCAAATGAATGGGATCAGCATTCCCAAGTAGAGACGTTAAGGTTTCACAGACATAGGGAAAGCCAGAAAAGCTTTAGCAGAATCACCACATTTTCCATTCAAGACCAGTGCATAGGGTGCAGCAACTTGATTGGTTACAGATTGATACACTTCAAGGAAGGTACTTTATCACTCCAGAAGAAGGGACAACGATCAGAGGAGGTCTTTCTCTGGGACTGCTTAGTTTTCCTAACTACCTACAGGAAAACTCTTAGAAGTTGCGCCTGCAAGGCCGGGCGCGGTGGCTCAAGCCTGTAATCCCAGCACTTTGGGAGGCCGAGACGGGCGGATCACGAGGTCAGGAGATCGAGACCATCCTGGCTAATATGGTGAAACCCCGTCTCTACTAAAAATACAAAAAACTAGCCGGGCGAGGTGGTGGGCGCCTGTAGTCCCAGCTACTCGGGAGGCTGAGGCAGGAGAATGGCGTAAACCCGGGAGGCGGAGCTTGCAGTGAGCTGAGATCCGGCCACTGCACTCCAGCCTGGGCGACAAAGTGAGACTCCGTCTCAAAAAAAAAAAAAAAAAAAAAAAAAAAAGAAGTTGCGCCTGCATACCAACTGGACTCAGGTTGCATGACTACATTCCTCTCAAGGCTCAGAATTATTTAAAGGTCCATAGCTTTAAATTGGAAGTATTTAAGGTTTGAATTACTTAATTTCTTACTGAGATACAAATATTATCTTCCTTGTTGTTTGCCTTTCAAAGAGAGTTCCCAAGTCCTTCAGAAATATATCCCTGGGGCAGGCACGGTGGCTCATGCCTGTAACCTAACCATAGCACTTTGGGAGGCTGAGGCAGGCGGATTGCCCAAGTCTGGGTAACATGGTGAAACCTCGTCTCTACTAAAATATGAAAAAATTATCCGGGCATGGCAACATGCTCCTATAGTTCCAGCTACTTGAAAGGCTGAGGCAGGAGAATTGCTTGAACCTGGGAGGTGGTTTACTTAAAGTAAGAAATACTTAGGAATAAAAGTAAAAAGATGAGAAGTTTCTACTTTGAAATCTACAAACATTCATCAAAATGATTAAATAGAGATACAACCCCTATTGATGGACTGGAAAAAATTAATATTGTTAAATGATTATATAACCCAATGTGATTTAGATTCAACACAATACCCATGAAAATCCCTATCAGTTTTTGTTAAAGAAACAAAAAGCAAACTGGGAAAAGTGACTCACATCTGTTGGCCAGGCTGGTCTCAAACTCCTCACCTCAAGTGATTTACCCATCTTGGCCCCCCAAAGTGTTGACATTACAGGTGTGAGCCACCCTGCATGGCCCAATCCTCTTAACATAAACACTTTGATGTCAGTTAATGCTTGAACTCAATGTTAAGTCAACTCAAACTCAAGTCAGTGCTGAAATGACTCTATTGCCAATTAATGGTTGATGGTTTGTTATACTCATTGCATTTGGAACAATTATCTCAAAAATGAATTTTCTGATGTTCTGCAAGGAGTAACCTCAGATCTAAGACTGCAGACCTTGCCACACTGATGACATTTGTAAGATTTCTGTCCAGTATGCATTCTCTGATATCTAATGAGGTGTGAACGTGAAGTAAAGGCTTTGCCACAATCATCACACTTGTGAGGTTTCTCTCCTGTATGAATTCTCTTATGTTTTGCATAAGATGAAGCTTGACTGAACACCTTGCCACAATCATCACATTTGTAAGGTTTCTCTACTGTATGAGTTTGCCAATGAACTGCAAGGTATGAAAGATGTCTGAAAAATTTGCCACATTTGTTACACTTGTAATATCTCTCTTCATTATGGATTCTCCAATGATTTGCAATGGTTGTAGCATTACTGAAGACTTTGTGACAATCATTACATTAGTAAAGTTTCCCTATACCATGGATTGCTTGATGGTGAATAAGTGTTGACTACCCACCAAAACCTTTGCCACACTCATTACACTTGTATGGTTTCTCTCCAGTGTGAATTCTAGTATGTAGTGTCAGGTGTAAAATACTCCCAAAAGCCTTGTCACAAACCTTACATTTGTATGGTTTCTCTCCAGTGTGAATTGTCCTATGTCTTTCAAGGTGTGATTTGGGACTGAAAACTTTGTCACATTCTTCACGTCTGTAAGGTTTCCCTCCAGTATGAAGTCTATGATGACGTGCAAGGTTTGATTGTTGATTAAAAACCTTGCCACATTCATTACACTTATAAGGTTTCTCTCCAGTATGAATTGCCTTATGAATTACAAGAGCTGAATTTTGACTGAAGGTCTTGCCACACTCATTATACTTGTAAGGTTTCTCACCAGTGTGACATTTATGATGGCATGCAAGGTATGGCTTCTGATGAAAGACCTTGACACATACATCGCATTTATATTGTTTCTCTTCTAAGGGCATTATTTGGTGTTTCCTTAAGAATGAGCTACAGCCGGGCGCGGTGGCTCACCCCTGTAAACCCAGCCCTTTGGGAGGCCGAGACGGGCGGATCACGAGGTCAGGAGATCGAGACCAACCTGGCTGACATGGTGAAACCCCGTCTCTACTAAAAAATACAAAAAACTAGCCGGGCGAGGTGGCGGGCGCCTGTAGTCCCAGCTACTCCAGAGGCTGAGGCAGGAGAATGGTGTGAACCCAGGAGGCGGAGCTTGCAGTGAGCTGAGATCTGGCCACTGCACTCCAGCCTGGGCGACAGAGCGAGACTCCGTCTCAAAAAAAAAAAAAAAAAAAAAAAAAGAATGAGCTACAATTGGCTTTGCCACTGTCATTACATTGGAAAGATTTCTCTCTCATGTGTACTTCCTGTTTTTGTGTGAGTAATGAAGAATGCAGGAAATTCTTCCCATACTTATTAGAAATATGTGTTTTGGGCCTACAAGAAATTATTTGGGATGTTGAAACTGAGGAAGCATTGTTGATAGACTTCTCAATTTGATTATCAATTTTCTCTTCAGTCGGAAATATGTGCAGTTCAGGCAGATGTGAATGAAAGCTTGATTCAAGCTGGTCTTTAATAGGCTTGTTTCCAGCATGCCTTTACTCATATTGGTCTGTACTCCCAGTCATCTTTTCTATTTTTGTCATTGGTGCTTCATGGCCATTTCTTCCATCTTCTTGACACTGAAACACAAAGTCATGAATATCTTTCTCAATTTCCTGGAAGCAAACATCTCCAATGTGATGACTTGCTTGTCTTTGCAATGTCCCTGTGTGGATCACTTCTGTATTGCCTTGCCCTGTTGATGAGAACTTCTTCATCATGCATTTGGAAGAGATAGCTACAAAATATAAACACCAATATGTTTCCAATTAAGTACAGATGGTAAATAATACTAAAATGTGTATATGACACAAAAAACAATACTTATTTTTAAACTTCCCAAACATGATCTTCCAAGTTTAGGAACACAAAAGGAGTAAGGTTCTTTAATAAATAAGGACAATTACATGTACTTCAAATTATTTGTACGGAAGCCTATTTCCAACATCATGACAAAACACTGATGGGGGCAAACATGTATAAGCCTAAAGTAAGGAGTATTTTTCCAATGTGAACTTAAGGTGTATAACTGTTTGCAAAAAACATATCACTGTCACATCAAAGAAGAGAAAAAATATATATTCTTCATATTTACAGCATATTTACTGTGTACAAATAAAGGCTAAAGAACCACACAATATACTATATCGATAAATAATCCACAACAAGCTACTGTAAGGACAACCAAAATCAATGGAAATTCTGTATTGTCAAACAATCATAGCACTGAGAAAATAAGAAAAGATTACAAAAATTAGCTAGGCATGGTGGCCCATGCCTGTAGTCCTGGTTACTTGGGAGGCTGAGGCACAAGAATGGCTTGAACCCAACAGGCAGAGGTTGCAGTGAGCCGAGATCACATCACTGCACTTCAGCCTGGTTGACAAAGTGAGACTCTATCTCAAAAAAAAAAAAAAAAAAAAAATTAACAGAGCATTTTTCTGAATAACTGTCATAAAATTACTTATATCCATGCAGAAAAGGCATGTTGTGACATTTTTAAAAAGTTTTTTGTATTTTTATATTTTTGAGATGAAGTCTAGCTTTATCATAACAGGTTCGAGTGCAAGGCCTGATGTCGGCTCACTGCAACCTCTGCTTTTGGGTTCAAGTAATTCTCCTGCCTCAGCCTACCGAGTAGCTGGGATTACAGGCACACACCACCATGCTTGGCTAATTTTTGTATTTTTAGTAGAGATGGTGTTTCACCATGTTGGCCAGGCTGGCCTCAAACTTTTGACTTCAAGTGATCCACCCGCCTCAGCCTCTTAAACTCCTGGGATTACAGGCATGAGCCAAGGCTCCCGGTGGCACTTTTGACATTAATGAGTGGAGTGTGTCCGTTATATTCCATACCACATACCAAAAAGCCTGATGTAAAATCATAAAACTTAATTAGTAAAATATTGTAATTCGTAAAACCAGCAAGCAAATAATAAGTATATTTATATAGCCTGCTGAATTCTAAACAATTCCATTAAGAAAAAAGCCACAACTTCTACTTACCACCAGCACACAATATAAGAACTAAAATACATGTTAAGATCACTACCTTCTGATGTATGAGGTCAAGAAAATACACAGCATTATAAGGTTGCAGTGAACCGAGATCACACCATTGCAATCCAGCCTGGACAACAGGCTGAGACTCCATCTCAAAAAAAATTTTTAAAAAGTTATGACTAACGGTGTCAAAGATTGTAATTATGATGTGACAACTGCAGTTATGTAACAGCTAGGCAATGTAGCAATTCTTTTTGTTATTTATATTTTAATTTAATTTAATTTTATTTTATTTTTTAAGACAGAGTTTTGCTCCTGTTGCCCAGGCTGGAGGCTGGAGTGCAATGGCGTGATCTCAGCTCACTACAACCTTCGGGTTCAAGCGATTTTCCTTTCTCAGATGCCTGAGCAGCTGGAATTACAGGTGTGCACCACAATGTCTGGCTAATTTTTTGTATTTTTAGTAGAGATGGGGTTTCACCATGTTGGCCAGTCTGGTCTCCAACTCCTGACCTCAGGTGATCCACCCGCCTTGAACTCCCAAAGTGCTGGGATTACAGGCATTAGCCACCGTGCCCAGCCTCAGAGCAATTCTATATATATGCATTGCCCTTAGTTATCTAGTTTACTATGCATAACATACAAAACATAGAATGTGTACTGGGTAAATTTATAAACTGAGATTATAGGAAACATTTTAGAAAACAAATCGCACAATAAAAACATAAACATGATTCAGGCTCCCAGGTCTGAATGTTCTTATTGACCAAAAGCCATGTTCAGAGTTCTTATTCTCCAATAGGATGTTCCTGCAGATGGGGCCTTTGAGAGAATTTGGTCATGGGTGTTGACTACTAGTGAATAGGACTCGTGCTTTTATAAAAAGAGATATTAAAGAGCTCACTGCCTGTTTCTGTTTCCAGCATGTGAGAATACGGCAGGGAGATGGCTGGGCTAAACCATGAAGAAGGCTCTCACCAGGAACCAATTTGGCTGGCACCTTGCTCTTGGATTTCCCACTTTCCAAATTCATGAGAAATAAATGTCTGTGTCTTCAGCCTCCCAGTTTAAGCTACTTCCTTTATTGTTTGTTGTTGAGACCAAGTGATGCTCTATCACCCAGACTGCAGTGTAGTGGCACAATTTTCCTGCCTCAAGAGATTCTCCCTCCTTAGCCCAGAGTCTCACTCTGTTACCCAGGCTGGAGTGCAGTGGCATGATCTTGGCTCACTGCAACCTCTGCCTCCCTGGTTCAAGTATTTCTGCTACCTTAGCCTCCCGAGTAGCTGGGATAACAGGTGCAAGCCACCACGCCCAGCTAATTGTTGTATTTTTAGTACAAATGGGGTTTTACCACGTTGGCCAGGCTGGTCTCAAACTCCTGACCTCAGGTGATTTGCCTGTCTTGGCCTCCCAAAGTGCTGGGAATGACAGGTGTGAGCCACCGTGCCTGGCCCATTTTTTTGTTTGTTTAGTAGATTCGAGGTTTCATCACGTGGCCAGAATGGTCTCAAACTCCTGACCTCAAGCGATCTGCCCACCTCAGCCTCCCAAAATGCTGGGGTTAGAGGTGTGACCCACCCAGGCCAGCCAATGTAAACTCTTTCTGACAGGACAGCGAGATAACGGAGACAGGAGAAGGAGCATCTCATCATCAGCACTGAAGGCTGACAAATCTGTTTAAACAAAGGAAGTTTACAGTCTGTACTACAAACCTTGCAATACTTCAAACCATCTAATAGCACTATCATGTTTTAAAAACCTTGAGGCAAGCAACGCATGGTGGCTCACGCCTGTCATCCCATCACTTTGGGAGGCTGAGGCGGGAGATCGAGACCATCCTGCCTAACACGGTGAAACTGTCTCTGCTAAAAAAAAAAAAAAATACAAAAAAATTAGCTGGGCATTGTGGCACGCACCTGTAGTCCCAGCTACTTGGAAGGTAGAGTTAGGAGAAGCGCTTGAACCTGGAAGGTGGAGGTTGCAGTGAGCTGAGATCACGTCACTGCACTTTAGCCTGGGTGACTGACTGAGCCTCCGTTTTGAATTAAAAAAATTTAAAAAAAAAATTAACAAAAGGAATTAAAGAAGGCTAAAGAGTAACTCCAACCCACACACATATATATAAAGTTCTCCATTAAAGGCAAATAAAAAGCAGATAGGCCAGGCGCCATGGTGCAGCTTATAGCTTGCAGTGAACTCCAAGAATGAAGTACTCAGACAATTCCAGCTGAGTGGGGGCAGAGATCAACCCTTCTGAGAGAGTGCCGCCCCAGAATCCATCCTCCAAGTCTTTTTTTAAAGGGCTTGTTTAAACTACACTTCAGCCTGGCGTGGTGACTCATGCTTGTAATCCCAGCAATTTGGGAGGCCGAGGTGGGCGGATCACTTGAGGTTAGGAGTTCAAGACCAGCCTGACCAACATGGAGGAACCACGTCTCTACTAAAAATACAAAATTAGCTGGGGTGGTGATACAAGCCTGTAATCCCAGCTACTCAGGAGGCTGAGGCAGGAGAATCGCTTAAATCCAGGAGGCAGAGGTTGCAATGAGCCAAGATTGTGCCATTGCATTCCAGCCTGGGCAACAAGAGTGAAACTCCATCTCAAAATAATAATAATAATAATAATAATAAAATAAATGACACTTCAGACAAACAAAATGCATCCACCTCGGGGCTCTGTGCAGTCAGGTCATGAGGCACATATGGCCTTGTAAAAGCACTTAGACCACATTCACAGGAGACTGTTTGCAGCATTTCTTATCACACAGTCTACTCCTTGTCCTGATTTCAGGGTCAAGGAGTTACAGTCTCATGCACAAACAACATACACACAGTGCCTCAGTATTTTTCCATGCCTCAACCTCAAATGCCTTGTACATAAGCTTGAATATGTTGCTGTGCACCCACCAAAGGTGATTCACGCCTGTAATCCCAGCACTTCAGGAGGGGAGGCCAAGGTGGGCAGATCACTTAAGTTTGGGAGTTCAAGACCAGCCTGATCAACAAGGAGAAACCTTGTCTCTACTAAAAATACAAAATTAGCCAGGCGTGGTGGCACATGCCTGTAATCCCAGCTACTCGGGAGGCTGAGGCAGAAGAATTACCTAAACCCAGGAAGCAGAGGTTGCAGTGAGCTGAGATCATGCCATTGCACTCCAGCCTGGGCAACAGGAGCAAAACTTCATCTTGTAAATAAATAAATAAATGAACAAACAAACAGATACAGAAACCGGTATAAGTGTGCCTTTTCTTTATAACTCAACTTTTCTATTTAGAAGAAAAAAGCATGAAGAAAACACTACGTATATGTTAATGAAAATACAACATACACAGAACTAATTCTGACATAAATAACAAAGAGTTCTAGTGGAGATAGAGTAGTTTTTGCAGGTTATGGAATTTTTGTTTTGTTTTGTTTCATTCTGTTTCCTTGAGATGGAGTCTCACTCTGTCTCCCAGGGTGGAGTGTAATGGCACCATCTCGGCTCCTGCAACTTCCACCTCTCAAATTCAAGTGTTTCCCCTGCCTCAGCCTCTTGAGTAGCTGGGATTACAGGTGCCCACTACCATGCCTGGCTAACATTTGCATTTTCAGTAGAGACAGAATTTCACCCAGCCAGGTAATGGAAATTTCAAGTTTCATTATTATGCTACCACTTTAAGATGTTTAACATACCTTCAACAATAACCTCGCCCAAACATCTATACAACACACTTCGGTTCTTCATATTGAAAGGAATGGACACTAACGTGGTTGTTATAGTCTCACTGGAATCATGCTTCAACCACTTATATGTTTACTAAAAACTAAAAGACAAAACTATTTAAAATAATAACAATGGCTGGGCACGGCAGCTCGTGCCTGTAATTTTAGTGCTTTGGGAAGCCAAGACACATGGATTACTTGAGATCAGGAGTTTGAGACCAGCCTGCCCAACATGGCGAAACCCCATCTCTTCTAAAAACACAAAAATTAGCTGGGCAGGTGCTGGGTGCCTGTAGTTGCAGCTACTCAGGAAGCTGGGGCATAAGAATCCATTGAGCCCAGCAGGCAAAGGCTGTGGTTAACCAAGATCACACCACTGCACTGTAGCCTGGACAACAGAGTGAGACTTCGTCATAAACAAAAAAAAAAGGTAAATAAGAAGGGAGTCAAAGCGCATCTACACAAAAAAGCAATTATACACAAAAAATAGTAAATGAGAAATGAAGAACAAAGCAACCTACAAGACACGCAGATAAGATGTAACAGAAAGGCAACGGTAAGGTCTTTTCCATCAGGAATACTTCAAATGCAAATATTTAACTCTGCACTCAGAAGGCGAAGACTGGCTCCATCAACAGGAACGAACTACATGTTGTTCATAGAAGACTCATATTAGCCCTATGGACACACATACACTAAAATTAAAAAAAAAAAAACAATAATTAGTTATGGAGGTTGGTGCCTGTAACCCCAGCTACTCAGGAGGCTGAGGAGGGTCTCTTGAGCCCAGGAGATCAAGACCAACTTCAACAACACAGTAAGACACTGTCTCTAAGAAAAATAAAAGTGATAAATTAGCCCCTCATGGTGGCATGCACCTGTACCAGCTGCCGAGGGAGGCTGAGATGGGCCAATCGCCTAAGCCCAGGAATCCAAGGCTGCAGTGAGCCCTAATCCCACCATTGCACTCCACCCTGGGGGATAGAGTGAGACGCTCTATCTAAAAAAATTTTTAAATAGAAAATAACACAAAAAATAAAAATAATATTCCAAGCAAATGTCATCGCAAGAGAGCAGAGGTGGTTATAGTAATTTTTTTTTTTTTTTTTTTAGAGATGGGGTCTTGCTCTGTCACCCAGGGTGGAGTGCAGTGATGTGATCTCGGCTCACTGCAACCTCTGCCTGCTGGGTTCAAGCAATTCTTCTCCCTCCACCTCCCAAGTAGCTGGAATTAGTGCACACTAGCATGCTTGGCTATTTTTGGTATTTTTAGTAGAGACAGTGTTCTACCATGTTGGTCAGGCTGGTCTAGAACTCCTGACCTCATGATTTGCCCACCTTGGACTCCCAAAGTGCTGGGATTACAGGCGTGAGCCACCGCACCCAGACCTAAAACATATTTTAACTTGAAAATATTGGCCGGGCGCGGTGGCTCAAGCCTGTAATCCCAGCACTTTGGGAGGCCGAGGCAGGCGGATCACAAGGTCAGGAGATCGAGACCACAGTGAAACCCCGTCTCTACTAAAAATACAAAAAATTAGCCGGGCGCGGTGGCGGGCGCCTGTAGTCCTAGCTACGCAGGAGGCTGAGGCAGGAGAATGGCGTGAACCCAGGAGGCGGAGCTTGCAGTGAGCCGAGATCGCGCCACTGCACTCCAGCCTGGGCAACAGCGTGAGACTCCGTCTCAAAAAAAAAAAAAAAAAAAAAAAAAAGAAAATATTTTACTGGAGAGAAGGAAAGATATTACATCATGATAATAGGGTTAATTCACCAAGAATATACAATAACTAGAGATATATATGCATGAATATGAGAGCTCCATATATAAAGCCAATGTTTACAGAACTAAAAAAAAAAAATGGCTCCATTGTAATGCTAGGAGATTTCAACATTCCACTTTCAATAATGGGTAAAACTACAAGAGCACTGAACAATAAAAAAGTAGAGGGAGGCCGGGTGCATGGCTCATGCCTGGAATTCTATCACTTTGGGAGGCTGAGGCATGAGGATCACCTGGGGTCAGGAGTTTGAGACCAGCCTGGCCAACATAGTGAAACCTCATAGCTACTAAAAATACAAAAATTAGTTGGACGTGGTGGTGGGTGCCTGTAGTCCCAGTTATATGGGAGGCTGAGGCATGAGAATCACTTGAACCCAGCAGGTAGAGGCTGCAGTGAGCCAAGATTGTGCCACTCTACTCCAGCCTGGGTGACAGACAGAACAAGACTTCATCATACACACACACACACACACACACACACACACACGAAACTGATGATTAAATGAATAAAATCCAAGATCATGTGTAATATATAGAAATGTCCAAGATGAAAGTAGTGGCTTAACCAAATAACAGTGAACTTCGTACCAGAGGCAGCATTCCAGTGACCTATGCTCCCCACAAGGACCTTGGGCCCCAATACAGGGTCTTTCTGTCAACTGTCTTTCCCACTCAGCTGAGTAACCATCTCAGAACAGTCACCTACTCCCCTGTGACACACACCAGTAAAGTGTGGATGAAGCACAACTGAAGAATGGCTGAGGGGCCTGTGGAATAAGAAGAAATGCATATATTGGTCTTTTGCCCAGTTCCTGACACAGAGCTCCAAAGACCTTGGGACGTCCTGGGTGCGGGAGCATGATTTGTCCTAATGAGGCAACCTCTATGGTCTCCTGGATGGAGCTGATCACCAGCAAGAACAGGCTAGGCCTAGGGGCATGGACAGTCACTGCCATCCACCATCCTCCAGGAAGGGGAGAGGGGCTGGAGACTGAGTTACCATCAATCATGACTTTGTGATGAAGCCTCCACGCAAATCCCTAAACTATGGGAGATGAGAGCTTCCAAATGCTGAACACACACAGGGCCCGGGGCACGGCACACCCAGTGAATCTTCCCTCACTCCTTGTGCGGAGCACAGCTCCCTGGAAAGAGGCCTCTAGTGTTAAGTACACTGTTACTCATTTCTACATATTATACATGATGTTGGATTTTATTTATTTAATAATCATTTTCCTATTTTGTGTGATAGTCTTTGTATTCTGTTTTATATCAATCATGTGTGGAACTGTTATATCAGAGAGTGACTATGGATTTACATTTTACTGCCCCACCCTGTGAATCTCATCTGGCTGTCCATCTGTGTCCTGTGAAACATCCTTCATCATGAACTCAAGAAAGTGTTTCACTGAGTTTTGTGAGCCACCCTAGCAAAGTAATCAAACCCAAGAAAGGGGTTGACGAAACTCAACTTACAGCTGGTTGGTCAGAAGAACATGTGACCATCTACTACTTGGAACTGGTGTCTGAGGTCGGGGGCAGCCTTGACGGCCTGGAGTTCAACCCTTGACCTGTGAGTTCTCACTCTAACTCCAGGCAGACAGTGTCAGAACTGAATTCAACTACGAGACATTCAGTTTGTGTCCATCCAAATCTGTATGTCGTTGAGGGGAAATACACACATTTTGGTGATCAGAAGGGAGGCATTCTGTGCTCAGCAGCATGTGAGAGTAGGAAAAGCACATTTGTTTTTTCATATTTTTTTTTTTTGGTGGGAGGACGGAGTCTCGCTCTGTCACCCAAGCTGGAGCGCAGGGGCGCAATCTCAGCTCACTGCAACCTCTGCCTCCTACGTTCAAGATATTCTCCTGCCTCAGTCTTTCAAGTAGCTGGGAATACACACGCCTGCCACCACACCCGGCTACTTTTGGTATTTTTAGTAGAGACGGGGTTTCACCATGTTAGCCAGGCTGGTCTCAAACTCCTGACCTCAAGTGATCCACCCTCCTCAGCCTCTCAAAGTGTTTGAATTATAGGCATGAGCCACAGCGCATGGCCTTTTTCATATTTCAAATAGACAAGCAGACTATCTGAAGAAGCACAGAGGGATCTGTGCAGTATCCTGGGTCCCAGAGGCAAAGGAGGCACAGCCCATGTTTTCTCATCTCCTGATTAGGTGTTCCAAGTACAGGAAATGGGATGGAACCTGAAGAGGTCAAGGGGTAGGTGTATGGAGGCCTCAAGTCTGATCTATAGGGACAGAAAGTGGAGCATCAGATGGAATCAGGTACAGAAGGAGAGACCACAGGGGAAAGAGCTCCTTTGACACAGCCCTCCCTGTGCCACAGGGTCAAGAAACCAAAGAGGTCACAGAAGCCAGGTGACAGGGTGTTATTGCCCATCAGGATAAAGTAAAGGCTCTGCCTTTTTCTCTGAGTTGTGGCACCACTAGAGGGCAGAAAGATCAAAGTACTACACATTTAAAGGGCAGAGGGGCCGGGCGCGGTGGCTCACACCTGTAATCTCAGCATTTGGGAGGCCCAGACAGGCAAATTACCTGAGGTTAGGAGTTTGAGACCAAACTTGCCAAAATGGCAAAACTCCTAAAAAAACAAAAATTAGCCAGCTGTGGTGGTGATGCATGCCTGTAGTCCCAGCTACTTGGGAGGCTGAGGCAGAAGAACCACTTGAACTCAGGTGGCAGAGGTTGCAGTGAACTATTGTGCCACTGTACTCCAGCCTGGGCAAAATGGCGAGACTCTGTCAAATAAATAAATAAATAGCAGAAAAATAAGTAGGAGCAAAGAAAGATGTCCATTCTGAGATCTCAGGATTTAAACTTTCCTTTTCCCACAGAATTCTCCCACCTGCAGAGAGTTTCCCCACACACCAGTGGAAGGTGGAGCTTCCACTCTGCCCATCTGAGCTCTTACCTGCCTTTACACCTGTAATACATTCCCACCCAGCTGGATTTTGTTGCTATTTTCACTTCACTCTCCACAGTCCAGGGCTCTTTCCCTTGCCCCTACATGGTGACAACAGGGCAGAAAGAGACTCCTGCTTATAAAAAGAAAGGAACATAATGTGCTGGAGCTTTTCTAGAGTCCCAGCCCTACGTTTCAGTAGGAAAGAAGACATTACAGAAAAATCTAGAAAAATATTTCACAAATTCCTCCACTCACTGCCTACTTCTTAAGGCTTACAGAGCATTGTAATATGTAATATGTGGACATCAAGGTCTCTTCCAAGAACTACTGAATCGAAAGCACAGGAGAAGCAAACAGGAAACTGGGTTTTTTTGTTTGTTTGTTTGTTTGCTTTGAGACGGAGTTTCACTTTGTTGCCCAGGCCAGAGTGCGATGGCGTGATCTAACCTCCACCTCCCCAGTTCAAGAGATTCTCCTGCCTCAGCCTCCTGAGTGACTGGGATTACAGGCATGCGCCACCCCTGGCTAATTTTGTATTTTTAGTAGAGAGGAGGTTTCTCCATGTTAGTCAGGCTGGTCTCGAACTCCCGACCTCAGGTGATTCCCTTGTCTTGGCCTCCCTAAATGCTGAGATTACAGGTGTGAGCCACCATACCCAACCAGAACTGGATATCTTTAAAGTCTGCCATAAGGTTTTGTTTTTCTTTTTTTTTTTTTGAGACAGTCTTGCTCTGTTCCCTGGGCTGGAGTGCAGAGGCACAGTCTTGGCTCACTGCAACCATCTGCTTCTAGGTTCAAGCGATTCACCTTCCTTAGCCATTCTAGTAGCTAATATTACAAATGTGTGCTACCACACCGGCCTAATGTTTGTATTTTTAATACAGATGGGGTTTCACCATGTTGACCAGGCTTCTCTCGAACTCCTGACCTGAAGTAATCCAGAAGCCTTGGCCTCTTGAAGTGGGAGTGATGACAGGCGTGGGTCTCCATGCCTGACCTGCCATAAGGTTATTTTTTTTTTTTTTTTTTTTTTTTTTTTTTGAGACGGAGTCTCGCTCTGCCGCCCAGGCTGGAGTGCAGTGGCCGGATCTCGGCTCACTGCAAGCTCCGCCTCCTGGGTTCACGCCATTCTCCTGCCTCAGCCTCCCGAGTAGTTGGGACTACAGGCGCCCGCCACTGCGCCCGGCTAGTTTTTTGTATTTTTTAGTAGAGACGGGGTTTCACCGTGTTAGCCAGGATGGTCTCGATCTTCTGACCTCGTGATCCGCCCGTCTCGGCCTCCCAAAGTGCTGGGATTACAGGCTTGCGCCACCGCGCCCGGCTGCCATAAGGTTTTATGCCTACTTTACTTCTGGAAGCCCCACTGAGCTATCATGAAGAAAGCAGAAGATCTAAACAAAGGGGACAGTGGGCCGGGCGTGGTGGCTCAAGCCTGTAATCCCAGCACTTTGGGAGGCCGAGACGGGCGGATCACGAGGTCAGGAGATCGAGACCATCCTGGCTAACATGGTGAAACCCCGTCTCTACTAAAAATACAAAAAACTAGCCGGGCGTGGTGGCGGGCGCCTGTAGTCTCAGCTACTTGGGAGGCTGAGGCGGGAGAATGGCGTGAACCCGGGAGGCGGAGCTTGCAGTGAGCCGAGATCACGCCACTGCACTCCAGCCTGGGAGACACAGCAAGACTCCGTCTCAAAAAAAAAAAAAAAAAAAAAAAACAAAAAAAAAAACAAAGGGGACAGTGAAAGTCCAGATGCTACATCATGAAGCTTTTCATTTCAAAATCAATACGGCTTCCATTTTAGTCAAGCAAGGATGCGGCTCCCAAGAGGCAACAAGAGAAAAGGCAAAGATACACAAGGGCACACCCCCAGCAGGGAAGTTATCCTCACCCAGGGAGACCAGGTTCCTATAATTCTCCAGCATCACGTCTCTGTATAGAGTCCTCTGAGCAGGGTCCAGGCATTTCCACTCCTCCTGGGAGAATTCTATGGCCACATCCCTGAATGTCAATAGACGCTGAAATGAAAACACATTTTAAGCAAATGGTTATGGGACGAGTTCTTATCTTTACAGAAAATGAGAAGAGGAGAGAGGGGAAAGCATGGATTTAATTGTAGTGAATGTTCTGACATCCGAGTAAGGGACTTTTTACCACATGATATCTTCCCAGTTGTGTTTGATTATACTTTATAAAGAGGTCATGATACCCTCTCAGTATGAATTTTATGTTTGTGGATAATACAAGAAAGACACAAACAAAAAATCAATGCAGAGTTCCCGTTATGGAAATGGTAGCGGCCAGTCATGGTGGCTCACGCCTGTAAGTCTAGCAGTTCGAGACCAAGGCAAGCAGATTGCCTGAGCTCAGGAGTTCAAAACCAGCCTGGACAACATGGTGAAACCCCATCTCTACTAAGATACAAAAAATTGGCCAGGTGTAACAACGTGAGCCTGTGGTCCCAGCTACTGGGAAGGCTGAGGTAGGAGAATTGCTTGATACCGGGAGGCAAAAGTTGTAGTGAGGCGAGTTCAAGCCACTGCACTCCAACCTGAGCAACAGAGCAAGACTCTGTCTCCAAAAACAAAACAAAACAAAAAAAGCAATGTTAGAATATTTTATTGACACACCAAGTGACATTCAGTATCCAGATGAGACAGAGCATAAGTGATATTTTCAGAGATGACAATGGCCACAGTGAAAGATCAGAAACTAAAATTCAGCTAGGTAAGGGGATACATTGCTCTAATCCCAGCACTTTGAGAGGCCGAGGCAGGTGGATCACCTGAGGTCAGGACTTCAAGACCAGCCTGGCCAACATGGTGAAACCCTGCCTCTACTAAAAATGCAAAAAATTAGCCACATGTCCTGGTGGACACCTGTAATCCCAGCTACTCAGAAGGCTGATGCAGAAGAATCATTTGAACCCAGGAGGCGGAGGTTGCAGTGAGCAGAGATCATGCCATTATACTCCAGCCTGGGCAAGAAGAGCCAAACTCTGTCTCAAAAAAAAAAGTAAATAAAAAATAACTATTGGGTACTGGGTTTAATATCTAAATGATGAAATAATCTGTATGACAAACCCCATTCATTCACAGGTAGCCCCAAACCTAAAGTAAAATATATATATATAAAAAAAATTTTAATTTACTGCAGAATTTTTCCTAAAGTCTCATAACTATGCAGAAATACATGTGTACAAGGCTTGCTCTGACACCTAACACGGAACTGACGGTAGCGGCTCCCCAGTGAGGTTGGAAGGAGGGTGGAGGACGTGACAGGGAAAGGAAATGCCTTATGGCCAAGGGCCTAAGCTGCAGCTTTGCTTGGAGTGTTACCACAAAAAAATATATATATCATGTGATGTTTAAATATAACAATATATATTTAATAATAATTAGGCTGGGCATGGTAGTGCACGCCTGTAATCCCAGCACTTTGGGAGGCTGAGGCGGGTGGATCACAAGGTCAGGATTTCAAGACTAGCCAGACCAAGATGGTGAAACCCCATCTTTACTAAAAATACAAAAATTAGCTGGTTGTGGTGTCACATGCCTGTAATTCCAGCTACTCAGGAGGCTGAGGCAGAAGAATTGCTTGAACCCAGGCGGTGGAAGTTTCAAGCGCCGGCCATACCTTCATCTGCATAGGGCACCCATCTGCTCTGGCCTCGGGCCCGTTCACCTCAGCATTTCACTGGCCAAAGGCCAAATCCTTCATCCAGATAAGGAATAGCCCATAGGGACCTCAAAAGAAATACTTTAACCCCGCAAAACTTTGTAAACGGGGCCCTGGAGATGCTCGCTCAGACCCACTCCCCGCTCTGGAGTGCTTTCCTGATGGAATAAGAGGATGGAGAAGAGGGCTGCCTCCAGGAAGAGCACGTTTTCCAGGGATTGGAACTGGGGAGAAGCTGGGCCCGGCAGGAGGAGGGAGGTGGGGGGCGACGGCGCCTTCGGACAGGGGTGGGGTCTGCAAGATCCCAGGATCAGGCAGAGGACTCGGCCTCCTGGGGATTGGGGCTGCGGCGCTGCGCTCCAGAGGCCGACGTAACAGCGAGGCTACTAGGCGCCCAGGGCGAGAATCCAGCTCGCGGGTGAGGACTTGAAACAGCGCGAGGTGGGAGGACGGATCGGGAAGCGTTTTTTTTTTTTTTTTTTTTTGAGACGGAGTCTGGCTCTGTGGCCCAGGCTGGAGTGCAGTGGCCGGATCTCAGCTCACTGCAAGCTCCGCCTCCTGGGTTCACGCCATTCTCCTGCCTCAGCCCCCCAAGTAGCTGGGACTACAGGCGCCCGCCATCTCGCCCGGCTAGTTTTTTGTATTTTTTTAGTAGAGACGGGGTTTCACCGAGTTAGCCAGGATGGTCTCGATCTCCTGACCTCGTGATCCGCCCGTCTCGGCCTCCCAAAGTGCTGGGATTACAGGCTTGAGCCACCGCGCCCGGCCGGGAAGCGTTTTGTGAAGGAAAGTTTCGCGACATGAGGTGGCTGCACAATACTGCAGAAAGACCGGGGACGGGACCGGCGTCAGGGCGACTTTAAACTCAAAAGGAAGCCACTCACGGACTCTCAGCCGGACGTCTCAATTTGCTCTGGGTTTAGAAAGAGGGGTTGAAATTTCCAGGTCTGTGGGGACCCCATGTCCCCGGTAAAGCAGCACCAGAGAACTGGGAAGCGCACAGACAGCCGCGCAACCTTCAGTACACGCTATCTGCTTCCGGGTCTGAGCCAATCAGAAAAGGACAGAAGCCAGGCCTGGGCGGGACACCCAGGAGGTGGGCGGGGCCTCGGTGAGGCCGGGAACAGACTCGAAGAGGTGGACTGGGTCTGAGCGAGGCAGGGGCGGGGCGCCCAGGACAGGTGACCTGGCGCGAGGGACAAGAGTCCTGGACTGTGAGGGGTCTGCGGGGGCGGGAAGGAGGGGGAGCTTCCCTCCCTCTCGCTCTGGGCGCCTCTGTTTTCCGGGTTTTGGAGGCAAAACCCGCCAGTGAGGCTGAAGCAGCTCAGCAGTCAGGGAAATAGTACCTCTCTGAGAAGTCGACGTGGGGCGGTAATTGGACACGGGAAAGTTCCTTGCTAATGAAATTAATTTTAGCAATTTAATTCCAAAGCCTCGATGTTGTCTAGGGCAGAAATGCAAACTAGAATGCGAAATGCAAAGCCCTGCCTGAGCGAAACCTACAACTTCATGCTGACGGCCCACAGAACAAGAGAGAAATCCTCTCCCTTTCAATTCTCCATTCACTGGAGTGGGAGAGTCCACCCTGTGCTCAGCTCCTGAGACTTCCCTAGGGCCACCGCCTGGGGTGCAAAGGGGAGGGCTCAGGTCAGGGAGGAGTGAGGTCACCACCTGCTGCTTAAACGCAGCAGGGATGCAGGCAGGGTGGCGGGAGTCTGGGGTCCCAGCTCCTCAGGAAGCAGGAGCAGGAGGATCGCGGAGCCCGGAGGTCCAGGCCAACCTGGGTGACAAAGTAAGACCCTCTACCCCAGAGCTCCCTCCTCCATGTCAATAAGAAAAAGAGTAATTAAAAAAAAAAAAAAAAAAGGCACTGACATTTAAACAGTGCATATAAATTGCCCAAGTGTTCCTTACATTTGTTATTTCATGCTGCACTTAAAATGAGTTATTCTTATCATGGAAAAGAGTCAAACTCTGTAAAATATCTTTAGAGATTTATTCTGAGCTAAATATGAATGACCATCAGGAGGTCCTGAGAACGTGTGTCCAAGGTAATGGGGAACAGCTTGTTCTTAGGCTGTTTAGGGAGGCATTAGACATCAATCAAATACATTCAAGAAATACACTGATGGCTGGGCGCAGTGGCTCATGCCTTTAATTCCAGCACTTTGGGAAGCCGAGGCGGACAGATCACGAGGTCAGGAGATCGAGACCATCCTGGCTAACACAGTGAAACCCTGTCTCTACTAAAAATACAAAAAATTAGCCAGGCATGGTGGCGGGCACCTGTAGTTCCAGCTACCCGGGAGGCTGAGGCTGGAGAATGGTGTGAACCCAGGAGGCATAGCTTGCAATGAGCCGAGATCATGCCACTGCAATTATCTCAAAAATGAATTTCCTGCTGTTCTGCAAGGAGAGACCTCAGACTAAGGACCTTGCCTCACCTATGACATTTGTAAGATTTCTGTCCAGTATAGATTCTCTGATGTCTAATGTGGTGTGAATGTAAAGACTTTGCCACATTGGGCGCGGTGGCTCGTGCCTGTAATCCCAGCACTTTGGGAGGCCAAAGTGGGCAGATCACAAGGTCAAGAGTTGAAAGCAGCCAGGCCAACATGGCGAAACCCTGTCTCTACTAAAAACAAAAATTAGCCAGGCTTAGTGGAACATGCTTGCAGTCCCAGCTACTCGGGAGGCTAGGAAGGAGAATCGTATGAACCTGGGAGGCGGAGGTTGCAGTGAACTGAGATTGTGCCACTGCACCCCAGCCTGGGAGAAAGAGTAAGACTTCATCTCAAAAAGAAAAAAAAGAAAAAAAAAGACTTTGCCACAATTATCACAGTTGTAAGGTTTCTCTCCTGTATGAATTCTCTTGTTTTGCATAAGATGAAGCTTGACTGAACACCTTGCACAATCATGACATCTGTAAGGTTTCTCTCCAGTATGAGTTCGCCAATGAACTACAAGCTATGAACGATGTCTGAAAACTCTGCCACATTTACTACACTTGTAAGATCTCTCTTCATTATGAATTCTCTAATGATTTGCAAATGATAGTAGCATTACTGAGGACTTTGTGAGAATCATTACATTTGTAAAGTTTGCCTATACTGTGGATTGCTTGATGATGAGTAAGTGATGACTGCCCACTAAAGGCTTTGCCACACTCATTGCACTTATAAGGTTTTTCTCCAGTATGAAGTCTATGATGACATACAAAGGATGACATATGACTGAAGGTCTTGCCACACTCATTACACTTGTAAGGTTTCTCCCCATTATGAAGTCTATGATGGTATACAGAGGATGACATATGACTGAAGGTCTTGCCACACTCATTACACTTGTAAGGTTTCTCTCCAGTATGAACTCTCTGATGTTGTGCAAGGTTTGATTGTTGATTAAAAACCTTGCCACATTCATTACACTTGTAAGGTTTCTCTCCAGTATGAATTGCCTTATGAATTACAAGGGATGAATTTCGAGCAAAGGTCTTGCCACACTCATGACAGTTGTAAGGTTTCTCTCCAGTATGAAGTCTACGATGGCCTACAAGGGATGACTTCTGACTGAAGGTCTTGCCACACTCATTACACTTGTAAGGTTTCTCTCCAGTATGAAGTCGATAATGACATGCAAGGTGTGCTTTTTGATTAAAAACCTTACCACATTCATTACATGTGTAAGGTTTCTCTGCAGTATGAACTCTCTGATGTTGTGCAAGGTATGAATCACGCCGGAAAACCTTGCCACATTCATTGCATGTGTAAGGTTTCTCTTCAGTATGAACTCTGTTATGGCGTGAAAGGCATGAATTATGCCTAAAAGCTTTGTCACAAACCTTACATTTGTATGGTTTCTCTCCTGTATGAATTCGCCTATGTGTTTCAAGTTGTGATCTGCAACTGTAAACTTTGTCACATTCTTCACATTTGTAAGGTTTCTCTCCAGTATGACGTCTACGATGGCCTACAAGGGATGATGTCTGACTGAAGGTCTTACCACACTCATTACATTTGTAAGGTTTCTCTCCAGTATGAAGTCTATGATGGCGTGTAAGAGATGACTTGTGACCGAAGGTCTTGCAACACTCATTACACTTGTAAGGTTTTTCTCCAGTATGGACTCTATGGTGCCATGCAAGGTATTGCTTTTGATGAAAGACTTTGCCACATACATCACATTTATGTTGTTTCTCTCCTGAATGGGTTATGTGATGTCTCCTTAAATGTGAGCTATAATTAAAGGCTTTGCCACACTCATTACATCGGAAAGGTTTTTCTCTCATGTGTACTTCCTGTATTTGTGTGAATAATGAAGAATGGAGAAAATTCTTCCCATACCTATTAGAAATATGGGTTTTAAGCCTACTGGAAATTCTTTGGGATGTTGAAACCAAGGAAGCATTGTTGATAGACTTCTCTACTTGATTATCAATTTTCCCTACAGTCTGAAATACGTGCAGTTCAGGCAGATGTGAATGAAAGCTTGATCCAAGCTGATCTTTAATAGGCTTGTTTCCAGCATGTCTTTGATTATGTCGGTCTGTACTACCTGTCAACTTTTTGATTTTTGTCATGGGTGCTTCATGGACCTTTCTTTTAATTTCTTGCCACTGAAACTCAAAGTCATGAATATCTTTCTTGATTTCTGGGAAGCAAAAATCTCCAATGTGATGACTTTCATGTCTTTCCAACATCCCAGTGTGTAACACTTCTGTATTGCCTTGCCCTGTTGATGAGTACTCCATCATGGTTTTAAAAGAGCTGTCTAAAAAATATAAAAACCAATAGGTTTCCAATTAAGTACATATGGTAAATAAAGGTTAATATTGAAATATGTTGATATTACACAAAAAGCAATACTTATTTTAAACTTTCCAAATATGATCTTCAAAGTTTAAGAACACCCTCTCTCTACTAAAAACACAAAAATTAGCCAGGTATGGTGGTGGGTGCCTGTAATCCCAGCTACTCAGGAGGCTGAAGCAGGAGAATTTCTTAAACCTGGGAGGCAGAGGTTGTAGTGAGCAGAGATCACATCATTGCACTCCAGCCTGGGTAACAAGAGCAAAATTCCATGTCAAACAAAAACAGTTCAGTCAAGAGCCTCATATACATGAGGCAGTAAGCCTGAATCATGTCCTCCCTAGGAGGAACTTCTACAGCAGTGACTGCTGCTTAGAGAAGCTGATCATTAGTTTATGTGATGATCACTGTCACAGTACCAGGGAGAGATGCTTCTGTGATGCTCCTTTAAAACCAGAATGAAAGACCAAGCATGGTGGCTCAGGTCTGTAATCCCAACACTTGGCTGGAGGCTGAGGTGGGCAGATTGCTTGAGACCAGAAATTTGAGACCAGCCTGGTCAACATGGTGATACCCCATCTCTAACAAAAATACAAAAATTCGCAAGGTATCGTGGCTTGCATCTGTAATTCCAGTTAGGTTGGGAGACTGAGGTATGAGAATTGCTTGAATGCAGGAGGTGGAGGTTGTCATGAGCTGAGATCACAACAGTGCACTACAGCCTGAGCAACAGAGGGAGACTCTGTCTCAAAAAAAACAAAACAAAACAAAACCAGAACCACAGCTGGAAACACTTGTCAGTCAGTGTCAGTGTCATGCTTTCAATCTCGTATCCTGGGCCATGCTGACAATTCTGCTCAGGGCTTCCAGGGACATCTCTGCCTAGAGCAGGATGATATTCAATTGTATTAGTCAGAGTGTTAATAAGTGTTCTGGGCCGGGAGCGGTGGTTCAAGCCTGTAATTCCAGCACTTTGGGAGGCCGAGACGGGCGGATCACGAGATCAGGAGATCGAGACCATCCTGGCTAACATGGTGAAACCCCGTCTCTACTAAAAAAATACAAAAAAACTAGCCAGGTGAGGTGGTGGGCGCCTGTAGTTCCAGCTACTCGGGAGGCTGAGGCAGGAGAATGGCATAAACCCAGGAGGCGGAGCTTGCAGTGAGCTGAGATCCGGCCACTGCACTCCAGCCTGGGCGACAGAGCGAGACTCCGTCTCAAAAAAAAAAAAAAAAAACCAGTGTTCTGTTTTTATGTAAAACCACTCCATAGGACAGTCTCTAAGAAGCTACCCATGACAGATAGGAGGGTCATCACTGCAGAAAAGAATGACATGTACATCAAAAGCATGTATCACAAAATCTCAAAAGAGAATACAAAATCAGGAAGAGCCAAGAAAGACAAAGGCAGATTCCTCACGTGTGGAGACACATTTTCCTCACCCACAGACTCCAGGTTCCTGTAGTTCTCCAACATCACTTCCCTGTATAAAGCCCTCTGCGCAGGGTTCAGGCATTTCCACTCCGCCAAAGAGAATTCTATAGCCACATCCCTGAAAGTCAAGTGTCCCTAAAATGAAACACACATTTCCACAAAACATTATGGAGGAGTTATCACCTTCACAGAAAATGAGAAAAGAGAAAATAAGCATTGATTTGATCCAAGACTGTGTTCTGACAAACCCACGCTAAGGTATTTTTGAACAGTTTTTTCTGTACAGTTGTGTTTTATTGTACTTTCCCATTATAGATTTTAAAATCTAACTCACTGTGGAAGTCTCAGTTTTATGGAAAATATAAAAAACACATGTCCGGGATCCTGGCTAACTCAGTGAAACCCCATCTCTACTAAAAATACAAAAAATTAGCCGGGCGTGGTGGCGGGCACCTGTAGTCCCAGCTACTCAGAAGGCTGAGGCAGGAGAATGGCGTGAACCCGGGAGATGGAGCTTGCAGTGAGCCGAGATCATACCACTGCACTCCAGTCTGGGAGACAGGGCAAGACCCCGTCTCAAAAAATATATGTGTGTGTGTGTGTGTGTGTGTGTGTGTGTGTGTCCAGGGTGCGGTGGCTCACACCTGAAATCCCAGCAGTTTCGGAGGCCGAGGTGAGTGGATCAACTGAGCTCAGGAGTTCGAACCACCCAGGGCAACATGGTGAAACCAAGTCTCTACTAAAAATACAAAAAAATTAACTGGGTGTGCTTGTGCACGCCTCTAGTCCCAGCTATTTGGGAGGCTGAGGCAGGAGAATCGCTTGAGCTCCAGAGGTGAAGGTTGCAGTGAGCTGAGATTATGCCACTGTACTTCAGCTTAGACTGCAGAGTGAGACTCCGTCTCAAACAAACAAACAAACAAACAAACAAACAAAATATATATGTATATGGCCAGGCATGGGGGCTCACACCTGTAACCCTGTCACTTTGGGATACCAAGGTAGGTGGATCACTTAAGGTCAGGAGTTTGAGACCAACCTGGGCAACATGATGAAACCCCATAGCTACTAAAAATAGAAAAATTAGCCGGGCGCGGTGGCTCAAGCCTGTAATCCCAGCACTTTGGGAGGCCGAGACGGGCGGATCACTAGGTCAGGAGATCGAGACCATCCTGGCGAACACGGTGAAACCCCGTCTCTACTAAAAAATACAAAAAACTAGCCGGGCGAGGCGGCGGGCGCCTGTAGTCCCAGCTACTCGGGAGGCTGAGGCAGGAGAATGTCGTAAACCCGGGGGGCGGAGCTTGCAGTGAGCTGAGATCCGGCCACTGCACTCCAGCCCGGGCGACAGAGCCAGACTCCGTCTCAAAAAAAAAAAAAAAAAAAAAAAATAGAAAAATTAGCTGGGCATGGTGGGGGAACCGCCTGTAATCCCAGCTATTTGGGAAGCTGGGGCAGGGGAATTGCTTGAACTCTGGAGGCAGACGTTGCAATAAGCTGAGATCATAGCACTGCACTCCAGCCAGGGCAACAGAGTGAGTCTTTCTCAAAATAAAAATATATGTAAATATATACTGCAAATAATGTGTTTTCTACAAAAACCATGGGCTTGGCTGGGCATGGTGGTTCACATCTACAATCCTGACACTTCTGGAGGCTGAGGCGTGTGGATCACGAGGTCAAGAGATTAAGACCATCTAAGCCAACATGCTGAAACCCCGACTCTATTAAAAATACAAAAATTAGCTTGGTGTGGTGGCATGCACCTGTAATCCCAGCTACTCAGGAGGCTGAGGCAGGAGAATCACTTGAACTCGGGAGGCTGAGGTTGCAGTGAGCTGAGATAGTGCCACTTCATACCAGCCTATCGACAGAGTGAGACTCTGTCTCAAAAAAATCATGGACTTCTCCATTAATGCTTTCCAGGACACATTTAAAATCACATCTACACACACTTAAATTAACTTCAGTCCGGACATTATAAGGAAAAACCTGGAGAGGACACATCCATAGCTACTCACCAGGCTGAGGTGGGAGGATTGCTTGAGCCTGGAGAGCAGAGGTTGAAGCGAACCAAGATTGCACCACTGCACTCCAGCCTGGGGGACACAGTCAGACCCTGTCACCCCCACCCCCCAAAAAGTCTGAAGCTCATTGAATTAAGCGACAGCTTCAAGAAATCATGAAAGCAATGCATGAAGAAAATGAGGTCAACCAACATACAGAAATTATGAAGAACTACAGAGAAACTCTCAGGCTAAAAATACAGTAACTAAATGGAAAAACTCAATACATGGGATCCAAATCAGAATTCATTATGTAAATTAAAAATTAGTGAAGAGGGGATGGGTGAGGTGGCTCACACCAGGACTTTGGGAGGCTGAGGAGGGTGGATCACATGAGGTCAGGAGTTCGGAGACCAGCCTGGCCAATATGATAAAACTTTGTCTCCACTAAAAATACAAAGATTAGCAGGGTGTAGTGGTGGGCTTCCCACTGCACTCCAGCCTGGATGACAGAGTGAGACTGTCTCAAAAGAAAATAATAAAATAATTTTTTAAAAAAGGCCAGGCGTGGGCCAGGTGTGGTGGCTCATGCCTATAATCCTAGCACTTTGGGACGCCGAGGCAGGCAGATCACCCAAGGTCAGGAGTTCAAGACCAGCCTGACCAACATGGAGAAACCCCATCTCTACTACAAATACAAAATTAGCTGGGTGTGGTGGTGCATGCCTGTAATCCCAGCTACTTGGGAGGCTAAGGCAGGAGAATCGCTTGAACCTGGGAGGTGGAGGTTGCGGTGAGCCGAGATTGCATCATTGCACTCCAGCCTGGGCAATAAGAGCAAAACTCTGTCTCCAAAAAAAAAAAAAAAAGAAAGAAAGGCCAGGCTTGGTGGCTCATGCCTGTAATCCCAGCACTTTGGGAGGCCGAGGCGGATGGATCACCTGAGGTCAGTAGCTCAAGACCAGTCTGACCAACATAGAGAAACCCTGTCTCTACTAAAAATACAAAATTAGCTGGGCATGGTGGTACATGCCCGTAATCCCAGCTATTCAAAAGGCTAAGGCAGGAGAATTGCTTTAACCATGAAAGTGGATGTTAAAATGAGCCGAGTTTGTGACCTTGTACTCCATCCTCAGCAACCAGAGTGAAACTCCATCTCAAAAAAAAAAAAAAAAAGTAGTGAATAGGAAAAGAAACAACAACAACAAAGAATAAAGAAAAATGAAGGGAGTCTAAACAGACTAACAGGACACCAGCAAGGACACCATCCTAACACATTAGGAAAGTCCCAGGCCAGATTGTGGCTCACGCCTGTAATTCCAGCACTTTGGGAGGCCCAGGTGTGGGAATCACCTGAGGTCAGGCGTTCGAGACTGGCCTGGCCAACATGGTGAAATTTCATCTCTACTGAAAATACAACAATCAGCCAGGTGTGGTGGTGTGCACCTGTAATCTCAGCCACTTGGGAGGCTGAGGTGAGAGAATTGCTTGAATCCAGAAGCAGAGGCTGGAGTGAGGTGAGATCACACCACTGCACTCCAGCCTGGGCAACAGTGTTGGGATTTACTCAAGATAGGGGCAGAAATATTAAAGGGAAATATTAGGGAAAGTTATAGGGAATAGTCACAAACCTTTTGGAAGGCCAAAAGGTTACATAGCTTGTAGTAATTGAACAGGCTGAAGGCAGCCGGCTCTTACCTTACAGCATTAGGTCATAGGGTAAATACTAGGGACAACAGAGGCTTCCCCAGTTGTGTCTGTTTACCCTGCCTCCAGTAACTAACCTTTGAGCCACATGGCACTCTAGGGGGAGGCTGACCAGGGAAATTGTCCCTTAATGGTATTTACTTTAGACCACAGTACCTGGGCTTTAATCATTCATAAAACCACTCTCTTAACCATGTTAATTATCCTCAAGTGTGTTTACTCAAACTTCTGTTGTTAATTCAATGCTACATAAATGCCTGGAGTGTGAGCTGCTCAGGGCCACTGCAGTGACAAACCTCTCTTGGAGTGCAGGCAACTGGGCACCCAGCAGGACTGGCAAAGCAGAGTGTCTGTCTGTGTGTCGGTGTACGTTTCACTCATCCGTCTGGACCAGGGACTGTGGGCAGACCCCTGCAGCTAATGCCCTGTTGTGAGGAGCAATACCTCAGTTGGTGCCCCGTGTGAGGAAAGTCAGGGATCTGCAGAAACAGACCCCCAGCAGTTCAAGCCCCTCCTGAGGCAACCTGCAAAGGAAGGGTGAGGACCGCCCTCAAGAGGAAAGCTGTGATGGAAGCGTGAGGAACGCGACCCCCGAAAACGAAGGCAAAGAAGGACCATGTGGTCAAGTCAGTGAGTAATCAGTAAGTCACTGGTGCCCACTCTAGGTTACCACGTTCTGGGGAAAGTTGGAAACAGCATATAAAAGCGTTAAGACAGTTGCTTAAGGCTAGTGGTCGGGAAACACAGCAGAACTAGCCAAACAGAATTATCTGTGTGTCAGTGTATGTTTTATTCATACATGGTTTAGGTCAGGGTCGGCACGCAGACCCCCGCAGCTAATGCTGTCTTGTGAGGAGCAATACCTCAACAGAGCAAGACTCCATCTCAAAAAAAAAAAAAAAAAAAGAGTACCAGAAGTCACAGAAGTGAGTGAGAGGAACAAAGGAATAGAAAAGCTTGTTGCAAGGCATAATGGCCAAAAATTTCTAATTTCAGAAGGCAAAAGAAACAAATTCAATACCTTAAGAATATCCAACTAGGATAAATCTAAGAGACCTACAACAGACAACATCATAATAAAACTGTCAAAATTCAGAGATAGAGAATCCTAACAACAGCCAAAAGAAGAGCTAACTGTCACTGTCAAGAGGGAGCCCCTGTAATATTATCAAGATAGTTCTCGGTTGGGCGGGCGGTGGCTCACGCCTCTAATCCCACTACTTTGGGAGGCTGAGGCGGGCAGATTATGAGGTCAGGAGTTTGAGACCAGTCTGGCCAACATAGTGAAACCCATCTCTACTAAAAATACAAAAAATTAGCCAGGTGTGGTGGTGTGCGACTGTAATCCCAGCTACTCGGGAGGCTGAGGCAGGAGAATTGAGGTGGTAAGATCATGGTGGTAAGAATCATAGTGATAAGACCACAGTAGTAAGCTTTGCTTAATGTGTGGGAAATTTCCCATGTTCTTAGTCAGAGAGGGCACCTCTGCAGCTGGGGGCAGGGATGGAATCTTCCCACATCTAAAAGAGGAAATGACAACTCCAAGAAGAAGCAATCGGCTTTTCTTTTCTTTTTTTCTTTTTGAGACGGAGTCTTGCTCTGTCACCCAGGCTGGAGTGCTGTGGTGCAATCTCCGCTCACTACAAGCTCTGGTTCCCGGGTTCACACCATTCTCCTTCCTCAGCCTCCCAAGAAGCTGGGATGACAGGCGCCGCCACCACGCCCGGCTAATTTTTTTGTATTTTTAGTAGAGACGGGGTTTCAGCATGTTAGCCAGGGTGGTCTCGATCTCCTGACCTCGTGATCCACTCGCCTTAGCCTCCCAAAGTGCTGGGATTACAGGCATGAGCCACCGCGCCTGGCCTGCAATCAGCTTTTCAATACCCCAACTTGTAGGAAAGCTCCAGATGTCTGCAGTGAAGTCACCATGCCCACAGGCAGCCAGTGTGGTATTCTTGGTAACAGTGAAAAACTGTCAAGGAGATTATGTGAAGTCAGGAGTTTGAGGCCAGCCTGGACAGCATGGTGACATCCTGTCTCTATTAAAAATACAAAATTAGCCCAATGTGATGGTGGACGCCTGTAATCCCAGCTACTTGGGAGGCTGAGGCCTGAGAATCTCTTGAACCTGGGAGGTGGAGGTTACAGTGAGCCCAGAGTGCTCCAGTGAACTCCAGCCTGGGCAATAAAGGGAGACGGAATTTAAGATGAGAGGGACTGAGAAAAGGCATGGGTGAGTGCGAGCAAACGTGTGAGGCAGGACGCTTCAGACTCACAGAAGACTGGCTACCACAACACCTGGCATTTCAGAAAGGAAAGAGGCAGCGGAATCCACCGAGGAATATCACTCACCTGAGGAAGAGCCATCCCTGGATCCTTTTCTTTGCTCTTCTTGGTGGCTTCCTCATGTAACATGAGTCTTTGGAAATTAATCCTGTGTGAGAAAAAAAATATGATATTTAATTTTTTTTTTTGAGATGGAGTCCAGCTCTGTCACCATGATGGGGTTCAGTGACATGATCTCATCTCACTGCAATCTCCGCCTCCCCAGTTCAAGAGATTCTCCTGCCTCAGTGTCCCGACTAGCTGGGATTCCAGCCATGTGCCACCACACACAGCTAATTTTGTGTTGGCCAGGATAGTCTCGATCTCCTGACCTCGATATCTGCCCACCCCAGCCTCCTGAAGAGCTGGGATTACAGGGGTGAACCACTGCACCCCCCTCACCTCCCTGTGGATCACAGGCCGATCTCAGATCTCAACATGGAGGAAAGTGCCCTGACGTTCAATACGTTCAATACAATAGACACAGATGAGAATCACCAGTGCCATTGTAAGTATTAGTGAGCATGAGTCCCATCCTATGATAATAGCAATCTTTGACAGAACAGCATAAAAGATGTATTTGCAGAATGCCTGAGAACCCCAATGTAAAGTCAGGGTTGAGCTCCACTCAGAGGGCGCCAGCCCAGCACAGCCCCACCTTCTGGCTCTGCTCTCCCCTTGGGGACTTGTTCCCACCAGGATCCAGTGAACAGCGAAGGAGCAAAAAGAATCACACAGAACAGGCAACATGGACCAGAGGTGGGGGTGAAGGTGGGGCTGCCATGTCAAATGGGGGGTTGGGGAGATCACAAAGGTTTCCATAGAGAAAGTGATGTCAGAACAAAGACTTAGGGAAGAAAGGCTGCTTGTCACTTGCAGCTGATGGGACAGAGAATCCTAGGCAGAGGGACAGCACAGGTGAAGGCCCTGAGACAGGAGCAACCTCAGCCCCAGAAAAAGGAAAGAGGCCTGCGTGGCTGGAGCAGAGGGAGCCAGGAAGACGCATGCAGGAGGTGAGGTCAGAGGGGTCCTGGGAGCACAGATCTATAGGGATGAGGTCTTGAAATATTTTTCTCCCACACTTCAAAAGAATTTTGGAAATGATGTATTTTCTCACTCCTTTCATGTATACACGCAACTTTCTCTTTACGTTATAAATTACAACATTTACAAATAACGGAATTCATTTCCCATATTTAAAATACATGCTGTCAAGTTTGGCTAAGTCCCTGGAAGTACACAGTCACCCTCATCTGAGATGTACAGGACTGCAGGGGAATGTGTTTGGGGGTTTAGGAAATCACCTACGGAAATGTGAATGTGGAGACGCCTGTTTGATGTCCCAGCAGAGAGCTGAGGAGACAACGGGACACAGGATTGTAGAGCTCAGGGGAGAGGGCCTGCAGGGGACATGGAGTTGTGTAGGTGGGTTAAAGTTGTGAAATGACATGGTATAGAAGGGCAGTGGGTGTGGACAGAGACAAGGAGAGGTTCAAGATGATTTGAGTCTAATTCCCTGTTTTTTCCATTCTGGTACTTGTGTTTTTTACATTTTTGGAGAACAGTAATTTATTTAAAATTCATATTACACCTGAGCATTACCCTGTCCTATAGAAAAAGCCACAAACTATTTGGTCAATCATTTCAGGGGCCAGTGTCACTCTGACTGAGCTTTTCTGGTCTTATTTGTCACCCGTATATTACAGGTGCAGTCACTGAGGTTCAGAGCAGGAGACATTTCACCAAGTTATCCTGAGAAGCTCTGAGTTGAGTGGGAAGGAGGTGTGGCTCATTCCCATGTGATGGCCTGGAAGGGTTAACAGACTGGCATTGGTTTTTTTCTCTAGGAATTTGCAGGATGGGCTGGGTGTGGTGACTCACCCCTGTAATCCCAGCACTTTGGGAGGCTGACATGGGTAGATCATATGAGCCCAGGAGTTTGAGACCAACCTGGGCAACACAGTGAAACCCTGTCTCTAAGAAAAGTACAAAAAATAGCCAGGTATGGTGGTGTGCATCTGTGGTCCCAGCTATTTGGGAGGCTGACTGGGGTGAATCTTTGGCCTCCCAAGTAACTGGGATTACAGGGGTGAGCCACCACGCCCAGTCCAACATTTACATTATAGCATCTTGACTTGACCCTCGGCTCCTCAGCTGCCTTGTGACTGTGTGTGTGTGAGACTGTGTGTGTGTGTGACACTGTGTGTGTGTGTGTGTGTGTGTGCTCACGTGCTGTGACAGGCAAGGAAAAGCCAGTAGAGAGTCATCGCCACTGGCCTGGCAGGAGGAGGTGGCCCTCAGGTTGCGGTTCACTGTGCTGTTTGCACTCTGATCCTTGGAAGAATCTTTCCTGAAGTCATGGAGCCTCCAGCTCCTCCAGAACAGAACTAGTTGTGTAGGGGTGTGTCCTTCATGCCCTTCAGCACCCTGATCTTCTCCCCACTCTTCCTGAAGGGAACCCAGGACCCTGCCTCTGAGCACATCACCTGCTGGTGGCAAAGCCCCTGCCCATAATGGCCAAACTGGGCCCTGGTGATGCGCAGAGCACGGAAGACTCGGGAGCTGGAGTGAGGCGGTGACACAGACGGCAAAAATGGGAATGCCTCGGGATTGGCTGAGGACACAAGGTCTGGTCTGTAGGGCTTTTCTGACCTCAGTGAGGCCTTCTCCTCTTATTTTGACTGAAATAAATAGCCACAGGAAGTTCAGATCAATTAGAGTAGAAATTTCCAGATGAAATGTGGGACCATCCTCACATTTGCCCCAGCCCCTCAGTCTTCCCTGAGGATGCCTCAGCCTCTAAACCACAACCCTAGAGTAGATGCTGCAGTTGTCCTGTGGCCAAGATGGGAAATGTGTATCCTTCAAGTAAGGGAGACCCAACACACAAAGTAATCCACGCAGAAGGGTGTTTCTGGGCGGGCACAGTGACTCCCGTCTGTAATCCCAGCACACTGGGAGACCAAGGCAGGTGGATCACCTGAGGTCATGAGTTTGAGATTATCTAGGCAAATATGGTGAAACCCCATCTCTACTAAAAATACAAAAATTACGCTGGGTGCAGGGGCTCATGCCTGTAATCCTAGCACTCTGGGAGGCTGAGGCTGGTGGATCACTTGAGGTCAGGAGTTCGAGACCAGCCTGGCCAACATCGTGAAACCACGTCTCTACTAAAAACATAAAAAGTAGCCTGGCTTGGTGGGCATCTGAAATCCTAGCTACTCGGGAGTCTGAGGCAGGAGAATTGCTTGAACTCGGGTGGTGGAGGTTGTAGCGAGCCAAGATCACACCACTACACTCCAGCCTGGGTGACAGAGTAAGACTCAGAAATAAAATATAATAAAATACAAATACAAATACAAAAATTAACCGGGTGTGGTGGCACACACCTGTAATCCCAGTTACTTGGGAGGCTGAGGCACAAGGATCGCTTGAAGCTGGGAGACAGAGGTTGCAGTGAGCCAAGATCACGACACTGCACTCACAGTTTGGACAATAAAGTGAGAGTCTGTCTTAAAAAAAAAAAAAAGCACTTCTGATATGATTCATGCAGAGATAATAAAACCTGGGTAACGTGATAGAGACTGATGGGCAGAGGGAACTTCAGAAGGTAGTGGGAGGGCATGGGAGACAGCTCTGAGCCTAGACCTGAAGGAGGAGAAAGGGACAATGCGGTGATCATTTAGGGACATAGGGTAAGAGCAGGGACAATGACCTGAGACAGAAAAGGTTTTGGTGTTTGAGGAAATTAAAAAAACTGTGACTGGGGCAGACGGAGTCGGGAGAGGAGGGCAAGCTCCCAGGAGGAGGCTGGACACTGGCAGGGGCCCTGGACACAGGGCTGTGGAGCCACAGTGAGGAGTTGGGCTTTTGTCCTGGGGAACACGGGAAGCTGGTGGAGGGTTCCCTGCCAGAGACTGACACGACCTGCTTTAGATTTCGCTGTGATATCCTCATACAGAGAAAGGCCCCGAAGATGCTCTCTGTGTCTGAGCCTACACTTCTGTTTCTTCCATTCTTCTGCTTTTCTTCATTTTTAGGGTACTGCATCCCATTTAAAATTCTAGTTACAACTGGGCACTCCCCTCTCCCAGATGAAAAGCCACGCCCAGGCACACACTCTATTTTGCCAATCATTTCAGGGGTCAGCGTCGCTCAGGTTGAGCTTTTCTGGTCTAGCCCCTCATCGCCAAGTTGCAGGGAGGCTCACTGGGGCTCAGAGCAGGGACATATTCACCAAGTTACCCTGAGAAGGTCTGAGATGAGTGAGAAGGTGTGCCTGAATTCTTACATGGGGCCTGGAAGGACTAACGGGAAGGGTTGGTCTTTATCACCCTATCCTTGAAAATTAGAGAAGCATCTTTCACATGCCTGGGCTAAAGAAACTTCTTTTACAAGGTTCTGATGCCATTAATTCCTGACATTTAATTCTTCCTTTAAAAAGATCACAGTAACAGCCGGGCGCGGTGGCTCACGCCTGTAATCCCAGCACTTTGGGAGGCCGAGGCGGGTGGATCACGAGGTCAGGAGATCGAGACCATCCTGGCTAACATGGTGAAACCCCGTCTCTACTAAAAAATACAAAAAACTAGCCGGGCGTGGTGGCGGGCGCCTGTAGTCCCACCTACTCGGAGGCTGAGGCAGGAGAATGGTGTAAACCCGGGAGGCGGAGCTTGCAGTGAGCCGAGATCACGCCCCTGCACTCCAGCCTGGGTGACACAGCGAGACTCCGTCTCAAAAAATAAATAAATAAATAAAAATCACAGTAACATCCATAAAATGCAGAAGTGTGAACATATAGCTATTGACCTTGAAAACAGTGAAAGAAGGTCAGCTGTAGAACTAAGACATAAGCAAATTGTTTTAATCAAGAATATGTGGGTGATCAGGCACGGTGGCTCACGCCTGTAATCCCAGCATTTTGGGAGGTCGAGGTGGGTGGATCGCCTGAGGTCAGGATTTTGACACCAGCCTGGTAAACATGGTGAAACCTCGTTTCTACTAAAAATACAAAAAATGAGCCAGGCATGGTGGCAGCCAACTGTAATCCCAGCTACTCGGGAGGCTGAAGCAGGAGAATCACTTGAACCCCGGAGGCAAAAGTTGCAGCAAGCTGAGATGGCAGCATCGCACTTCCAGCCTGGGGAACAAGAGTGAAACTGTCCAAAAAAAAAAATACAGGAGTGCTTCTGGAACAGCATTCCATGCCAATCTGACCCATCTGTCAACATTTGTCCAAATGCACTAGATGGCCTTGAGGGAAACATGTACTTAATAGCTTACAACTCAAGATTTTAACAATGACATTAAGGAAAGAAAACTGAAAAATAGACTAACTGGTTAAACTACACTTTCATGTTTTGGTAAGAGGTCCCCGACGTCTTTACCGGGTACACACTGAAACAATCAAACCTTCTGTATGAGGTACCAAAGGTTTCCAATAAATAATAAAATCTAGAAAGCATGCAGACCTCGATCTGAACCAGATGCAACTAATTTCAAACCGAAACTATTTTTAAATTGTTTTTTTTAAAAAAAGCTAACAAACTCTGAGGTCAATGGGAACATAACTGAAATATACACATGTACAGAAAGGAATGATGTGAGTTGGTTATAGGATGCCACAAAGGCATCTTTCAGAAGTGATTATGTATTAAAAAGATATTCTTTTTTTTTTTTTTTTTTTTTTTTTTGGAGACGGAGTCTCGCTCTGTCGCCCAGGCTGGAGTGCAGTGGCCGGATCTCAGCTCACTGCAAGCTCCGCCTCCCGGGTCTACGCCATTCTCCTGCCTCAGCCTTCCCGAGTAGCTGGGACTACAGGCGCCCGCCACCTCGCCCGGCTAGTTTTTTGTATTTTTTAGTAGAGACGGGGTTTCACTGTGTTAGCCAGGATGGTCTCGATCTCCTGACCTCGTGATCCGCCCGTCTCGGCCTCCCAAAGTGCTGGGATTACAGGCTTGAGCCACCGCGCCCGGCCAGATATTCTTAAAACTAAGATTTTTCTCACACTCCAACTGCAAAAATATCTATATATTTAAAAAATGAGGAACTAGAAAGAAAAACAAAAGGAAATCTATGACTCCATGAGAACAAAAGCACTTTTGATGTCCCTTTTGTTTTTTATTTTATTTTTTTGTCTGTTTTTCTGAGATGGAGCCTCACTCTGCCGCCCAGGCTGCAGTGCAGTGGCATGATTTCAGCTCACTACAACCTCTACCTCCCAGGTTCAAGCGATTCTGTACCTCATCCTCCCGAGCAGCTGGAACTATAGGTGCATGCTACCATGCTGAGCTAAGTTTTGTATTTTTCATAGACATGGGATTTCACCATGTTGGCCAGGCTGCTCTTGAACTCCTGACCTTAGGTGATTCCCTCACCTCAGTCTCCCAAAGTGCTGGGATTACAGGCATGAGATATCACACCTGGCTTTGATGTCCATTTTAGAATGTACTATGGGTTGGGTGCAGTGGCTCACACCTGTAATCCCAGCACTTTGGGAGGCAGAGGTTATCAGATCACCTGAGGTCAGGAGTTTGAGACCAGCCTGTCTAACATAGAGAAACCCTGTCTCTACTAAAAATACAAAATTGGCCCGGGGTGACGGCGCATGCCTGTAATCCCAGTTACTCAGGAGGCTAAGGCAGGAGTATCGCTTGAACCCAGGAAGCAGAGGTTGCAGTAAGCTGAGATCGCAACATTGCCGTCCAGCCTGAGCAACAGGAGTAAAACTCCAACTCAAAAAAAAAAAAAAAAAATACTATGTAGGCCAGGCACGGTGCCTCAACCCTGTAATCCCAGTACTTTGGGAGGCCAAAGCAGGAGGATCCTTTGAGCCCAGGATTTTGAGACCAGCCTGGGAAACATAGTGAAATTCCATTTTTTGTTTGTTTGTTTGTTTTTTTAAATACAAAACTAGCCGGGCTTGGTGGCTAATGCCTGTGGTCCCAACTACTCAGGAGGCTGAGGTAGGAGGATTGCTTGACCCCAGGAGGCCAAGGCTGTAGTTAGAGGAGATCATGCCACTGCACTCTAGCCTGGGTGATAGAGCCAGACCCTGTCTCAAAATATTAATTAATTAAAAGTATTTTGTAATAATAGAAAGTGATTTTTGTCCTACTTCACTGCCCCACGTCCTACCCCACCCTGGGAAAAGGGAAGAGAGTGACTCACAACTCAGTAAGTCGCTGCCCTCTGGCTGAATAGGGATTCCAAGTGGAAGCTCAGCTCTGATGCCAAGATTTACAGAATGTACATGTCTTACAGATAGAAGTTTTAAAATTCTCAATCTCATTTTTATAATTTAAACAAGTTTTAAGTTCTTAGATTATATACACAGAAGTCAGCATGTCACAACTAATCATATACAATAAACTCACCTACTCATCTGATCCCAAAGTCCCCCCGCCACTTCTTTTCTTTTGAGACAGGGTCTCACTCTGTTGATCAGGCTGCAGTGCAGTGGCATGATTTTGGCTCACTGCAGCCTGGACCTCCTGAGCTCGTGATTCTCCTCCCTCAGTCTCCAGAGTAGTTGGGATTACAGGTGTGCACCATCATGCCCAATTAAGTTCTTTTTTTGGCAGTGATAAGGGTCTCACTATGTTGTCCAGGCTGGTCTAGAACTCCTGGACTCAAGCAATCCCCCTGCCTCAGTCTTCTAAAGTTCTGGGATTACAGGCATGAACCACCGCACCCAGCCTCTCTTTCTTCATTACTTTGCTTCCTTCCCTAATTCTGTACATATCTCTCATTCTCCCCTTCTCTCTCTAGCTCCTGTTTTATTTTTCCCCAGGATTCTGCTCTTCATTTTGTACCCCTCTCCTCTCCTGCTGTTTATCGCCTTCTTCCCTCTATTCCTTCTCTTCCACCTCTTCTGCTCCATCCTTGCAACTTATTTAACGTCTTGTTGCTCTTTTCCCCAATCTTTTGATCATCTTGTATCTCCATATGAGATAGAAATTTAAATATAATAAGTACTGCATTTATTCACTCCAATAAAAGTAAAAGCGAAGGCCCATAATATGGCAAGGCAAGGGTTAAAAATAAAAAGAAAAGAATAAGTTTTCCTCTGCAAGCTCAGGTTAAGGACGGTTACAGGATAACACTGTCCGAATAACCAAGTCTAAACGAATGGGCTCCAGACACCCCCACATTCCAGAGCAAGGTTGAAGAAAAAAAAAGAGTGAAAAATTATTTTACTGTTACTCTTTTTCCAGGCTTCTTAAGCATTATGATGTTTTACAAATGTATTTAGCCAGTTCTTGTTTTTCTTTTGATGCAGCTGCAAGGTCACTGGCTATGCAAGATCACAAGATATGCTATCAATTACATGGCCTGTCACTGTATAATTCATTGCTTTTGTAAGGCCACTTGTAAAAACTCCACTCTGTCTTTGTTCAATACTCAGCTTTTTGGATATGAATCCACTGAGCCGGTGTGTACCTAAAATAAACAATTCTGTGTCTCTCATATTGGTCTCTCCGTTCTTCACTTTACCGCAACACATATATTTCCACCTCTTTTCCCATCTCTGCGCCTCCTCTGCTCTCCCTGTTACATTCCCTCTTCCCTGTTATACCCTCATCCCCACTCTCTAGAACTCCAGATCCCCGGGTGTCCTCCCTGCTGTGGTTCTCCCTCTGTTCTTTTTGCCACCAGCACCACTCTGCTCTGTCTGCCCTGGCTCCAAATGCCTCCTCTTCTCCCTCACTCTGATGAGCCTCCCTCTTTGCTGCCCTCCTCCCTACCTTGCTGTCCTTCATCTCTCTGTACATCTAGCTTTTCTCTACGTTTCTCCAGTTGCTTTTCTCCTCCTGCTTTCTTATCTTTTTTATTTTCACTTTTGCTGTCTCTTCGCAAATCCCTCACCATCCTCTACTTTGCCATCTGTTATGGGTCTTTCACATTCTGCTTTTCTGTCTCAGGTTTTCTACTGCTCTCTCAGTCCCTCTCTCTGTCTCCTGATCCCTTTGGCCCACACAATCGCAGGAGGGTTTGGAGTAAGACACCTGCATCCTGGAGGAGCGCATTTTCCAGGAGCTGGAACTGAGCAGGCAAGAACAGCCCGTGTCACAGGACAGGCCCCGGGCAGCTCCCCAACGCGGGTTCAGGAGAAGCGGTGACTGCGGAGGAGAGACCTGGGGAACAGCAGGGCCCGGCACGAGGAGGGAGGTTGGGGGAGACGGTGCCTGACAAGGGTGGGATCTGCAGGATCCCAGGACAAGACAGAGGACGCAGCCTCCCCGGGACGGGGGCCGCGGCGCTATGCTTCAGGGGCCGACAAGGGCAAGGTTGGGAGGCGTCCAAGGCGGGAATCCACGTCGCGGGTGAGGACTTTAAAAAGCGCGGGGCGGGAGGAGTCTGAAAATGGTTTTGAGCAAAACAAACAAACAAACACACACAAAACAAACAAACAAAAAACTACCCGATAGAAAATGTATACATTGCCCTACAGCAGAAAGACTGTGGATGGGACCAGCCTCAGGGCGACTTTAGACCCAAAAGGAAGCGACTTCCGGACTCTCACGGGGATGTCTCAATTTGCTCTGGGTGAAGATGGGCGAGAATTTCCAGATCTATGGGGACCCTAGGTCCCAGGGACAGAAGCGCTGAGGACCTGGGAAACGCAGACTTAATACAAAACAGCGAAACTCACCGCCGCGGTGTGACCGTCACTCCACGCGATCCGCTTCCAGGTTTGCGAGAATCTGCGCGCGCAGGACCGAAACCAGGCCTGGGCGGGACCCGCGAGGTGGTGGGCGGGGCCTGGGCGAGGTAGGGGCGGGGCGCCAAGCAGAGAGACTTTGCAGTTTAGAACCTGCAGAGGGCAGAGCCGTGACCGGACCTATGTGTCTCACATCCTGGCTCCCAGCGCCTCTGTGTTTGGGGTTTTGGAGGCGAGAGCGGCCAGGAAGTCTGAGGCATGATTCAAAAGCCCTGGAATTGTCTGGAACGGGGATGCAAACTAGAATGTGAAATGCAAAGCCCTGCCTGGGCAGAATGCAGGATTTCATGCTGATGGCCCACAGAACAGAATAGACATCCTCTTCCTTTCTATTCTCCATTCATACGGTAGGGAGGGTCGGTCCTGTACTCAGCTTCAGAGTCTTCCCTAGAGCCACCGTCTGGGGTGCGGGACGGAGTGCTCAGGCCAGGGAGGAGTGAGGTCACCACCTGCTGGTTAAACACAGCATGGGTGCGGGCGCGAAGGCAGGAGCCTGAGGTCCCAGCTACTCAGGAAGTAGCGACAGGAGGATAGCTGAGCCCTGGGGTCCAGGCCAGCCTGGGCGACAAAGTAACACCACCTCCCGCAGGGCCCCTTTCCTTGTCTCCCTCTCTCTCCCTGTCTCTCTCTCTCTTTTTAAACTTTTTTAAATAAAATTTTTGATGGTGTGACATAAGGATCCAACATTATTCTATTCCGTGTGGATATCGTTATTTGTCCCAGCACATTTGTGGACGAAATCTATTACTTTTCTTTCTCACGTTTTTCCTTTCTTTTTCTTTGAGAGGGAGTCTCCCTCTGTCGCCCAGGCTGGAGTGAAGTGGCGTGATCTCTGCTCACTGCAACCTCTGCCTCCCAGGTTGAAGCGATTCTCCTGCCTCAGCCTCCAGAGTATTACAGTATTACTGGTATTAGAGGCGCGCGCAACCATGCCCATCTAATTTTTGTATTTTTGATAGAGGAGGGCTTTCACCATGTTGGTCAGGCTGGTCTCAAACTCCGAACTTCAAGTAATCCACCTGCTTTGGCCTCCCAAAGCGCTGGGATTACAGGCATGGGCTACTTTGCCTGGCCTAAGGAATACTCTACTATTTAAACGTTGAGAAAATACAATTGAAAACAACAACAACAAAAATCTTCCCCCAAATGAGTAATTATCTCCACGACAACAGAGAAAGAAATAAAAACCATTTTATTAATAAAGAAACCTTAGACTCAAATGTGATGGGGAAATAGAGGCAAACGGCTATAAGGTTGAAAAGAGAGAAACTTCACTGTTCTGTACAACCCATTAAGTACACGTTTTCAAGATGAACAGTAATCAGTCTTCAGATAAGAGGACTTGACAACACCCTTGGGTCACACGTACTTCTTCCTGGCTTTACTTGGTAATGGAGTGACCATCGGTGTCAGCTAAATAGCTTCATCATGAGGGAGGGGGGAAAACCCTAATCCATGTCTTTTTGGCAAGTGTGAGTTTTACAACATGTCGACAGGTGCCCTCTCTGGTGAGGCTCCTAGAATCCGACAGAAACTGATGTCAGAGGTAAATAATAAAATTTAGAATACACTATTAAGTGCAAAGGTTATTTGAACACAAAGCTTGGAAATAGCCACCTGGAAACATCAACTTCAAATGAATGGCATCAGCGTTCCTAAGCAGAGATGTTAAGATTTCACACACAGGGAAAGAGAGAGAAGCTTTAGCAGAATTACCACATTTTCCATTCAAGACCAGTGCATAGGTTGCAGCAACTTGGTTCCGGATTGATACACTTCAAGGAAGGTTACTTTATCACTCCATAAGAAGGGACAATGATGCCAAAAGATCTTATCTCTGGGGCTGCTTAGTCTTCCTGATTATTTACAGAAGAACTCCTCCTTTTTTTTATTGTTTGTTTGCTGTTGCTGTTGTTTTTTCAGACAGCGTCTAGCTCTATCACCCAGGCTGGAGTGTACTGGTGCTATGTCGGCTCACTGCAACCTCCACCTCCTGGGTTCAAGCAGTTCTCCTGCCTCAGTCAGACAGGTAGCTGGGATTACAGGCCAGCATGATCACACCTGGCTAATTGTTTTCTATTTTTAGTAGAGACGGGGTTTCAGCATGTTGGGCTTCTCCATTAATGCTCTCCTGCATACTTCAAATCACATCCACACACACTTAAATTAACTTCAGTTCAGAGATTATAAGCAAAAACTTAGAGAGGACACATCCACAGGCTGAGGTGGGAGGATTGCTTGAGCCTGGAGAGCAGAGGTTGAAGCGACCCAAGATTGCACCATTGCACTCCAGCCTGGGGCACACAGTCAGACCCCGTCACCCCCACCCACCAAAAAGTTGGAAATGCATTGAAATAAGAGACAGCTTCAAGAAACTATAAAAGCAATGCATGAAGAAAATGAGAAGGTCAACCAACATAGAGAAATTATGAAGAACTACACAGAAACTCTCAGGCTAAAAATACAGTAACTAAATGGAAAAACTCAATACATGGGATCCAAATCAGAATTCATTATGTAAATTAAAAATTAGTGAAGAGGCAACGGCTGAGGTGGCTCACACCAGGACTTTGGGAGGCCAAGGTGGGTGGACTACTTGAGGTCAGGAGTGCGGAGACCAGCCTGGCCAATGTGGTGAAACCTTGTTTCTACTAAAAATGCAAAGATTAACCAGGTGTGGAGGTGGCCTCCTGTAGTCCTAGCTACTCTAGAGGATGAGACAGGAGAAGCACTTGAACATGGGAGGCAGAGGTTGCAGTGAGTCAAGATCACTCTACTGCACTCCAGCCTGAGCCACAAAGCAAGACTGTCTCAAAAAAATAAAAATAAAAATAATAGGCTAGGCCTGGTGGCTCATGCCTGTAATCCCAGCACTTTGGGAAGCCTAAGCAGGGAGATCACCTGAGGTTGGGGGTTTGAGACCAGCCTGACCAACATGGTGAAACCCCATCTCTGCTAAAAATACAAAATTAGTCGGGCATGGTGATGCTGCCTGTAATCCCAGCTACTGCAGAGGCTGAGGCAGGAGAATCACTTGAATCCCGGAGGCTGAGGTTGCAGTGAGCTGAGATCACACCATTGCACTCCAGCCTGAGCATCAAGAGTGAAACTCCACCTCAAAAAAAAAAAAAAAAAAGAAAAAATTAGTGAAGAGGAAAAGAAACAACAAAAAAAAAAAAAAAAAAGAAAAATGAAGGGAGTCTAAACAAACTGACTGAACAACATCAAGGACAACATCCTGGTTGGGCATGGTGGCTCACGCCAGTAATCCCAGCACTTTGAAAGGCCAAGGCAGACGGATCATGAGGTCAGGAGTTCAAGACCAGCCTGAACAATATAGTGAAACCCCATCTCTATTAAAAATACAAAACTTAGCAGAGCATGGTGGTGCGCACTTGCAGTCCTAGCTACTCTGGAGATTGAGGCCAGAGAATCGCTTGAACCTGAAGAGGCAGAAGTTGCAATGAGCTGAGATCGCACCATTGCACTCCAGCCTGGGGAGCAACAGCGAGACTTCGTCTGGAAAAAAAATAATAATTAAAATAATAATAATAAATTAAATTAAATGTAAAAGGACAACATCCTACACGTTATAAACATCCCAGGCTGGGCATGGTGACTCACACCTGTAATCCCAGCATTTTGGGAGGCCAAGGTTGGGGGATCACCAGAGGTCAGGAGTTCAAGTCTGGCCTCGCTAACATGGTGAAATTCCATCTCCACTAAAAATATAACAGTTAGCCTGGTGTGCTGGTGGGAACCTGTAATCTCAGCTACTTGGAAGGCTGAGGTGAAAGAACTGCTTGAACCCAGGAGGCGCAGGCTGTAATGAGCCAAGACTGTACCACTGAACTCCAGCCTGGGCAACAGAGCAAGACTCCATCTCAAGAAAAACTACCAGAAGTCCCAGAAGACAGTGAGAGGAAGAAAGGAGCAGAAAATCCTGTTGGAAGAAATAATGGCCAAAAATATCTAATTTCAGAAGGCAAAAGAAACAAATTCAACACTTTAAGAATCTCCAACTAGAGGCCAGGCACAGTGACTCATGCCTGTAATCCCAGTACTTTGGGAGGTCGAAGTGGGTGGAAAGAAAATGGAATAACAGGCTACTTGAACTAAATATTGATGTTAGCATAAAGGAAAAAGGTCCTAGGGCCAGTCGTAGTAAGTCACACCTGAAATCTCAGCACTTTGGGAGGCCGAGGCGGGCGGATCACCTAAGGTCGGGAGTTTGAGACCAGCCTGACCAACATGGAGAAACCCCGACTCTACTAAAAATACAAAATTAGCTGGGCATGGTGGTGCATGCCTGTAATCCCAACTACTGGGGAGGCTGAGGCAGGAAAGCCACTTGAACCAAGGAGGCGGAAGTTGCAGTGAGCTTTGATCGCACCATTGCACTCCAGCCCAGGCAACAAGAGTAAAAAAAAAAAAAAAAAAATAGGCCTTTAATATCTGTATCAAGTACACATTGAAACAGCCTAAAATCGGGCACGGTGACTCACACCTGTAATCCCAGCACTTTGGGAGGCTGAGGGGGGTGGATCTCGAGGTCAGGAGATAGAGACCATCCTGGCTAACATGGTGAAACCCCGTCTCTACTAAAAAAAAATTACAAAAAATTAACCAGGCGTGGTGGTAGGTGCCTGTAGTCCCAGCTACTCAGGAGGCTGAGGCAGGAGAATGGTGTGAAGCCGGGAGGCAAAGCTTGCAGTCAGCCAAGATCACATCACTGCACTCCAGCCTGAGTGACAGAGTGAGACTACATCTAAAAAAAAAAAAACCTGAAATAATTTATCAGGTACTAGAAAATGTTTCCAATATATATTATACAGACTAGAAAGCTTGCAGTCCTCAATGTAAACTGAACACAATAAATTTCATAGAGAAACAATTTTAAAATGGTTAAAAATATACACATCTAATGAAAGGTGGGGTCAAAGAAAATAATTTTGAACAAATATCATAGTTGGAAAACAATGATGTGAGCTCATAAGATTCTATCAAAGCTTATTTGAGAAGTAGTTATTTATTTTACTTTGTTGAGATGGAGTCTCACTCTGTCCCCCAGACTGGAGTGCAGTGGCACGATCTCAGCTTACTGCAACCTCCGCCTCCCGGGTTCAAGCAATTCTCCTGCCTCAGCATCCTCAGTAGCTGGGATTATAGGCGCCCACCACCACACCCAACTAATTTCTGTATTTTAGTCGAGATCGTGTTTCACCGTGTTGGTCAGGCTCGTCTCGAACTGTTGCTGTTACATGGGGACTGAAAGGAGGAGGACGAATGCAGGAACGAAGACAGAGAGAAGGATCTGTTTGCAAGAAAGGGTCAGGGGACTCCTTGCTTATAGAGAACAAGGGCTCTGAGCTTCTATAGCCTTTTGAATTTATTGGGTAAACAGGGAGGAAGGGGTAACTGTTGGTCAACTATTTGATTTAACACAGGCCTACATAATTGTTTTCTTGGTTCTACAGGCTCCAGATGCTCCTGTAGATAACTTCAAGGAACACAGTGCCTGGGATGTGACTGCCTTCAGCATTCCTTCTGGTGGCAGATGCAGTTGTCAAATTGCCAGCATCCTGCTTTCATGAGAACAGTTTCCTGTTTCCCCATATAGCCCCCAGTGGTATACTGAGTTGGTCTCAACCCTCATTCCTTCAGCCTCCAACATCTCCCCATTTATGTTTTTGCATTAATTGAATAAAGGAATTCCAGGCTGTGCAGTTTTCAATTGCCGGTTGGTGGCCCACCCGATCTTACAGACTATAAACAGAAAACAGAGACATAATATTATTCCTATAAGTATAAAAAGGACATTAAGCTGATGTTTAACATAGGTTCAAGGATTGATACTTTCTAAATCCTGCAGGAATTCTGTCCAAGCTTCTAAAGAGGGCTGAAACTCGAGTCTGCTTACTCAAGTCAAGAATTTTACTTTGCAATTCATTGATGTCAAAAGTGACATTGGATGTAAAAGCCCTCGAAAATGAGCCTTTACAAGGTCTTATGGATATTCACTTTGGTTATATTCCAAATTGTCTACACAAATGCGAGTATGCTTAAAATGACAGTGTAATTTCTGCTGCAACTGTAAACTCTGTATTTGTTACCCTCACCACAAAACAGTAGTCTTTAACACTGTCACCTTGGTTTGTAATTCAGTATTAATTTGATTTTGAAGCATCCATGCCTGGTAAGCTGTGTGCATCCAATTTTCCATATATCGGGCTTTTTGAATAGAGCTGTGCAGTGCTACTGAAGACACCACCACAGAGGTTATTAGTGTGACTAAGGAAACGATAGCAAAAATTACCATGCCCAAGACTCTATGAGCACGATGAGTGAGCTGAGTGAGAAGGAGTTTCACAAAGTGTAAAGCGAGGGTGGTAGTCCAAGGTTCAGACAGATTGACAGGGATACACAATCCAGGAATGACATTTACCTGGAGCTAATCCTTCTTAGAAAAACACAAACTGTAAATTGAGTGGTAATATTCCTTACAAAGGTAACATTAACACTGTGTTGAGCAACATTACCGGCACTGGAGTGTCCCAACCCAGAAGCTGCCACTCATCAATGGGAGTGCTGCTTTCCATACCGACCCCTGAATTGGGTCCCCCTTTCCTTGATGCCACCACTGAGGTAAAGGTGGGTTAAAGCCTGTCCCGTGCCAAGGAAGCTGCACGGCAGATTCAATCCCTGTGCAGTGTAGCAAAGAAAGGTTGAAGGTCTGCCACCAGTACCAGCGAAGTTTGTGCCATGATGTCTGACTCTCATCTCACCCATCTAATTGACCACAGGGCCCCTAGTCATGATGGACAACATCACTGGACATGACCAGCTGTTTTCCCTGTTTGGCATGTGGCACGTATTATATGGGAGTAAGTGTCTATAGTCATATAAACATAGCTGAGGTTGCCAAAGGCAGCTATATGGGTAACATCCATCTGCAAGATTTCTTTTGGATGCAAACCTCATGGGTTACATTCTTCTACAGGTGCAACACCAGGAACATGTTGGCAAGTGGGGCATCCTTGCATAGTAGCTTGAGCTTGGCTGTAAGGGCAGAGGTGTTTTGATGCAGTAATGCAAGAGAAGCTTGGGCTTGTCAAAAAACAGAACTGATCAGTTTATCTGCTCTATTATTACCTAGAGATAGTGGCACAGGGAGTTGAGAGTGAGAGCAGATATGAGAAAGATGAAAAGAGGCAGTACAAGAGTGAATAGCTTGTTGGAGTCTTAGAAACAAGGTAAACAGTTCCGGTTCTAGGGTACATTTAAAGTGACAGTCTCAAAGCAACTGGCTACATTTACCACAAAGGCTGAATCACAAACAATATTAATAGGAGATAAAGTTGTGAGCTCTAGAACCAGAATAACTGTGATTAATTCTGAATGTTGAGCTGAAACTCCAGAAGTCTTTATTGTTTGAGTATGTTTAGGTCCATACATACCTGCATGACCTTTGGAAAAACCATCAGTAAAATAGGTCTGTCCACCTGGAATAGGCTTGTAGTGAGTAATCACAGGGAGGATGAAAGGGTGAACTTTATAAAATTGCAAGATTTTGTCTGATGGATAATGGTCACCTGTTATTCCCACAAAATCTGTGAGAGTGATTTGCCAAGCAGTTGACATTTCCCAAGCTACGGCCTGCTGTCAGGGCTCCAAAGGAACAACCATTTTATCAGGATCATATTCTGTAAGCATTCTTGATCTACACCTGCCTATTGTCATAAGTTGTGTAATTAAAGAAAAACTTGCCAAGTTTTCACTGTCTGATTGGATAAAAAGAGCCATTCTATTACCATTATGGATTTGTCTATGAATTGGCCCGAAAGTCCTTCTGGAGAATGGGGGGTAGGAAGAATAAACAAAAGCAAATTCTTTCGCAGTTGTAGCCAGAAGGCATGTCATTGTTGAAGCATCTGCTCCACAAGCTAAAACTCAGCTTCTGCCTCTTTAGTAAGTTGCTGAGGGGAATCTAATGACGACTCTTTTTTTTTTTTTTTTTTTTTTTTTTTTTTTTGAGACGGAGTCTCGCTGTGTCTCCCAGGCTGGAGTGCAGTGGCGTGATCTCGGCTCACTGCAAGCTCCGCCTCCCGGGTTCATGCCATTCTCCCGCCTCAGCCTCCCGAGTAGCTGAGACTACAGGCGCCCGCCACCACGCCCGGCTAGTTTTTTTTTGTATTTTTAGTAGAGACGGGGTTTCACCGTGTTAGCCAGGATAGTCTCGATCTCCTGACCTCGTGATCCACCCGCCTCGGCCTCCCAAAGTGCTGGGATTACAGGCTTGAGCCACCGCGCCCGGCCATGACGACTCTTTTTGGAGGGTTTGATAAAAGTGTGTGAGTTGATAAGTGACAATACCTAGCATCAGGCACAGCCAATTAATATCCCCTAATAATTGTTGGAAATCGTTCAGAGTTGGTAACCTGTCCCTATGGAGAGTTATTTCCTGAGGTTGAACACTTCTTTCAGTAACAGTAGTACCCAACTGTTGGTATGGGGGGTTGCTTGTACCTTTTCAGGAACTATTTTGAGATTCCATTCAGTTAAGGCCTGCTTTATTTCTCTGTATAATTGGTGTAATATTTGAATTGTAGGAGTGGCCAAAAGAATACCATCCATATAATGAATGATGTAGGCAGCGGGAAACATATTCTGAGGCTCCTTTAATGCCCTTCCTACAAAATGCTGACATAACGTGAGACTGTTGAGCATGCCTTGGGGTAAAACTTTCCATCGATAATGAGAGACAGGCTCTCTCTGATTAATAGAGGACACAGAGAAGGCAAATTTAGGCTTATCCTTCTCATGTAAGAGTATAGTATAAAAGCAATATTTAAGATTGATTATTACAAGAGGTCAATCTCTAGGAATGGTTGTTGGGGAGGGTAGACCTTGCTGTAATGCACTCATTGGTTTAATCTGTGCATTAATAGCTCTCTAATCATGCAGCAGTTGCCATTTTCCTTTTCCAGGACCACAAATCCTGGTGAATTCCAGGGGCTGACTCCTCTATGTGTCCTGCATCCAATTGCTCTTTTTCCAGCTGATGGAGTTGAGTCAGTTTCTCCTGTGATTGGGGCCATTGATCCACCTACACAGGTTTATCAGTTATCCACTTTAGCGGCAAAGCTGTGGATGGAGGAGAAGTATCAATGACCCCTCTTAGAAATCCTGATGTCCTAGTCCTTTTCTATCTGTTTGCCCGGTTATTGATATTGGATTAGGGTTTCCCTGCAGGAACTTTCCCAAGCCTTTCCCACTTTGATATCGCTTGTCCTTCAACATTTTATATCCTGGGTTATCAAGTTTATCATTTGTAAGTCTCAGATCCCATGCTGTAAGTAAATCTTGGCCCCATAAATTAACAGCTATATTTGCGACATAAGGTTGAAAAGTACACAGCTGTCCATCCAGACCAAGACAGGGTAAAATCTCAGGACTCTGTTGAACACTTTGAGCTGTTCCCACTCCCACTAGGGATGTATAGGTTCATTGCAGGGGCCAGGATGGGGGCCAATAGTTTTTGGATATTATTGACACATCAGCTCCTGTATCCATAAGCCCATAGAATTTCTTTCATTTAATTTGCACTGCACAAGTGAGTCAATTAGATTTCTGTGTAGTTATACTGTGTAGTTATACTCCCAAATCCTTGATTTCCTCATTTTTCCTTTCATGGAGAAGGGTGTAATTTGCAGGGAATAAACAATAGTTGAGCAATATGTTCCCCCAGTTCAAAAACCCAAAGATCTTGTGACATTAAAACTACTGCTCGGCTTGCGGCGGGTACCATGGTCGGTGGCGAAGCGGCAGCTGCAGTGGAGGAGCTGGTCTTGTGGGTGCAGCAGGCGGCCGACTTCACGGAGCAGTTCCGCTCCTACTCAGAGAGCGAGAAGAAATGGAAGGCCCGCATGGAATTCATCTTGCGCCACCTGTCCGACTACTGCGACCAGCCCGACGGCGGTGGCCGCCTGGACCAGCTGCTGTCCCTCTCCATGGTCTGGGTCAACCATCTCTTCCTAGGCTGCAGTTACAATAAAGACCTTTTAGACAAGATGATGGAAATGGCCAGTGGGATTGAAGTGGAAGACCTGCCACAATTTACTACCAGAAGTGAATTAATGAAAAAGCATAAAAGCTAAGCCAGAAGATTTATCACATTTTCATCATCAGCTACAGGATTAGAAAGGAGGCTGGGATGAATGTGACGTCGACCACAGCAGCTCTCTTAAGACTCCGGGTATTACCAACATAAAGAGGCAGGTGGAATGAGAAGGACTCTGTCTAGATTGGCTTTTTTAACATTCTCATTTTTTCCAGTAGTTATCACTGTAAAAGTATGCATGGATATTTATGTATTTATAAATCATGTACTCTAAGATGAGTTCATCAACATTGTAAAAGCCCTCTTCTATTTTCAGGTTTTTGGTTTTTTTTTTCTTACCAACAAGGTCTCACTCCATCACACAGGTGGGAGAACAAGGGTGCAGTGTTGGCTCATTGCAGCCTTGAACTCCTGGGCTCATATTTTCAGGGTTTTTTGTTTTTCATTTTGTTTTTTTGAGACAGAGTTTTGCTCTGTCACCTAGGGAGGAGTGCAGTGGCGTGATATATTTTCAGCTTTTAAATGTCAGAATTTTTGTTTAAAATGCCTTTTTGGGCTGGGTACAGTGGCTCACACCTGTAATAATCCCAGCACTTTGGGAGGCCGAGGTGACCGGATCACCTGAGGTTAGGAGTTTGAGACCAGCCTGGCCAACACGGTGAAACCCCATCTCTACTAAAAATACAAAAAAGATTAGCTGGCGTGGTGGTGGACATCTGTAATTCCAGCCACTCGGGAGGCTTAGGCAGAAGAATTGCTTGAACCTGGGAGGTGGAGGTTGCAGTGAGCCAAGATTGCACCATTGCACTCCATCCTTGGTGACAAAAGTGAAACACTCTCAAAAAAAAAAAAATGATTAAAAAAAAAAACAAAAAAACCTCGATTTCTCCCTCATAATCAGAGTCAACAACCCCAGGGACCACGATAATGCCCTGTAAGTTAAGATGGCTTTTGCCCAAAATTAATCCCATATATCCTGTTGGCAAAGTCCCCAAATGTCAGTGGGAACCTTGGTGGGTTTATCTCCTCCAACTAATGTAACGCATTCTCTGGCTGGGAGATCTAGTCCTGCACTCCCAGCTGTTCCTGGGGAGATGGAATCAATGTTCCTCTGGAAACCCACTCCTGAAGTTGGGTTATGGTTGGGACAGGGAATGCCCTCATTGTTTGAGGGGCCTGGGTCCAGGCCCCCTTCTCGTTTCCTGACAGGGGAGTGCCATTTTGATGAAATTTTGAGCGGCATTGATTAGCCCAGTGATTTCCTTTATTACAAAGAGAGCAGAGCCCTGGAGTTTTTTTTCTGTTGGGGGGGCGTGGGTACTGCATTATAAAGTCCCTTCTGCCCTGAGGTCTGACAGCATTCTTTTTTGAAATGTCCAATGTTTCCACAATTATAACATTTTCCCACTTTATGGTTCAACCCTTGGCTCTTTCTAGATTTGTTCACTACTAAACTAGCCACTGCTTGAGCCAACATTGTAGAACGATGGAGTTAAGTTCCCACATCTTGACAGGCTTTAAGAAAATTTCCCAAGCTCTTTGTAGCTCTCACAGGAGCCAGTGCACATTTACAATCTGCATTCGCATTTTCAAAAGCTAGAGTCAAAGCAGGCATTTCTACAGCAGCGGCATGAGGGATCTGATGTTGCACTGCCTCTTGTAACTGTGCAATAAATTATGCATAGGGTTCTTGCAATCCTTGCATGACATGCCGAAAAGATTGCATCCCCTCAGGAATTGTGGCCCAGGCACACTTAGCAGCCAAGGACACTGCTGGTAAGCAATGTCTGTGAGTGCCAATTGCTGCACAAGGTTCAAATAAGGGCCACTACAAAATAGCATGTCCTCTGCAATGTTCCCATGTCCAACGGTATGATTATGCCTAGCCTGGTCTGCACGCATTTCTTGCCCATTTAAATTCCATGTCAAATATGCACTAGTCAACAAGCAAGTGTGAGCCATGTGCTTCATATCAAAGGGTGGGGGGTGCATAGCACTAAATACCAATTCTAGCAATCCTAAAGTAAATGGGCTCTGTATTCCATTGTTAACCACACTCGCTTTTAATTCTTTCACTAGCTTAAATTCTATTGGCACGTGTATATGAATAAGCCTCTGCGGATTATTTGGATCAGGCGTTACAGTAATAGAAAAACTGTAAGATCCTAAAGATTCCTCAGCTATGGCAGCAGCATTCAAAATGTTTTGTATTTGTACTGGGGTCTCTATTTCTGTTACTGTAGGAGGCAGTAAAGGCCAGTTATCCCCTCTCTCCTGTTTATCATTTTCAATAGTCACTCTTGGTGAGATAAAATATCCTTTCAATTATTGAGATTCAGAACATCACTCCTGCTGTCCAGCAGAAAAAGAAGAGGACAATGGCAGGAGGACAGTACAGACTAAACCCCAAGTAGAGAAAACCAAAGGGTCTACTTTAAGGCCTTTTTGAGGAGCCCATTTCAACTCTTCTCCTACCAGGTCCCAATTTTCCACATTGAGGGTGCCTGCCTATGGAAACCAAGGGTTTGCATAATAACCTCTTGCAGAGACTTAGTGTTTGAGAACTAACCTGAGCACCAGATTGTTTAAGTAAAACTGAGCAAACACACATAATGTTGCTCCTCAATAGACAAATTCTGTCCCATGTTACCCTGCTTCGGAAACTCCCCATTCCCAGTACTGTCTTAGGGCACTGACATTGTATCCTGCACTGGCAGACTTGTCCTGGGGTTCCCTGTTTGTCTGATCAGTTTCACTTCCTCTGCTCCAGCAGACCTTCTTTGTTCAAGTCCCTGTTTGGGCATCACTCATAGGTGTTACTTCGAGACTGAACCGAGAAGGACAAATGTGAGAATGAAGACAAAGACAAAAGGATCTCTTTCCAAGAAGGGGTCGAGGACTTCTCGCTTATAGAGAATAAGAGCCCTGAGCTTCTACAGCCCTTTGTATTTACTGGGTAGATGAAGCAGGAAGGATGGGGTAACTGTCGGTCAACTATTTGATTTAACACAGGCATACATAATTGCTTTCTTTGTTCAACAGACTCCAGATGTTCCTGTAGATAATTTCAAGGAACATGGTGCCTGGGACGTGACTGCCCTCAGCATTCCTTCTGGTGGCAGATACAGGTGTCAGCATGCCAACATCCTGCTTTCATAAGAACAGTTTGCAGTTTGCTCACATAGCCTCCAGTGGCATACTGAGTTGGTTATGACCCTTATTCCTCTGGCCTCCAACATCTTATTAATTAATTAATTCATTCATTCATTTATGTTGAGAAGCAGTCTCACTTTGTCACCAGGGGGGAGTGCAGTGGCACGATCTCAGCTCATTGCAACCTTTGCCTTCAGAGCTCAAACAATTTTCCTGCCTCAGCCTCTTGAACAGCTGGGCCTACAGGCACGTGCCACCCTGCCCAGCTAATTTTTGCATTTTTTCAATAGAGACAGGGTTTCACCATGTCAGCCAGGATGGTCTTGATCTCCTGACCTCACGATCCGCCCCACTCAGCCTACCAAAGTGCTGGAATCACAGGTGTGAGCCACCGTGCCCAGCCATCTTTTTTCATTTTTTATTTTTATTTTTATTTTTTTGAAATGGAGTCCTGCACTGTCACCCAGGCTGGAGTGTAATGGTGCCATCTCTGCTTACTGAAACCTCCTCCTTCTGGCTGCATGCAATTCTCCTGCCTCAGCCTTCCAAGTAGCTGATATTACAGGTGGACACCGCTTGGCTTACTTCATTCATTCATTCATTCATTCATTCATTTATTTATTTATGTATTTTTAGTAGAAACTATGTTTCCCTATATTGACCAGGCTGGTCTCAAACTTCTGACTTCATGATCCATCCATCTTGACCTTGACCAAAGTGCTAGGATTACAGGCATGGGCTACCACACCAAGCCACACATTTACATTATAACATCCTGACTCTTGGCTCCCCAGCAGCCTTGTGACTGTGTGTGTGTGTGTGTATGTGTGTGTGTGTGTGTGTGTATGCTCACATGCTTTGACAGGCAAGGAAAAGACAGTACAGAGTCATTGTCACTGGCCTGGAGGAGGAGGTGGCCCTTGGGCTGCAGTTCACTGTGCTGTTTGCACTCTGATTGTTGGAAAAATATTTCCTGAATCATAGTGTCTTCTACCTTCTCCCAAACAGAACTAGTTGTGTAGGAGTGTGTCATTCATCCCCCCGCATCTCCCCACCCTTCCTGAAGGGAATCCAGGACACCTGACTCTGAGCACATCACCTGCTGGTGGCAAAGTCCCTGCCCATAGTTGCCAAACTGGGCCCTGGTGATGTGCAGAGTGTGGGAAGCCCCAGGAGCTGGAGTGAGGCAGTGGAACAGATGGCAGAAATGGGAATGCCTTGGCAGTGCCTGAGGACACAAGGTCTTGTCTGTAAGGCTTTTCTGACCTTTGTGAGCCCTTCTCTTCTTATTTTGACTGAAACAAATAGTCACAGCAAGTTTAGATCAATTAGAGTTGAAATTTCCAGTAGAAACATGGGACCATCCTCACACTTCCCCAGCCCCTTGGTCTTCCCTGAGGATGCCTCTGCATCTAAACCACAACCCCAGAGTAGGTGCTGCAATCATCCTGTGGCCAAGATGGGAACTGTCCATCCTTCAACAAAGGGACACAACACAATCAAAATAATCCATGCAGAAGGGCATTTCTGGCAGCGCACTGTGGCTCACGCCTGTAATCTCAGCACATTGGGAGGCCACAGCAGGCAGATCACCTGAGGTCATGAGTTTGAGACCAACCTAGCCAACATGGTGAAACCCCAACTTTACTAAAAATACAAAAAGTAGCTGGGCTTGGTAGGTATCTGTAATCCCAGCTACTCAGGAGGCTGAGGCAGGAGAATTGCTTGAACCTGAGAGGTAGAGGTTGCAGTGAACATGAGACAGGAAGGGCCACCTGTCCCATGATCATGTGACTTGCTTGATCTTATCAATCACTTGGACGACTCACCCTCCTTACCCTGCCCCCCTTGTCTTCTATGCAATAAGTATCAGCACACCCAACCATTCGAGGCCACTACTAGTCTCCGCATCTTGATAGTAGTGGTCTCCAGGGCCCAGCTGTTTTCTCTTTATCTCTTTGTCTTGTGTCTTTATTTCTTACGATCTCTCATCTCCGCACATGGGGAGAGCACCCGCTATGCCCCGTAGGGCTGGACCCTGCATTTGGCACTCCAACGTGGGTTTCTCCCTTGCTGTGTAAAGTTGCACTTTGAGCACGGGACTCAGCGGAGGACTGTGACAACAGATTCTTGAGGATTGCGGTCATTAAGCTTGGTGGTAAGCTTGGGTACTCAGAGCATCTCGGGGACACCATGGGGACAGGCCAGTACTAAGGACTTGGCCTATTTAAACTTCATTAAAACCCTTCTTAAAGAAGGAGGAAATTCAGTTTCCTCTGACAAGCTAATTGAACTTTTTGAGGTTGTCGATCTCATTTGCCCTTGGTTTCCAACCTAGGGAACTCTAGAACTTAAAGATTGGGATGAGGTGGGCTGACAGCTTAAAATCTGTCACAGAGGGGGACACGTTATCCCGCTGGTCATTTGGAGGGTTTGGTCCTAGGTTCACTCCATCTTAGAATCCTTGCAGCCACAGGAGGAGGGAATGGAGGGTATGCTACCTTTCCTCTCCTCTGAAGAGGTTGAGGAGAACCTCACTACTCTCTATCCAGAGGATACCACACAACTTGAGGCCATCATTTCAGAAATGGACCTCCACTCTGACATTCTTTTGGCTCCACCAAATACACCACAGCCTACCGCGCCTACTGCACCCCCAACATCGCTATATGAGGACCTTATGAAGAATCTCCTTCCCTCTTTCAGATCAAAAAAAATCCCTCTGAAATGTACTCTCAGCAGCCATTGTGGCTGGAACCTCCTGTACTCTCTCAGGCCTGCTGTAGGGCTCTCAACCATCCACCTGTTCAGCCCGGTCATGAGGCTCTCAACTCTATCCCTGTTCAGCCCAGTAAAGAGGCCCTCAATGCTATCTCTTCACTCAATTCTGCCTTTCCTCCTATACATCAGGATCCACAGAAGCCTGACCTGCAGTCCATGCAGCAGCCTGGAGTTCAGGCCCCTGAAAGATCTGCCGAGCAGGTGACTGCGCTTCAGCCTGGCTTGAAGGCTCTCAACTTCTCCTCTATTCAAATCTCCAATTTCTTTTCTGCCTCTGGTCCGGTCACAAGTGCTGTTGCTACACATAAGCAACAGGTTGTGTACATTCCTGAGAATGACACATCTTTTATGAGGGCCATTTCTCAGGCAAGGGAATATGGGGATCCTGAGGCATGGCCATTTCCTGTTATTCTAGAATCTCCTATACCTGCCACTCCCGTTCCTGCTGCCCCTGCTCCGGCTGTGCCAGACCAGTCACAGCCCGCTGACCAAGCTCAGCGGGTGGCTGATCCCACTGCTTCTCCAGACCCGCAGCTCAATGATCAGGCTCCTCAGTTGGTGCAACAAGGGCCCGCTGCCGCAGCACAGCCAATTCCTGGCATACCTGCCATTCAGGCTGTGGTGCAACCTGATCCCTTACACCCTGGTTAGGTCCACTTATGACCAGCTACTTGGGAAAGTTTTTCTTTCAAATTCCTTAAAGATTTCAAAGAGTTGGTTAAACAATATGGTACCAATTTCCCTTTCATCCGTTCCACCTTAAAGTTCTTAGCAGAAGATAAACGCTTGGTGCCCTATGACTGGGAAATTCTAGCAAAATCAGTCTTATCTAAATCTCAATATTTACAATTTAGGACATGGTGGGTTGATTTGCTGTCCAGGATCGAGTCCGCCTTAATCAGGGCTCTAATCTTCCTGTCAATGTCACAGCTGACCAGTTACTGGGAATGGGGCAGTGAGCTGCAATTAGAAACCAAATTATATTGAATGATGAAGTCATTGAGCAAACTCTGAAAATGCTGCCTGGATGCTTGGGATAAGATTCAGGATGATGGCTCTAGATGTCCATCCTTTACAGCCGTTAGAGAAATGCAAAATGAACTATACCCTGACTTCATTGCCCATCTTCAGGACATGGCAGAAAAAGCTATTCCTGATCAAAATGGCCAGCATTTGGTTGTGGAACTTATGGCTTATGAACAAGTAAACCCAGACTGTCAGGCTGCTATTCACCCTGTAAAAGGTAAAATCCCACCAGGAGGTGATTTAGTCACATCCTATATTAAGGCATGTGAGGGTGTTGGTGGAACTTTACATATTGCTATGGTCATGGCTCAGGCTATGGCTAGTTTTAGAATGCCTGGAAAATTTCCTGGTAATAGTTTTCACTGCAGCCAAACTGGACTTACCAGGAAAAAATGTCCTTGGTGTTCAGACCACTGCCCTGTACAACACCAAACCTAAAAGGCCATACAACAGTGAGCCCCACCTTCCATACCATGCCCAAGATGCTGTAAGTGCAATCACTGGGCAGCTCACTGCCACTCGAAATTCGACATTGACGGCAATCCTTTACGACCACTTCAAAACCAGGGAAACTGGAAGAGGAGACAGCACCAGGCCCCTTCAAACAAGGGGGCATTCCCCAACTCCCAGCCTTGGCCTTCCAGCCAGATGGGTGCATTTCTGGCCCAACCAATTGACCAACCATCCAGTTTCCACTTCAGCCATTCTTGCCACAAGCACAGATGTCACAGCCTCAACAAGGATCTCAGTTCAATGTTTGTCCCCCGCCATCACAGGATCTGCAGCAGTAGATCTCTGCTGTATTAGGGACAGTCCCCTTTTGCCCAGAGAGCCACCAATCACTGTTCCCATAAGTGTCTTTGGGCCCTTGCCACCTGGTTCTGTTGGTTTATTGCTTGGTCGCTCAAGCTTAAATTTAAAAGGTGCTCGGGTACATACTGGTGTGATTGATTCTGATTACTCTGGGGAAATACACAGTATTGTTAGTTCTGCAGTTCCTTGGCAAGCTTCGGCAAGAGATAGAATTGCTCAACTTCTTCTTTTGCCATACATTTCACTCGGATCTAGTTCTCATAAAAGAACTGGAGGTTTTGGAAGTACAGATAATCAGGGTAAAGCATCTTACTGGGCTAAGAAAATTTCTGACACCTGACCTGTTTGTCCCGTGCATATACAGGGAAAGAAATTCGTGGGCATTATTGACATGGGTGCTGATGTCTCCATTATTGCTTTACATCAATGTCCTCAGCAATGGCCCAAAGAAAGCGCATCCACTGGGTTGGTGGGAGTTGGTCAGGCCTCCTAGGTTTACGAAAGTTTCACTATTTTACATTGTACTGGCCCAGAGCGACAGACTGGTACTATTCTCCCTCTAATTACACCCATTCCAGTTAATCTCTGGGGAAGAGATCCTTTACAACAATGGGGTGCACAAATTTCCTTCCTGCATGCTACTTACAGTGAGCAAAGTAAAAACATTATGACAAAAATGGGATTTGTTCAAGGCACTGGTCTGGGAAAATTGGTTAAGGTATTACTGAGTCTATTCAACCTTCCTATAAATTTGACTCTAAAGGGCTTGGTTAGTCTTTTTAGAAGCAGTCACTGTCAACTATCAAGCCTCCAGATCCCATCACTTTAACTTGAAAAACTCAGAAACTGGTTTGGGTGGATCAGTGGCTACTCCCAAAAAGTAAGCTGGAGGCTCTCCATAATTTAGTCTTGGAACAATCAGAATTGTGACACACTGAAGAATCTTCTTCTCCATGGAATTCACCTGTCTGTTATCCAAAAGAAATCTGGAAATTGGAGAAAGGCCACTGATCTCAGGGAAGTTAATGCTGTACTTCAACCCATGGGGACATTACAACCTGGCTTCCCTTCCCCTTCTATGCTCCCTGAGTATTGGTCCCTAATTATCATAGATCTTAAAGATCTTAAAGATTGCTTTTTTAACATTCCAGTGGCCTCTCAGGACTTTGAAAAATTTGCTTTTACTGTCCCTTCCCTCAACAATGTCACTCCAGCTGCATACTCCATGGGAAAGTTCTAACACGGGGCATGCTTAATAGTCCCACTATTTGTCAGTATTTTGTGGTGCGCATGCTTCAACCAGTTAGGGATCAGCTTCCCCAATGTTTCAGTTTCCTCATCATTCACTCTATGGATGATATCCTCTGCACAGCCCCCAAGCATGCCGTTTTGACTTCCTGCTTTTCCAGGATTCAACAGGCCATTTCGGAAGCCCAGAAAAAAATTCAACTGGCAGTCTCTATTACACCAGAAAAAAATTCAGCCTTCCTCTCCTTTTCAATATTTGGGCATGCAGTTGGAAGACAAGGTGATTAAACCACAAAAAGTTCAGCTTACGAGAGATTTCTTAAAAACTTTAAATGACTTTCAAAAATTACTTGGCGATATTAATTGGATTCACCCTTCTTTGGGCATCTCCAAATAAGCTATGTCTGACCTTTGTGTCACAATACATGTGAACTGTACCGGCCTCCAGTAATGATTCTTATCAGGTGCACAATGTTTTCAGTAGTAATTATTTTCAGGTTCTGACCGTTAAAATAAATTCATTTGAGGAACGGAGAATTCCTGTCACAGTAAAACATAATAAAACACAAGGATTGCCAGACTCTTTGAAAGACACTATAAAGGGACCATTAATAATTGGAAACATCGGCCGGGCGCGGTGGCTCAAGCCTGTAATCCCAGCACTTTGGGAGGCCGAGACGGGTGGATCACGAGGTCAGGAGATCGAGACCATCCTGGCTAACACGGTGAAACCCCGTCTCTACTAAAAAAAATACAAAAAACTAGCCGGGCGATGTGGCGGACGCCTGTAGTCCCAGCTACTCAGGAGGCTGAGGCAGGAGAATGGCATGAACCCGGGAGGCGGAGCTTGCAGTGAGCTGAGATCCGGCCACTGCACTCCAGCCTGGGCGACAGAGCGAGACTCCATCTCAAAAAAAAAAAAAAATAATAATAATAATAATAATAATAATTGGAAACATCCTATGGAGTGACTGCAACGCCCCAACACCAGCAGTGTCATGGAGTCCCGTCACAGGGACTGTCATTGACTGGATCCCAAAAGGGTATATTGGCGAGATCGCTCCGGCCAAAATACTCAATGTTCAGAGTTTAACTATTCAATAGATTATGAAGAAGACTGGCAGTCCTCCAAAAAGAGGGAATGGGTGTCCCCTTACCCATTCAAATGCTTGGACAAGGGCATCGTTCCTCCTAGACCAAAAATGATTCATGCTATAGTTACCTCGGAGCATCCTCAATTGTGGAGGTTGACTGCAGCCATGTCCGGAATCAGATTATGGAATGTAGCTTATCAAAAAGTTCTTACAAATACCAAAACAAACAGGTATAAGATCATTTTAATGTCTGAAAGGGTGATATCCATTAGGAGCTGTGTTAAACCACTCTATATGTTATTAGCTGGAAACATAATTATCACCCCGATTGTCAAACTATTGAACGCGATAGTTGCAAATTGTTTACATGCATTGATGCTACATTTGATAAAAAAACAAATGTTCAGGCCGGGCGCGGTGGCTCAAGCCTGTAATCCCAGCACTTTGGGAGGCCGAGGCGGGCGGATCACAAGGTCAGGAGATCGAGACCACAGTGAAACCCCGTCTCTACTAAAAATACAAAAAATTAGCCGGGCGCGGTGGCGGGCGCCTGTAGTCCCAGCTACTCAGGAGGCTGAGGCAGGAGAATGGCGGGAACCCGGGAGGCGGAGCTTGCAGTGAGCCGAGATCGCGCCACTGCACTCCAGCCTGGGCAACAGCGTGAGACTTCGTCTCAAAACAAACAAACAAACAAAAAAAAAACAAAAAAAAAACAAATGTTCTCCTGGTCAGGGCCAGGAAAGGGGTATGGATACCAGTTTCTTTACACTGCCCCTGGGAATCTTCTCCTTCTATTCATATAGTCAATGAAATCCTTAAAGAGATCCTTAAAAGAACTAGGAGATTCATTTTTACTCTCATTGCCGTGATTGCAGGTTTAACTGCTATTACTACAACAGCGGCTACTGCTGGAGTAGCCATTCATAACTCTGTCAGACCACTCATTACGTGGAAATATGGCAAAAGAATTTCACCAGGCTTTGGAATTCTCAGGCTCAGAATGATCAAAAACTAGCCAATCAAATTAATGATCTCCGCCAGAGTGTCATCTGGTTGGGAGATAGAATAATGAATTTAGAACACCGAATGCAACTACAATGCGATTGGAATACTTCTAATTTTTGCATAACACCTTATGCTTACAAAGAAGATCAACATAGTTGGGAAAAAGTCCAAAGGCATCTAAAAGCCTGGGATGATACTTTAACCTTAGACATTTCAAGACAGAAGGAGCAGATTTTTGAGGTTTCCCAGGCTCGCTTAACTACCGTTCCTTGTTCTGACATATTTGAAACAATTACAAAGGGACTATCTGATCTAAACCCTTTCAAGTAGGTCAAACCCATTGGAGTTTCACTTTTATTATTGACATTACTAATACTGGTGTGTTTATGTCGTTTGCTTTTAGTCTGCAGGTGTCTCCACGAAGTCTGATGAAAAGCTCAAAGTCAGCGACAAGGAATGATGGCAACGACAATCCTAATCAATACAAAGGGGGGAGATGTGGGTGAAAGATTACCTAGCTGCCAAAGCAAGAGACTGAAGGCACAAACTGTGTCAGTATAATAAAGGAAATAGTTACAATAAGAATATTCACAGTACAATTGAGATATAGAGATGATCACAGATAATTATCAATCATTATTATAAATATTATTAATCATTAGCTTTTAATATTACTCTTTGTTGTATTACTCATATTACCAAAGAATAACCAGTGGGGATAGGGTCAGGTGCTGAAGGGACATTATGAGAAGTGACCAAGAAGGCAAGGGGTGAGCCTTCTGTCACGCCCGCATAAGTGCCACTTGAGGGTTCCTTGGTCAAGTGGTAACGCGAGTGTCTGGGAAGGCACCCGTTACTTAGCAGACCGTGAAAGGGAGTCTCCTTTCCTTGGAGGAGTCAGGGAACGCTCTGCTCCACCAGCTTCTTGTGGAAGGCTGGATATGATCCAGGCCTGCCCGCAGTTGTCCGGAGGCCTAAACCCCTCCGTGTGGTGCTGTGCTTCAGTGGTCACGCTCCTTGTCCGCTTTCATGTTCCTCCCGTACTCCTGGTTCCTCTTTGAAGTTCGCAGTAGACAGCGGTAGCAGAAATAGTGAGAGTCTTAAAGTCTTTGCTCTTTCTTATAAGTGCATAGAAGAAAACGCTGATGTATGCTGCCTGCTCTCTCTGCTTCAGCTACCTATAAGGGAAGGAACCCCTGTTCTATGATCACGTAACTTGCTTCATCTTATCAATCACCTGGACAACTCACCCTCCTTACCCTGCCCCCTTGTCTCCTATCAGTAAATATCAGCACGCCCAGCTGTTCGGGGCCACTACCGGTCTCCACGTCTTGGTGGTAGTGGTTCCCCGGTCCCAGATATTTTCTCTTTATCTCTTTGTCTTGTGTCTTTATTTCTTACAATCTCTCGCCTCTGCACATGGGGAGAACACCTGCTAAGCCCTGTAGGGCTGGACTCTACAGTGAAAACCCGTGTCTACTAAAAAATACAAAAATTAGCCAGGCATGTTGGAGGGTGCTTGTAATCCCAGCTATTCAGGAGGCTGAGGCAGGAGAATCACTTGAACCAGGGAGACGGAGATTGCAGTAAGCCGAGATCACACCACTGCACTCCAGCCTGGGTGAAGTAGAAAGACTCCATCTCAAAAAAAAAACAAAAACAAAAACAAAAGTGATTATGTATTAAGAAAGAAATTTTTAAAGCTAAGATTTATCTCAAACTCAAAAGCTGCAAAAACAAGGAAAGAATAAAGAGAGAAGAGGAACCGGAAAGAAAAAAAAAAAAAAGAAAATCTATTGCACAACGACAACAAAAGCACTTTTGATGTCACTTTGGTTATTTTATTTTATTTTTTGTTTTTTTGAGATGGAGACTCGCTCTGTCACCAAGGCTGCAGTGCAGTGATAGGATTTTGGCTCACTGCAACCTCTACCTCCCAGGTTCAAGAGATTCTCATGCCTCAGCCTCCCAAGTAGCTGGAACTACAGGTGCATGTCACCACAGCCAGCTAACTTTTGTATTTTTAGGAGAGACAGGGTTTCACCATGTTGGCCAGGGTGCTCTTGAACTCCTGACTTTAGGTGTTCCAATCACCTCGGTCTACAAAGTGCTGGGATTACAGGTGCAATGGCTCATCCCTGCAATCGCAGTACTTTGGGAGGCCAAAACAGAAGGATCCTTTGAGCTCAGGATTTTGAGACCAGCCTGGGAAACAGTAAAAACTTGTTTCTGCAAAAAAAGTTACAAAAACTAGCTGGGCTAGGTGACTCATGCCTCTGGTCCCAGCTGCTCAGAAAGCTGAGGTGGGAGGATCGCTTGAGCCCCAGAGGTTGAGGCTGCAGTTAGAGGAGATCACACTACTGCACAACAGCCTGGGTGATACAGCCAGACCCTGTCTCAAAATATGATTTAATTAATTAGTTAAATTTAAAGTATTATGTAATAACAGACAGTGACTTTTTCCCCCTTCACTACCCACGTCCTACCCCATCCTAGGAAAAGGGAAGGCAGTGATTCACAACTCAATAAGTCACTTCCCTCTGGCTGAATAGGGATTTCAAGTGGAACATAACCTCTCATGCCAAGATTTATAGAATGTTCATGTCTTATAGATGCCAATTTTAAAATTCTCAATCTCATCTGTATAATTTAAACAAGTTTTTGGTTATTAGATTATATACACAGAAGTCAACATGTCACAACTAATCATATCCAAAGAACTCACCCACTCATCTAAACCCAAGGTCTCTTGCCCCATTTTTCTTTTAAGACAAGGTCTTGCTCTGTTGATGAGGCTGCAGTGTAGTGGCCTGATCTCAACTCACCGCAGCCTGGACGTCCTGGGCTAAAGTCATCCTCCCAGCTCTGCCTCCAGAGCAGCTGGGAGTACAGGTGCACACCATTAGGCCTGGTTATTTACTTATTTTTTTTGGCAGAGATGGGGGTCTCACTATGTTGCCCAAGCTGGTCTCGAACTCCTCAAGCAATCCCCTTGCCTCAGTCTCCTAAAGTGAGGAGATTACAGGTGTGAGCCACTGTGCCCAGCCCCTCTTTCTTCATTACTGTGCTTCCCTCCCTAATTCTGTACCTATCTCTCATTCTCCCCTTCTCTCTCTAGCTCTTGTTTTCTTTTCCTTTTCCCTGGGATTCTGTTCCTCATTTTGTACCCCTCTCCTCTTCTGCTGTTTATCCCCTTCTTCCCTCTATTCCTTCTCTTCCACCTCTTCTGCTCCATCCTCACAACTTATTTAACCTCTTGTTGCTCCTTCTCCCCAATCTTTCAGTCATCCTCAATCTCCATCTATTTCTGTCTCTTCTCTCATCTCTGCACCTCCTCTGATCTCCCTGTTAAATTTTCTCTTCCCTGACATACTCCCCCGTCCCTACTCTGTGGCACCCCAGATCCCCAGGTGTCCTCCCTGCTGTGGTTCTCCCTCTGTTCTCCTTGACACAAGTACCACTCTGCTGTCTACCCTGGCTCCAAATCCCTCCCTCCCTCACTCTGATGAGCCTCCCTCTTTGCTGCCACTTCCCCACCTTGCCGTCCTTCATCTCTCTGTACATCTAGCTTTTCTTTACATTTCTCCAGTTGCTTTTCTCCTTCTGTTTTCTTATATTTTTGTTGTTGCTGTTGTTGTTTTCACTTTTGCCATCTCTTAGCATATCCCTCACCAATCCTCCATTTTTCCATCTGCTATGGGCCTTTCTTATTCTTCTTTTCTCTGTCTCAGGTTTTCTACTGCTCTCTGTCTCCTGCTCCCTTTAGCCCACACAATCATAGGAGGGTTTGGAGTAAGACGCCTGCATCCCAGAGGACAGCATTTTCCAGGGGCTGGAGCTCAGCAGGTGAGAAGACCCCGTGTCACAGGACAGGCCCTGGGACTTCCCAAGTGCAGGTTCAATGGTTGGGAACAGGCTCCCCAAAATCTGGCCATAATTTGGCCCCAAAACTGGCCATAAACAAAATCTCTGCAGCACTGTGGCATGTTCATGATGGCTATAACACCCACGCTGGAAGGTTGTGGGTTTACCGGAATGAGGGCAAGGAACACCTGACCCACCCAGGGTGGAAAACCGCTTAAAGGCATTCTTAAGGCCGGGCGCGGAGGCTCAAGCCTGTAATCCCAGCACTTTGGGAGGCCGAGGCGGGTGGATCACGAGGTCAGGAGATCGAGACCATCCTGGCTAACATGGTGAAACCCCGTCTCTACTAAAAAATACAAAAAACTAGCCGGGCGCAGTGGCGGGCGCCTGTAGTCCCAGGTACTCGGGAGGCTGAGGCAGGAGAATGGCGTGAACCCGGGAGGCGGAGCTTGCAGTGAGCTGAGATCCGGCCACTGCACTCCAGCCTGGGTGACACAGCGAGACTCCGTCTCAAAAAAAAAAAAAGGCATTCTTAAGCCACTAACAATAGCATGAGCATTCTGTGCCTTAAGGACATGCTCCTGCTGTAGATAATTAGCCAGACCCATCCCTCTATTTCAGGTCATCCCTTCCTTTTCCATAAGAGATACTTTTAATCTAAAATCTATAGAAACACTAATGACTGGCTTGTTGCTAATAAATACGTGCGTAAATCTCTGTTCCAAGTTCTCAGCTCTGAAGGCTGTGAGACTCCTGATTTCCCGCTTCACACCTCTATATTTCTGTGTGTGTGTGTGTGTCTTTAATTCCTCTAGAGCCACTGGGTTAGGGTCTCCCTGACCGAGCTGGTCTCGGCACTCAATGGAAGCCGTGACTGCGGAGGGGAGACCTGGGAAGCAACAGGCCCTGGCATGAGAAGGGAAGTCAGGGAGGACGGCGCCTTAGGACCAGCATGGGGTCTGCAGGATCCCAGGACCCGGCAGGACTGGGCCTCCCTGGGACTGGGGCCGCAGTGCGGCGCTCCAGGAGCCCACAAGGGGGAGGCTGGGAGGCGCGCCTCCGGCAAGAATCCACTTCCCGGGTGAGGACTTTAATAAGCCCGGGGAGGGAGGAGTCAGAACAAACTTTTGAGCAGGAAAACTACGCAATAGAAAGTGTATACATTGCCCTATAGCAGAAAGACTGGGGACAGGACCAGCTTCAGGGCGACTTTAAACCCAAAAGAGTTTAAAGACCCCCGGGCTCTCACGGGGATGTCTCAATTTTCTCTGGGCGAAGGAAGATGGGTGAGAATTTCCAGGTCTGTGGGGACCCCAAGTCCCGGGGAAAGAAGCGACGGGGACCTGTGAAGCGCAGACTTAACACAACACAGAGCAAAACTCACTGCGGCGATGTGACCTTCACTCCACCTGATCCGCTTCCGGGTTTGCGTTCATCTTCGCCCAAGCAGGACGGAAGCCAGGCTTGGGTGGGAGGTGGGAGGAGGTGGGCGGGGCCTGGGCGAGATAGGGGCGGGGCGGGAGGCGGAGAGACCTTGTTCTTTAGAACAGGCAGAGGGCGGGGCGGGGCGGTACGTGAGCATCTCTCAGTCTCCCTCCTAGCCTCTCTGTTTTCAGGTTTTGGAGGTTAGAGCGCCAGAAAGTCTGAAGCATGATTCAAAAGCCCTGGAATTGTCTGGAACCGGGATGCAAACTAGAATGTGAAATGCAAAGCCCTGCCTGGGCAGCACGTACGATGTCATGGTGACGGTCCACAGAACAGAACAGATATCCTCTCCCTTTCTATTGTCCATTCACTTGGAGGGAGAGTCCACCCTGTACTCAGCTTCAGAGACTTCCCTAGGGCCACCGCCTGGGGTGCGGGGCGGAGTGCTCAGGCCAGGGAGGAGTGAGGTCACCACCTGCTGCTTAAACACAGGAGAGGCGCTGGGGAGGGAGCCTGAGGTCCCAGCTACTCAGGAAGCAGCAGAGGGAGAATCGCTGAGCCTGGGGTTCCAAGCCAGCCTGAGCTACAAGTAACACCCACTGCCGCATGTCTCCCTTGCTCGTCTCTCTTTCTCTTAAAAAAAAAAAAAATTTTTTTTTGTTAAATAAAATTTTTGATGGTGTGACATACAGATCCATCATTATTCTTTTCCATGTGGATATCCAGTTAGTTGTCCCAGCACATTTGTGGAAGAGATCTATTACTTTCTTTTATTATTATTATTTACTTTTTGCTTTCCCTTTTTTTCTTTCTTTTGAGACAGAGTATTTCTCTGTCGCCCAGGCTGGAGTGCAGTGGCGAGATCTCGACTCAGTGCAGCCTCTGCCTCCTGGGTTCAAGCGATTCTCCTGCCTCAGCCTCGGGAGCAGCTGGCGTTACAGGCGCGTGTCACTATGCCCGGCTAATGTTTGTATTGTTGGTAGAGACGGGGTTTCACCATGGTGACCAGGCCGGTATCGAACTCCTCACTTCAAGTTATTTGCCTGCCTCGGCCTCCCAAAGTGCTGGAATTACAGGCATGAGCCACCACGCCTGGCCCAAGAAATATTCTTTACTTCGCTTTTTAAATGTTGACAAAGTATAATTGAAAACCAAAAAATCTTCTCCCAAATGAGAAATCATCTCCATGACAATAACAGAGAAAGAAATGAAAACAGTTTTATTAATAAATAAGCCTTAGACCAGAATGTGATGGGAAATAGAGGCAAACAGCTAAGAGGTTGAAAAGAGAGAAAGAAACTTCACTGTTCTGTACAACCCATTAAGTACATGTTTTCAAGATAAACACTAATCAGTCCTCAGGGAAGAGGACTTGACAACACCCTTGCTCACACATAGTTCATCCTGGCTCTACCTGGTAATGGAGGTGACCACCTGTGTCAGCTAAGTAGCTGAGGGAGGGGGAGTAACCCTAACCCATGTCTTTTTGACAAGTGTGAGTTTTACAACATGGTGACAGGTGCCCTCTCTGGTGAGGCTCCTACAATCTGACAGAAACTGAAGTCAGCAGTAAATAATAAAATTTAAAATATATGATTAAGTATAGAGTTAATGTGAACACAACACTTGAAGAAAGCCAGATGGCAACATCAACTCCAAAGAAATGGGATCAGCGTTCCCAAGTAGAGACGTTCAGGTTTTCACACACAGGGAAAGGCAGAGAAGCTTTAGCAGAATCACCACATTTTCCATTCAAGACCAGTGCACAGGCTGCAGCAACTTGATTGGTGACGGATTGACACACTTCAGAGAAGGTTACTTTATCACTCCGTAAGAAGGGACAAGGATCCCAGGAGGTCTTACCGCTGGGGATGCTTAGTCTTCCTAAGACTAAATAAACGGTGGGTATAGTGTAATAGGCAGTTTTCCACGTCACCTTTCAGTGTCCATTATCCACTCAAACAACCCAGGACTTTGCTTAGTTTACTAAGCCATTCTAATTGTCAGCCCCGGTTGTAAGCAGCGCCCCACTCCACCGCTTTACCGAGGTCCCTGCCCCTGTCCCCAGTCCTGCCCCAGCCTGAGGGGAGCTCGCCCCGCCTGCAGGACGCGCGACTCTACCTGCTCGAAAAAGCCGCTTTGCCTTAAAACCATTTTCAACTTCAGAGAAAAAAAGATTTAGCGTTCAGTACGGGTGGCCCACTACAAAATGTTTTACCTTCGATTGTTGGAAATGCTAACTTAAAATGGGCAGGAAGTATCCCTGTGATATTAGGGGTAATATCACGGCACACCAGCAACAATCCACCAATCAGAACCCGGGGGATCCAGTCCTGGAGGTGAAGAGGATGACAGCAGCTCACATCATGGACCCAGCTGAGGAGAGAGCCCCGACCCATCGCCGCCAGGCCCGGCCCTGAAGAACAACACCCCATTTCAAGCCCAGGCCCCAAGACAAAAATAAGCCTCTGGCCACACCCCGTCCCGCTGTCCAGCCCAGCCTCCAGGCAGCCTCCTACTTTTTGCCCTACCCCAGTCCCCACCCGCCCCACGCCGTCTAACCAGACCCCGCCCCCAAAGTGTGGCTTGAAATGCATTACCAAATCAGATACAAAATATCTCCCCTTATTGGTCTCCTTTTTCAGAATTGACCAGATATCTGTGCACAATAACGTATGCACTTCACATATTGTTTCTCTGATCTGGTCCACAAATTGCTGACATCCAGATGTGGCCCCTGAACAATCCAGGCTCCTCAATAGCACTGACACTAGGGGGCCCACACCCGGTGTCCATCCATGTCTGGGTGTGAGCCCTTCCCAGGACCGTGCCCAGTGCAGCCTCTTAAGAAGTTCTTGTCACCGGGTCACAGGGGATGGAATCTCAGAGCAGGTGAGAGGAACTGAGGTGAGGCATGGGTGAGTGGAAGTGAGCGTGTCAGGCAGACTGCCTCAGACTCAGAAAAGACTGGCTACTACAATATCTGGCATTTCAGAAAGGAAAGAAACAGATTAATCCACCGAGGAAGATGACTTCACTGGAGGAAGAGCCAGGCCTGGCTCTTTTTCTTTCCTCCTCTGAGCTGTTTCCTCATGTAACATTAGTCTTTAGAAATCAATCCTATATGTGAAAAATAAAGGGGGCCAGCCTCTCCACACCTGTGGATATTTCTCATCAGGTGGAGATGAGAGACTGAGAAAAGAAATAAGACACAGAGACAAAGTATAGAGAAAGAACAGTGGGCCCAGGGGACGGGCACACTCAGCATGCGAGGACCCCCACCGGTGCTGGTCTCTGAGTTCCCTCAGTATTTGTTGATCACTATTTTTACTATCTTGGTGAGAGGAGTGCAGCAGGGTAACAGGGTGATGGTGGGGAGAAGGTCAGCAGGGAAACAACGTGTGAGCAAAGGATTCTGTATCATGAATGAGTTTAAGGAAAGGTGCTGTGCCTGGATTGTGGGGAAAAGAAAGACAGATCAGATTGTTACTGTGTCTATGTAGAAAAGGAAGATATAAGAAACTCCATTTTGATCTGTACTAAGAAAAATTATTTCTGCTTTGAGATACTGTTAACCTGTAACTTTAGCCCCAACCCTGTGCTCACAGAAACATGTGCTATAATGAATCCAAATTTAATGGATTTAGGGCTGTGCAGGATGTGCCCTTTTTTGTTTCTTGTTTTTCGGGGTTTTTTTTTTTTTTTTTTTTTTTGGTTTTGGTTTTTCGAGGTGGAGTCTCATTTTGTGGCCCAGACTGGAGTGCAGTGGTGTGATCTTGGCTCATTGCAACCTCTGCCACCAGGGTTCAAGAGATTCTCCTGCCTCAGTCTCCTGAGTATCTGGGATTACAGGTGCTCACCACCACACCTGGTTAATTTCTGCACTTTTGGTAGAGATGGGGTTTCACCATCTTGGTCAGGCTGGTCTGGCACTCCTGACGTTGTGATCCGAATGCCTCAGCCTCCCAAAGTGCTTAGATTACAGGCGTGAGCCACCATGCCTGGCCAGGATGTGCCTTGTTAACAGTATGTTTGCAGGCAGTGTGCTTGGTAAAAGTCATCGCCATTCTCCATTCTCGATTAACCAGGGACACAATGCGCTGTGGAAAGCCACAGGGACCTCTGCCCAAGAAAGCCTGGGTATTGTCCAAGGTTTCCCCCCACTGAGACAGCCTGAGATATGGCCTCCTGGGAAAGGAAAGACCTTACCATCCACCAGTCCGACACCCTTGAAGGGTCTGTGCTGAGGAGGAGGAGTGAAAGAGGGAGGCCTCTTTGCAGTTGAGATAAGAGGAAGGCATCTGTCTCCTGCAAGTCCTGGGAATGGAATGTCTTGGTGTAAAGCCGACCATTCCCATTGGTTCTATTCTTAGATAGGAGAAAACCACACTGTGACTGGAGGTGTGATATGCTGGAGGCAATACTACTCTGTACTGAGCCTTCATTCTCACCTTGGAATTCTCCTGTGTTTGTAATTCAGAAAAAATCCGGCAGATGGCGAATGTTAACTGACTTAGGAGCCGTAAATGCCATAATTCAACCCATGGGGCCTCTCCAACTGGGTTGCCCTCTCCGGCCATGATCTCAAAGGACTGGCCTTTAAATATAATTGATCGGAAAGATTGCTTTTTGACCATTCCTCTGGCGGAGCAGGATTTTGAAAAATTTTCCTCACAGTACAATTAAGACTTTTACATTGCACTTGGATCAAAGAGCTACATTAATTGGTCAGGCAAGATTACGAATAATAAAATTGCGTGGAAATGACCCAGACAAGATCGTTGTTCCTTTAAACAAGGAACAGGTTAGACAAGCCTTTATCAATTCTGGTGCATGGCAGACTGATCTTGCTGATTTTGTGGGAATTATTGATAATCATTACCCAAAAATAAAAATCTTCCAGTTTTTAAAATTGACTACTTGGATTTTACCTAAAATTACCAGACATAAACTTTTAGAAAATGCTCTGACAGTGTTTGCTGATGGTTCCAGTAATGGAAAAGTGGCTTACAGAGGCCTAAAAGAGCGAGTCATCAAAACTCAGTATCAATCGGCTCAAAAAGCAGAGTTGGTTGCAGTCATTGCAGTGTTACAAGATTTCAATCAACCTATTAATATTGTATCAGATTCTGCATATGTAGTACAGACTACAAGGGATGTTGAGACAGCTCTAATTAAATATAGCACGGATGATCAGTGAAACCAGTTGTTCAATTTATTACAGCAAACTGTAAGAAAAAGAAATTTCCTGTTTTATATTACTAATATTGGAGCACACACTAATTTACCAGGGCCTTCGACTAAAGCAAATGAACAAGCTGACTTACTGGTATCATCTGCATTCACAAAAGCACAAGAACCTCATGCTTTGACTCATGTAAATGCAGCAGGATTAAAAAACAAATTTTCCAGGCCCAGTGGCTCATGCCTGTAATCTCAGCACTTTGGGAGGCCAAGGCGGGTGGATCACCTGAGGTCAGGAGTTCAAGACCAGCCTCAACATGGAGAAACCCTGTCTCTACTAAAAATACAAAATTAGCTAAGCATGGTGATGCATGCCTGTAATCCCAGCTACTCAGGAGGCTGAGACAGGAGAATTGCTTGAACCTGGGAGGCAGAGGTTGCGGTGAGCCGAGATTGTGCCATTGTACTCCAGCCTGGGCAAAAAGAGTGAAACTCTGTCTCAAAAAAAAAATTTAAAAATAAAAATAAAAAACAAATTTGATGTCACATGGAAACAGGCAAAAAATATTGTATAACATTGAACCCAGTGTCAGGTCCTACAGCTGTCCACTCAAAAGGCAGGAGTCAATCCCAGAGGTCTGTGTCCTAATGCGTTATGGCAAATGGATGTCACGCATGTACCTTCATTTGGAAGATTATCATGTGTCCATGTAACAGTTGATACTTATTCACATTTCATATGGGCAACTTGCCAGACAGGAGAAAGCACTTCCCATGTTAAAAAACATTTATCATCTTGTTTTGCTGTCATGGGAGTTCCAAAAAAAAAAAAATTAAAATTGACAATGGATGAGGATACTGAAGTAAAGCATTCCAAAAATTCTTAAATCAGTGGAAAATTACACATACAACAGGAATTCCCTATAATTCCCAAGGACAGGCCATAGTTGAAAGAACTAATAGAACACTCAAAACTCTATTGATTAAACAAAAAGAAGAGGGAGACCGTAAGGAGTGTACCACTCCTCTGATGCAACTTAATCTAACACTCTACACTTTAAATTTTTTTTTTTTTTTTGAGACGGAGTCTCAGTCTGTCGCCCAGGCTGGAGTGCAGTGGCCGGATCTAGGCTCACTGCAAGCTCTGCCTCCCGGGTTTATGCCATTTTCCTGCCTCAGCCTCCCGAGTAGCTGGGACTACAGGCAGTTGCCACCTCGCCCGGCTAGTTTTTTTGTATTTTTTAGTAGAGACAGGGTTTCACCATGTTAGCCAGGATGGTCTCGATCTCCTGACCTCGTGATCCACCCGCCTGGGCCTACCAAAGTGCTGGGATTACAGGCTTGAGCCACCACGCCCGGCCTTAAATTTTAGATTATACAGTAAAGGATTCAACTGACCTTACTCAAACTGGAGACTGTTCCCAGTGTATTCATCAGGTCACTGAAGTAGGACAGCAAATTAAAACAATCTTTCTGTTCTATGGTTATTATAAATGTGTAGGAACCTTAAAAGAAACTTGTTTGTATAATGCCACTCAGTACAAGATATGTAGCCTGAGGAATGACCAACCTGATGTGTGTTATAATCCATCTGAGCCCCCTGCAGCCACCGTTTTTGAAATAAGATTAAGAACTGGCCTTTTCCTCGGTGATACAAGTAAAACAATAACTAGAACAGAAGAAAAAGGAATCCCCAAACAAGAAACTTTAAGGTTTGATGCTTGTGCAACCATTAATAGTAACAAGCTAGGAACAGGATGTGGTTCTCTTAATTAGGAAAGAAGCTACAGAATAGAAAATAAATATGTTTGTCATGAGTCAGAAGTTTGTGAAAATTGTGCCTGTTAGCCATGTGTTATTTAGGTTACTTAGAAAAAGAACAAAAAGGACCCGGTTCACCTTCAGAAGGAGGAAGCCAACCCCTCCTGTGCTGCCGGTCACTGTAACCCACTGGAACTCATAATCACCCATCCCCTAGATCCCCGCCAACCCCTCCTGTGCTGCCGGTCACTGTAACCCACTGGAACTAATAATCACCCATCCCCTAGATCCCCGCCAACCCCTCCTGTGCTGCCGGTCACTGTAACCCACTGGAACTAATAATCACCCATCCCCTAGATCCCCGCCAACCCCTCCTGTGCTGCCGGTCACTGTAACCCACTGGAACTAATAATCACCCATCCCCTAGATCCCCGCCAACCCCTCCTGTGCTGCCGGTCACTGTAACCCACTGGAACTCATAATCACCCATCCCCTAGATCCCCGCCAACCCCTCCTGTGCTGCCGGTCACTGTAACCCACTGGAACTAATAATCACCCATCCCCTAGATCCCTGCCAACCCCTCCTGTGCTGCCGGTCACTGTAACCCACTAGAACTAATAATTACCCATCCCCTAGATCCCCATTAGAAAAAAGGAGAACTTGTAACCCTGAATTGATGGGACAAGGTTAAATCCCCCAAGTTGTCATTTTATTCCAAAGGGAGGTTCACAAGAGCTCTCCCGAACCAGTGTTTCAAACCTTTTATGATGAGCTGAATCTACCAGAACCAGAACTTCTGAAAAAGACAAAAAAATTGTTGCTCCAATTAGCAGAAAGTGTAGCTCATTCCCGCAGTGTTACTTCTTACGTATGTGGAGGAACCACTATCAGAGACCGATGGCCTTCGGAAGCCCAAGAGTTGGTGCCCACTGATCCAGCTCCTGAAGTAATTCCAGTTCAGAAGGCCTAAGCTAGCAACTTCTAGGTCCTAAAAACCTCAATTATTGAACAATACTGTATAGCTAGAGGAGGAAAAAACTTTATCATCCCAGTAAGAAATCTTAATTGTATAGCACAGAAGTTGTACAACAGCACAACAAAGACAATTATTTTGTGGGGCCTAAACCACACTGAAAAGAACCCATTTAGTAAATTTTCTAAGTTAAAAACTGCCTGGGCTTATCCAGAATCTCATCAGGACTGGACGGCCCTGCTGGACTATACTGGATATGTAGGCACAGAGCCCACATTTGGTTACCTAATAAATAGGCAGGCAGTTGTGTTATTGGCACTCTTAAGCTGTCCTTTTTTTTATTACCCGCAAAACCAAGTGAGTTCCTAGGCTTCCTTGTCTATGCCTCCCAAGAAAAGAGAAGCATAGTTATAGGAAACTGGAAAGATAATGAGTGGCCCTCTGAAAGGATCACACAGTATTATAAGCCTGCCACATGGGCACAAGACGGCTTATGAAGATACTGAACCCCCATCTACTTGCTCAATCGGATCATACAGTTGCCTGCCATCTTAAAAATAATTACTAATGAAACTGGCAGAGCTTTGACTGTTTTAGCTTGGCAGGAAGCCCAAATGAAGAATGCTATCTATCAGAATAGACTGACCTTAGACTACTTGCTGGCAGCTGAAGGAGTCTGTAAAAAATTTAACTTAACCAATTGCTGCCTACAAATAAATGATCAAGGACACATAGTTAAAAACATAGTCAAGGACATGACAAAGTTTTCACATGTGCCTGTACAGCCTGAGCACGAGTTTGATCCTAGGTCTTTATTTAGAAAATAGTTTCCAGCTACAGCAGGATTTAAAACCGTCATTGTAGATATATTGCTAGTAATAAGAACTTGCTTGCTGCTCCCCTATGTATTACCCTTGCTTCTTCTTTTTTCTTTTTTGAGACGGAGTCTGGCTCTGTCTCCCAGGCTGGAGTGCAATGGCATGATCTCAGCTCACTACAAGCTCCACTTCCTGGGTTCACGCCATTCTCCTGCCTCAGACTCCCCAGTAGCTAGGACTACAGGCACGCACCACCACGCCAGGCTAATTTTTTGTATTTCTTTTCTTTTCTTTTTTTTTTTTTTGAGACGGAGTCTTGCTCTGTCGCCCAGGCTGGAGTGCAGTGGCCGGATCTCAGCTCACTGCAAGCTCCACCTCCCAGGTTCACGCCATTCTCTTGCCTCAGCCTCCCAAGTAGCTGGGACTGCAGGTGCCCGCCACCTCGCCCGGCTGGTTTTTTTGTATTTTTTTAAGTAGAGACGGGGTTTCACCATGTTAGCCAGGATGGTCTTGATCTACTGACCTCGTGATCCGCCCGCCTTCCCAAAGTGCTGGGATTACAGGCGTGAGCCACCACACCCAGCTGATACTCCTTTTAAAAAGTACTATCTCAAAGAAGTACTATCTCTTTGAAAAGTACTATCTCCGGCCGGGAGCGGTGGCTCAAGCCTGTAATCCCAGCACTTTGGGAGGCCGAGGCGGGCGGATCACAAGGTCAGGAGATCGAGACCACAGTGAAACCCCGTCTCTACTAAAAATACAAAAAAAATTAGCCGGGCGCGGTGGCGGGCGCCTGTAGTCCCAGCTACTCAGGAGGCTGAGGCAGGAGAATGGCGGGAACCCGGGAGGCGGAGCTTGCAGTGAGCCGAGATCGCGCCACTGCACTCCAGCCTGGGCAACAGCGTGAGACTCCGTCTCAAAAAAAAAAAAAAAAAAAAAAAAAAAAGTACTATCTCCAATAATAATAATAATAATAATAGAAAATCAGAAACAAAAAACAGGCTGAGACAAGTGGCTAACATGTGTGGGCCATGCTGGTTTCAAACTCCCGACCTCAAGTAATCTACCTGCCTTGGCCTCCCAATGTGCTGGCACAACAGGCCTGAGCCACCACACCTGGCCCAATCCTCTTAACACAAACACTTTAATGTCAATTAAGGCTTGAACTCAATGTTAAGTCAACAGAAACTCGAGTCAATGCTGAATTGACTCTAATGTCAATTAATGCCTGATGGTTTGCTATACTCATTTCATTGGGAACAGTTAGCTCAAAAATGAATTTTCTCATGTTCTGTAAGGAGTGACCTCAGAATAAAGACCTTGCCACACTTATGACGTTTGTAAGATTTCTGTCCAGTATGGATTATCTGATGTCTAATGAGGTGTGAACATGAAGTAAAGGCTCTGCCACAATCACCACACTTGTGAGCTTTCTCTCCTGTATGAATTCTCCTATGTTTTGCATAGGATGAAGCTTGACTGAAGACCTTGCCACAGTCATGACCTTTGTAAGGTTTCTCTCCAGTATGAGTTTGCCAATGAACTGCAATGTACAAACGATGTCTGAAAACTTTACCACATTTATTACACTTGTAAGATATCCCTTCATTATGGGTTCTCAAATGATTTGCAATGGTTTTAGCATTACTGAAGACTGTGAGAATCATTACATTAGTCAAATTTCCCCACACCATGAACTGCCTGATGGGGAATAAGTGTTGACTGTCCACTAAAGGCTTTGCCACACTCATTACACTTGTTTCTCTCCAGTGTGAATTCCAGTATGTTGTGCCAGAGTGAATCACTCGCAAAAGTCTTGTGACAAACCTTACATTTGTATGGCTTCTCTCCAGTATGAATTCTGTCTTTTAAGGTGTGATTTCCAACTGAAAACTTTGTCACACGCTTCACATTTCTAAGGTTTCTCTCCAGTATGAATTCTATGATGACGTGAAAGGTGTGATTGTTGATTAAAAACCTTCCCACATTCATTACACTTGTAAGGTTTCTCTGCAGTGTGAATTCTATTATGTCTTGCCAGGAGTGAATTACGCACAAAAGCCTTGTCACAAACAGTACATTTGTAAGATTTCTCTCCAGTGTGAAGTCTACGATGGTATATAAGGGATGGCCAGTGACGGAAGGTATTGCCACACTCATTACACTTGTAAGGTTTCTCACCACTATGAAGTCGACGATGGCAATGAAGGGATGACCTGCGACTGAAGGTCTTGTCGCACTCATTACACTTATAAGGTTTCTCACCACTATGAACTCTACGATGGCATACAAGGTATGACCTGTGACTGAAGGTCTTGCCACACTCATTACACTTGTAAGGTTTCTCTCCACTATGAATTCTAGTATGTTTTGCCAGATAGGAATGACACGCGAAAGCCTTGTCACAAACCTTACATTTGTATGGTTTCTCTCCAGTATGAACTACCTTATGTGTCTCAAGGCTTGACTGGCGACTGAAAACTTTTTCACATTCTTCACATTTGTAAGGGTGCGCTCCAGTGTGAATTGATTTATGAATTAAAAGATCTGAATTTTGACCAAAGGTCTTGCCACATTCATGACACTTGTAAGGTTTTTCTCCAGGGTGAATTCTAGTATGTCTTGCCAGTTGTGAATTCCGCATGAAAGCCTTGTCACAAACCTTACATTTATAAGATTTCTCTCTGGCATGAAGTCTTCGATGGCACACAAGGGAGGACTTGTGACTGAAAGTCTTGCCACACTCATTACACTTGTAAGTTTTCTCTCCAGTGTGAATTCTGGTATGTCGAGCCAGCTGTGAATGCCACATGAAAGCTGTGTCACAAACCTTACATTTGTATGGTTTCTCTCCAGTGTGAATTCTCTTATGTGTCTCAAGGGTTGATTTGTGACTGAAAACTTTGTCACATTCTTCACATTTGTAAGGTTTCTCTCCAGTATGAATTCTATGATGACGTGCAAAGTTTGATTGTTGATTAAAAGCCTTATCACATTCATTACACTTGTAAGGTTTCTCTCCAGTATGAATTGCCTTATGAATTACAAGGGCTGAATTTTGACCAAAGATCTTGCCACACTCATTACACTTGTAAGGTTTTACTCCAGTATGAAGTCTACGATGGCATGTAAGGGATGACACCTGACTGAAGGACTTGCCACATTCATTACACTTGTAAGGTTTCTCACCTGTGTGGCATCTCTGATGGCATGCAAGGTACTGCTTATGATTAAAGAGCTTGCCACATACATCACATTTATATGGTTTGTCTCCTAAATGGATTGTCTGGTGTTTCCTTAAGAGTGAGCTACAATTAAAGGCTTTGCCCCTCTCATTACATTGGAAAGATGTTTCTGTCATGTGTACTTCCTGTTCTTGTGTGAGTAATGAAGAATTCAAGAAATTATTCCTATAGTTATTAGAAATACGGATTTGGGGTCTACAAGAAATTCTTTGGGATGCTGAAACCGAGGGAGCATCACTGGTAGACTTCTCAAGTTGACTAGCAATTTTGCCTTTGATCTGAAATATGTGCAATTCAGGCAGATGTGAATGAAAACTTGATCCAAGCTGATCGTTAATAGGCTTATTTCCAGCATGCCTTTGATCATATTGGTCTGTACTACCAGTCAAGATTTTAATTTTTGTCATGGGTGCTTCATGGCCACTTCTTTCATCTTCTTGACACTGAAACTCAATGTCATGAATTTCTTTTTCAATGTCCTGGAAGCAAAAATCTCCAATGTGATGACTTTCAGGTCTTTGCAATGTCCCTGGGTAGAACACTTCTGTATTGCCCTGCCCTGTTGACAAGACCTCCTTCATCATGCATTTGGAAGAGATATCTACAAAATATAAACACCAACAGGTTTCCAATTAAGTCTAGATGGCAAATCATACTGAAGTGTGTAAATATGACACAAAAAACAAGACTTATTTTGAACTTCCCAAACATGATCTTCAAAGTTTAGGAACACAAAAGGGTAAGATTCTTTAATAAATAAAGGGCAATTATATGTCCTTCAAATCAATTCTATGGAAGTCTATTTTCTGTATTATGACAAAACACTGACAGGGCACAAACATGTGTAAGCCTAAAGTGAGGAGTATTTTTCCACTGTGACCCTAAAGTGTATCACAATTTGCAAGAAACATATCACTGTCACATCAACGAAGAGAAAAATATGTATTCTTCACATTTAAAGCATATTCACTGTATACAAATAAATGCTACAAAAAAAAAACCCACACAATATACAATATTGGTAAATAATCCACAACAAGCTCATATAAGGATAACCAAAAGCAATGGAAATTCTGTACTATCAAACAATTATAGCACTGAGAAGATAAGAAAAGATTACAAAAATTAGCCAAGTATGGTGGTCCGCGCCTGCAGTCACAGCTACTTGGGAGGCTGAGGCACAAGAATCACTTGAATCAGGAGGCAGAGGTTGCAGTGAGCCGAGATCACACCACTGCACTCCAGCCTGGGTGACAAAGTGAAACTCCACCTCAAAAAAAAAAAAAAAGAAAAAAAGAAAAAATAGTTAATACAATATTTTTCTGAATAAATGTCATAAAATTACCTATATCCACACAAAACAGGCGCTTTTAAATTTTTTGTATATTTATTTTTTTGAGACAGGGTCTTTCACTCCAGCTTGGAGTGCCATGGTGCGATCTCAGCTCACTGCAACCTCTGCCTCCTGGGTGGAGGTGATTCTCCTGCCTCAGACTCCTGAGTACCTGGGATTACAGGCATGCACCACTATGCCTGGCAAATTTTTGTGTTTTTAATAAAGATGGGGTTTCACCATGTTGGCCACCATGTTGGCCAGGCTGGTCTCAAACTCCTGACCTCAAGTAATCCACCCGCCTCAGCTTCCCAAAGTTCTGGGATTACCAGTGTGAGTCACTGCACCCGGTGGCACTTTGTGACTTTAACGAGTGGAGTGTGTCAGTTATATTGCATACCACATACCAAAAAGCCATATATAAAATTATAAAAATTAATTAATAAAATATTGGAACCCATGATAAAACCAGCAAGTAAATGAGTACATTTATACAGGCTGCAGAATTCTAAACAATTCCTCTTAAGAAAAAATCCACAACTTCTACTTAACCACCAACATGCAACATCAGAACTGAAATACATGTTAAGATCACTACCTTCTGATGTATGAGGTCAAGGAAATACACAGCATTTGGCTGGGCGCGGTGGCTCACACCTGTAATCCTGGCACTTTTGGAGGCCGAGGTAGCGAATCACGAGGTCAAGAGATTGAGACCATCCTGGCTAACATGCTGAAACCCCGTCTCTACTAAAAAAATACAAAAAAATTAGCCAGGCGTGGTGGCGGGCACCTGTAGTCCCAGCAACTCTGGAGGCTGAGGCAGGAGAATGGCCTGAACCCAGAAGGTGGAGCTTGCAGTGAGCTGAGATCGCACCACTGCTCTCCAGCCTGGGCGACAGAGCAAGATTCCACCTCAAAAAACAAAACAAAACAAAACAAAATACACAGCATTTTAAGAAATAACAATTGACTAACGGCAGGCACAGTGGCTCACACCTGTAATCCAAGCACTTTGGGAGGCCAAGGCAAGTGGATCACGAGGTCAGGAGTTCAAGAACAGTCTGGCCATCTGGGGAAACCCCATCTCTACTAAGAATACAAAAAAATCAGCTGGGCATGGTGGCAGGCACCTGTAATCTCAGCTACTCTGGAGGCTGAGGCAAAAGAATTGTTTGAACCCAGGAGGCGGAGGTTGCAGTGAGCTGAGATCGTGCCATTGCACTCCAGCCTGGGTGACAGGGCAAGACTCTGTCTCCAAAATAAGTACATAAATAAATAAAGAATTGACTAATAGCGTAGTAAAGCGCAATTATGATGTCTCAACTACACTTTTGTAACAGCCAGGCAATACAGCAATTTTATATATATGCATTCCCCATAGTTACCTAGTTCACTACGCATAAAATATAAAATATACAATGAGTACTGGGAAATTTTATACACTGAGATCAGAGAAAACATTGTATAAAACAAATTGCACAATAAAAACAAAACAAATGTGATATATGCTCTCTGGCCCGCATGTTCGTATTGACTAAAAGCCATTATCAGATTTCTTATTCTCCAATAGGATGTTACTACAGATGGGGCCTTTTAGAGAATTTGGTCACAGGTGTTGACTAATTGTGAATAGGACTAGGGCTTTTAATTGTATTTTTTCTTTCTTCTTTCTTTTATTTTTTATTTTTTTGAGACGGAGTCTTGCTCCGTTGCCAAGCCTGGAGTTCAGTGGCGCAATCGCGGCACACTGCAATCTTTGCCTCCCGGGTTCAAGCGATTCTCCTGCCTCAGCCTCCTGAGTAGCTGGGACTATAGGCGCCCACGACCACGCCCAGATAATTTTTATATTTTTAGTAGAGACAGGGTTTCATCATGATCTTTTTTTTTTTTTTTTTTTTTTTTTTTTTTTTTTTTTTTTTGTGACGGAGTCTCGCTCTGTCGCCCAGGCTGGAGTGCAGTGGCCAGATCTCAGCTCACTGCAAGCTCCGTCTCCCGGGTTCACGCCATTCTCCTGCCTCAGCCTCCCGAGTAGCTGGGACTACAGGCGCCCGCCACCTCGCCCGGCTAGTTTTTTGTATTTTTTAGTAGAGACGGGGTTTCACGTGTTAGCCAGGATGGTCTTGATCTCCTGACCTCGTGATCCGCCCGTCTCGGCCTCCCAAAGTGCTGGGATTACAGGCTTGAGCCACCGCGCCCGGCCTGGTCTCGATCTTTTACCTCGTGATCCGCCCTCCTCAGCCTCCCAAAGTGCTGGGATTACAAGCGTGAGCCACCTTGCCCGGCCTCTTTATTTGTTTTTGAGACAGAGTTTCGCTCTTGTTGCCCAGGCTGGAGTGCAATAGCGTGATCTAGGATCACCACAACCTCTGCCTCTCAGGTTCTAGCGAGTCTCCTGTCTCCTGCTTCATCTACCCAAGTAGCTGGGATTACAGGCACCACTCCCGGTGAGTGACACCACGATTGGCTAATTTTGTATTTTTAGATTGGCTAATTTTGTATTTTTAGTAGAGACGTGGTTTCTCCATGTTGCTCAGGCTGGTCGCAAACTCCTGGTCTCTTGTGATTTGGCCATCTCCGCCTCCCAAAATGCTGGGATTACAGGCGTGAGCCACCACGCCCGGCCAGGACTAGGGCTTTTTTTTTTTTTTTTTTTTGAGACGGATTCCAGGCTGGAGTGCACTGGTGCGATCTCGGCTCACTGCAAGCTCCGCCACCTGGGTTCACGCCATTCTCCTGCCTCAGCCTTCTGACTAGCTGGGACTACAGGCATCCGCCACCACGCTCGGCTAATTTTTTTGTATTTTTAGTAGAGACGGGGTTTCACCGTGTTAGCCAGGATGGTGTCCATCTCCTGACCTCGTGATCCACCGGCCCCGGCCGCCAAAGTGCTGGGATTACTGGTGTGAGCCACCGCGCCTGGCCTAGGGCTGTTATAATATGAGAAAGTAAAGAGCTGATTGCCTGTTCCTCTTTACACCATGTCAGGACAGGGCAGGAAGATGGCTGGGCTAAACCACTTAGAAGGCTGTCACCAGGAACCAATCTAGCTGACATCTTGCTCTTAGATTTCCCACTTTCCAGATCCAGGAGAAATAAATTTCTATGTCTTAAGCTTTCCAGTTTAAGCTATTTCTTTCTTTTTTTCTTTTTTTTGTCTGTTTTGATCACCCAGGCTGGAGTGTAGTGGCATGATTCTCCTACCTAAAGAGATTCTCGCACCTCAGCCTCTTGAGTAGCAGGGACTACAGACACATGCCACCATGCCTGGCTAATTTTTTTTGGGGGGGGGAACGGAATCTAATTCTGTCACCCAGGCTGGAGTGCAGTGGCGCAATCATAGATTCACGGTTTCATTATGCTTGCCCGACTGGGCTCAAACTCCTGACCGTGAGCCATCTACCCACCTCAGCATTTGAAAGTGCTGGAAATAGAGGCGAAAGCCACTGTGGCTGGCCAGTCTAAGCTATTTCTGACAGAACAGTAAAATGAGTGAGACAGGAAAAGGGGCATCACATCATTAAAATCACCGAAGGCTGACAAATCTTATTAAACAAAGGAAGTTTAGAGTCTGCACTATAAAAATATATGAAGCCATCTGATAGTATTCACTTGTTTTAAAAAGCAGGTGGATGAAACACCTGAAGTTGGGAGTTCAAGACCAGCCTGACCAATATGGAGAAATCCCGTCTCTACTACAAATACAAAAATTAGCCACACTTGTGCCAGGCATAATCCCAGCTACTTGGGAACCTGAGACAGGACAATTGCTTAAACCCAGGAAGTGGAGGTTGCTGTGAGCTGAGATTGCACCACTGCGCTCCAGCCTGGCCAACAAGAGGGAAATTCCACCTGAAAACAACCAACCAAACAAACAAACAAAAATGCCAGGTACACTGGATCATGCCTGTAATCCCAGCTCTTTGGGAGGCTGAGGAAGGTAGATCACTTGAGGTCAGGAGTTGGAGACCAGCCTGGCCAACATGGTGAAACCTCATCTCTACTAAAAACACAAAATTAGCACGTGGTGTGCATGCCTGTAATCCCAGCTGCTAAGCAGGCTGAGACAGAAGAATTGCCTGAAACTGGGAGGTGGAGGTTATGGTGAACTGAGATAGTGCCATTGTACTTCAGCCTGGGCAACAGGAGCAAATCTCCATTTAAAAAAAAAAACAAAAACAAAAAACAAAAACAAAAACCAAAAACCAACCCTGGAGTTAAATTAACATTATTTCTCAATTAAAGACAGCAAGCTGACAGTGTTCATGTACATGACCCCAATTTGCATGTATGATAAGTGAGGGACAAGACCTGATTCTAGGTCTGAAGGATCCCATGACATGTTCTTAGGTACAATAGTCAGCCCAGGCAGTACAGAAAATGACTACACACAGAAAATACAAAGAGAACAGAAAGCCCCACATTGAGGGGGATACAAGGGCTGAGCTGGGACACAAGGGCTGAGCTGTGCTGCTGACAGTGGTGCTAAGTCATCCCTCATGGACCATGTGCTGAGTCATCATGCCTGCACACATTGATTCAGGCAGCCTCCTATAATTTTGTCCAGTGGATGAACAAGGTCTTGACTTACTCAGTGAGAGTAGTGTTGGAGGAGAGGGGCTCACGGGGAAATTGGGGTGTTCAGCATTACAAAATCAATAGGCTGGAAAGAAACAGTATTTGCTTCCAGATCAATGTACCATGTGAGACAACGTCAGGAAAGGGAGGGTAAGTGTGGAAGGCAGGAAGTAATGGGCCTGTAGGAGTGAACTTTGTACATGCACGTCTGTGGGAATATAATTCCACTAGGATAGACCAAATCTTCAGCTTGGAGGAAAGTGGAACTAATTTAGCAAGTGGTAAAATATTGACCCAAGGTTAACTATGCAAATTACAACACGGGCAAGGGACAAGAATGAAAGAGATCCAAGAAAGCAGCAGTATGGTGGCCTGAGGTGAAAGCAGTTTTACATCTCTTAAATTCAATACCTCTGATTTCTAGTTTCAAGCATGTACTCAACAAAATTCTCTGTGTAGATTCCAGAAATGCGTATACACACAAAAAAACAAGTAAATGCTATGAAGAGTATAGTGCAGCAACGTAGGAGACGATGGGGGAGAACAAGGATCCCCTGGCTGAGTGGGTAGAGATGTGCTTGTGAAAACAGAGCCAGGCTGAGTGCACTGGCTCACGTCTGTAATCCCAGCACATTGGGAGGATGGGCGAGTGGATCACAAGGTCAGGAGTTCAAGACCAGCCAGGCCAGCATGGTGAAACACTGTCTCTACTAAAAAAATACAAAACATTAGTCAGGCATGGTGGTGCACGTCTGTAATCCCAGCTACTGAGAAGGCTGTGGTAGGAGATTGCTTGAACCCGGGAGGCGGAGTTTGCAGTGAGCTGAGATTGCACCACTGCACTCCAGCCTGGGTGACAGAACAATACTCCATCTTAAAGAAAAAAAAAGGAAAAGGAACTGTACCTTTAATAGAAATGTGGTTTCACCACGTTGGACAGGTTGGTCTCGAACTTCTGACCTCTGGTGATTCACCCACCTCAGCCTTCCAAAGTGCTGGGATTATAGGTGTGTGCCACCGCACCCAGCCTGGCAGTATGATTTATAAGAATAAAGAGAAGAAACCAATCCAGATGTTCACAACAGATAAATATATGAACAAAATGTGGTATACATATAAAATGGAATATTATTCAGCCTTAAAAACAAACTCAGATGGGGCCAGGGGCGGTGGCTCATGTGTGTAATCCCAGCACTTTGGGAATCCAAGGCAACTGAATCACGTCAGGTCAGGCTATCAAAACCAGCCTGGTCAACATGGCGAAACCACCATCTGGAATAGAACTACCAAAAATTAGTCAGGTGTGGTGACACATGCCTGTAATCCCAGCCACTCAAGAGGCTGAGGCAGGAGAATCACTTGAACCCAAAAGGTGGAGGTTGCAGTGAGCCAAGATCATGTCACTGCACTCAAGCCTGGGCACCAGAGTGAGACTGAGTCAAAACAAACAAACAAACAGACAAAAAACATAGAAACAGACAAGTTGAAAGCCACTGTGTCTTAAGGAAATGACAGTAGAAGTAAAATATGTAAACCTCATTCAACCTCACAAGCTCCCTCACTAAGATTGATGAAAACCATATCTGCTACAGGATTGATCCTACAACAGACTGAACACAGGTTTTCTTGTTAAAAATCAACAATGACACATATTGGTGTGAAAAATGTGAAATGAACAAGAGTTCGGTCAAGAGCCTCAAACATATGAGGCTGTGAGCCCGAATGACATCCTCGCTGGGAGGAATTTCAACACCACTGACTGCTGCTTAGAGAACATGATCATTAGTTTACGGGATGAACATTGTCACAGTGCCAGTGAGAGACGCTTCTGTGATGCTCCTCAAAAACCAGAATGAGCTGAGCACGGTGGCTCGCACCTGTAATCCCAGCACTTTGGGAGGCCGAGGTGGGCAGACCACCTGAGGTCTCCAACATGGAGAAACCACGTCTCTACTAAAAATACAAAATTAGCTGGGCATGGTGGCGCATGCCTGTAATTCCAGCTACTCGAGAGGCTGAGGCAGGAGAATCACTTCATCCTGAGGGGCGGAGGTTATGGTGAGCTGAGATCATACCATTGCACTCCAGCCTAGGCAATAAGAGCGAAACTCCATCTCAAAAAATACAAAAAAAAAAAAAAAAAAAAAAATGTATGGGGCAAAAATCACAAAAGAGAATACAAAACCAGGAAGAACCAAGACAGACAAGAGCAGACTCCTCAGGCCTACAGGGACATTTTCCTCACCCACAGACTCCAGGTTCCTGTAGTTCTCCAACATCACTTCCCTGTATAAAGCCCTCTGCGCAGGGTTCAGGCATTTCCACTCCGCCAATGAGAATTCTATAGCCACATCCCTGAAAGTCACGCGTCCCTAAAATGAAACACACATTTCAACAAAACATTATGGAGGAGTTATCACCTTCACAGGAAATGAGAAAAAGAGAAAAGAAGTATTTATTTGATCAAAGACTGTGCTCTGACAAAACCACGTTAATGTATTTTTGAATATTTTTTCCCTAAAAAATATTTTAAAATCTTTTCCTTGAAAGATTTTAAGATCCCATAAATCATTATGGAAGGCTCGATTTTATGGACAAAACAAAAACTATATAAATAAAAAGGAAACACAGAGCCAGGCATGGTGATTCACGCCTGTAATCCCAACACATCGGGAGGCCAAGGCGGGCAGAATATTTGAGGTCAAGCGTTTGAGACCAGCCTGGCCAACATGGTGAAAACCTGTATCTCCTAAAAACATAAAAATTAGCCAGGAATGGTGGCAGGTACCTGTAATCCCAGCTACACAGGAGGCTGAAGCAGGAGAATCACTTGAACCCAGGAGACGGAGGCTGCAGTGAGTCCAGATCGCACCACTGCACTCCATCCTGGGCAACAGACTGACACTCCATCTCAAAAAACAAAAACAAAACAAAACAAAACAAAAAAACACTGCTAGGTGATAGCTCTCACCTGTTATCTCAACACTTTGGGAGACCAAGGCGGGCAGATAATGTGGTCAAGAGATCGAGACCATCCTGGCCAATGTGGCAAAACCACATCTCTACTAAAAATACAAAAACTAGCTGGGTGTCATGGAGCGGGCCAGTACTCCCAGCTACTCAAGAGGCTGAGGCAGGAGGATTGCTTGAATCTGGGAGACGGAGGTTGCAGTGAGCCAAGATCATGCCACTGCACTTTAGCCTGGTAACAGAGCAAGACTCCATCTCACAAAAAAAAAAAAAAAGCAAACACAGGCTTTTCTCTAGAGACATGTCAGATATAATGTTCAACATACCAGGTGATATTAAGTTTCTGGATGAGCTAAGATACAAGTGGTGTTTCAGAAAGGACAAAGTCCAATGGCTTTGAAAGAAAAGTCCGAATCTAAAAACTATCATGATTGGTCAGGCACAGTGGCTCATGACTGTAATCCCAGCACTTTGGGAGGCCGAGGCGGGCGGATCATGAGGTTAGGAGTTTGAGACCAGCCTGAGAACATGCTGAAACCCCCTCTCTACTAAAAATACAAAAATCAGCTGGGTGTGGTTGTGGGTGCCTGTAATCCCTGATACTCGGGAAGCTGAGGCCAGAGAACTGCTTGAAACCAGGAGGCAGAGTTTGCAACGAGACGGTATCATGCTCTGCACTTCAGCCTGGGTGACAGAGCAATACTCCATCTCCAAAAAACAAAAAAACAAAAAACTGTCATGATCACAGCAATAGCCATGACTAACACTTTTGAATGCTTCCCATGTGCTACACACTCTTCTAAGTGCTTCCCGTGTCTTAAGCCGTAAAATAACATACTATCCCATGAAGAAAGATCTGTACTTGGAGACAGTTACATCACACACACTCTAGGAAACTTGCCACAAATCAAATAGCTAAAAATATCAACATGAGCACCTGAATCCAGATGTCTGGGGTTCACATGTGAATATAAACACCTAAGTAACAGACACAGCTTTAAGCTAAACTGACACAGGTTTACCTAGTGGAGAGAATGTGATAAAGGTCCAAGGGTGAGAACATGGAGCATCCTACAAGGTCACTGAATTGACACACACAGGCATGCATATAATCCTTCACAATACTTTTTTTTTTTTTTTTTTTTTTAAGATGGAATCTTACTTTATTGCACAGGCTGGAGTGCAGTGGCACAATCTCAGCTCACTGCAACCTCTGCCACCCAGGTTCAAGCAATTCTCTTGCCTCAGCCTCCCTAGTAGCTGGGATTTGAGGCACCTGCCACAGCATCCATCTAATTTTTATATATTTAGTAGAGAAGGGGTTTCACCATCTTAGCCAGGCTGGTCTTGAACTCCTGACGTAGTGATCTACCCGCCTCAGTCTTCCAAAGTGCTGGGATTACAGGCGTGAGCCATGGCTCCCGGCCCCTTCTTACTATTAACTCATTATTGTGATAGTTGACAACAATGAAAAATACTTAAAATCATTACAATTATTATAAAAAATAAAACTTATTGCAAATGTGTTTTCTACATAAACCATGGGCTTATCCATCCATGTGTTCATGCACACACATCCCATCATGCCATTACACATGTGGTGGCGCGCACCTCTAATTCCAGCTACTCAAGCAGCTGAGGCAACAGAATCACTGTAATCCGGGAGTCAGAGGCTACAGGGAAACGAAATCACACCACTGCACTCCTGCCTGGGCGACAGAGTGAGAGTCAATTCAAAAAATAAAAATAAAAAATAAAATAAAATCAATGATATAATAAAGTATCCTGTACCACTGATGCCTATCTCCACTTCCCATTCCACTCTGAGTCATTAAAAGTGCAGTTTGGCCAAGCACAGTGGCTCAGGCCTGTAATCCCAGCACTTTGGGAGGCCGAGCTGGAGGAATCACAAGGTCAGGAGTTCAACCAGCCTGACCAATATGGTGAAACCCCATCTCTACTAAAAATACAAAAAAATTGGCCGGGCGCGGTGGCTCAAGCCTGTAATCCCAGCACTTTGGGAGGCCGAGACGGGCGGATCACAAGGTCAGGAGATCGAGACCATCCTGGCTAACATGGTGAAACCCCGTCTCTACTAAAAATACAAAAAACTAGCCGGGCGAGGTGGTGGGCGCCTGTAGTCCCAGCTACTTGGGAGGCTGAGGCAGGAGAATGGCGTAAACCCGGGAGGCGGAGCTTGCAGTGAGCTGAGATCCGGCCACTGCACTCCAGCCTGGGCGACAGAGCGAGACTCTGTCTCAAAAAAAAAAAAAAAAAAAAAAAAAAAAAAAAAAAAATTAGCCAGCCATGGCAGTGAATACCTGTAATCCCAGATGCATGGAAGGCTGAGGCAGAAGAATTGCTTGAAGCCAGAAGGCAGAGGTTGCAGTGATCTGAGATCCCGCCACTGCAATCCAACCTGGGCAACAGAGCGAGACTCCATCTCAAAAAAGTGCAGAGTCCAGCCGGGCTGGCTGTCTCCCATCTGGAATGCCAGCAATTTGGGAGGCCAAGATGGGAGGAACAGTTGAGGCCAGGATATCAAGGCGATAGTGAGCTACGATTGCACCACTGCACTCCAGCCTGGACAACAAAATAAAAATACAATATAAAAAATAGGGCCGGACTCAGTGGCCCACACCTTTAATCCCAGTGCTTTATGAGTCCCAGACAGGCAGATCACAAGGTCAGGAATTCAAGACCACTCTAACCAACATGATGAAACCCCGTCTCAACTAAAAATACAAAAATTAGCTGGGTGTGGAGGTGCGTGCCTGTAGTCCCAGTAACTCGGGAGGCTGAGGCAGAAGAATTGCTTGAAACTGGGAGGCAGAGGTTGCAGTGAGCTGAGATTGTGCCATCGCACTCCAGCTTTGTTGACTGAGTGACTCCATCTTAAAATAAATAAATAAATACATACATACATTCATACATACATACATACATACATACATACATACATAGATATATATGGTGACCCATGCCTATCCTTCAGGCTCTTTGGGAGGCTAAAGTAGGGATTACTTGAGTCCAGGAGTTTGAGGCTGCTGTAAACTCTGAATTGTGCCATTGTACTCCAGAACTAAGCCACAGAGTGACACCTTCTCTCTCTCTCTTTTTTCTTTTGAGACAGAGTCTCACTCTGTCTCCTAGGCTGGAGTGCAGTGGCACAATTTCGGCATATGGTAACTTCTACCTCCAGGGTTCAAGTGATTCTCCTGCCTCAGCCTCCTGAGAAGCTGAGATTACAGGTATGCACCACTACAGCCAGCTAATTTTTGTATTTTTAGTAGAGATACAGTTTCACCATATTGGCTAGGCTGGTCTTGAACTCCTGACCTCCAAGTGATCTACCTGCCTTGGCTTCCCAAAGTGCTGGGATTACAGGTGTGAGCCACCGCACCTGGACCAACATCCTGTCTCTTTAAAAAAAAAAAAAAGTGGCCGGGCGCGGTGGCTCAAGCCTGTAATCCCAGCGCTTTGGGAGGCCAAGACGGGCGGATCACGAGGTCAGGAGATCGAAACCATCCTGGCTAACACGGTGAAACCCCGTCTCTATTAAGAAATACAAAAAACTAGCCGGGCGAGGTGGCGGGCGCCTGTAGTCCCAGCTACTCGAGAGGCTGAGGCCGGAGAATGGCGTGAACCCGGGAGGCAGAGCTTGCAGTGAGCTGAGATCCGGCCACTGCACTCCAGCCTGGGTGACAGAGCGAGACTCCGTCTCAAAAAAAAAAAAAAAAAAAAAAAAAAAAAAAAAGTTTGGAGTCAGAGACATGTTGATCTACTAGTGTGGCTTCAAATGCATTACCAAATCACATACACAATATCTCCCCTTATTCATCTCCTTGTCCAGAATTTACCAGATATCTGTGCACATTAACATATATATTTCATATGTAGTTTCTCTGATCTGGTCCACAAAGAGCTGACATCCAGATGTAGCCCCTGAACCATCCAGGCTGCCCAGCAGCACTGACCTCAATGGGCCCACACTCCATGTTTATCCATGTCTGGGTGTGAGCCCTTCCCAGGACCGTGCCCAGTGGAGCCTCTTCCCAAGTTCATGTCACTGGGTCACAGGAGATGAAATCTCAGTGCAGATGACAGGAACTGAGGGCAGGCATGGGTGAGTGTGAGCGAACCTGTCAGGCAAAATGCTTCAGACTCAGAAAAGACTGGCTACTACAATACCTGGCATTTCAGAAAGGAGAGAGACAGATTAATCCCCAGAGGAACATCACTTCACCTGAGGAAGGGCCATGCCTGGCTCCTTTCCTTTCCTCTTCTCAGCTGCTTCCTCACGTAACCTGAGTCTTTAGCAATCAATCCTGTATGTGAAAAAAAGACTTCATGTTAGAAATGACTCACTCCCTTCCTGTGACAAAAACACATGAACAGGGGAGACCTCACCCTGTAGAAAGATGGTCCCCCACTGCCCACTGCACCAGAGACCATGCAGAGATAAGAAAGCCCCACAGGAAGACCTGTAAGTGTACGTTTGACCCCGGTCTTCAGATCTCACTCCCCTCCTGGAGAAGCCCCCACACATGAGGCAGCAGGGGCAGCTGGGCTGGACTGATCTCCCCTTCAGGATACAGACCCATCCCTGACCAAACCCCATCCAGAGAACAGCCCCTCATCTCTCTGTGGATCACAGGCTGAGCTCAGCCCTCAGAAACGGGGGACACAGAGCTTCGATGCTCAATGCTGCGCACAGATGACAAGCACCTGGGCCACTGCAGCTATTACTGAGGGTGGACTCCAGCCCTTCAGAATAAGAATCCCTGCTAAAGCAGCACAAATGCTCTATTTGTAAAATGCTCTGCAGTCTAATGTGAAGCCAGGGTTGAGCTCCACTCAGAGGGGTGAGCCCAGCACAGCCCCACGTTCTGGCTCTGCTCTTCCCTTGGGGCCTTGTTCTCACCAGGATCCAGACAGCAGATGGCAAAGGCACAAAAGTAATCACATAGAACAAGCAACGTGCACCAGAGGTGGGATGAAGGTTGGGCTGTGTGTAAGGAAAATAAATCTTGGGGCCCCAAATCACTAAGCAAAATGGAAAGTCAAGCTGGGAGCTGCTTAGGGAGCCAGACTCCCCTTCTATTCAAAGTCACCCCTCTGCTCCCTCACATAGATGCCTATATGAGTGTCTCCTTTGGAAAGGCTAATCAGAAACTCAAAAGAAAGACCCAGCACAGTGGCTCAGGCCCGGTCATCCCAGCACTGTGGGAGGCGGAGGCAGGCAGATCACTTGGGGTCAAGAGGCCGACACCAGTCCAGCCAACATGGTGAAACCCCATCTCTGCCGGGCGCGGTGGCTCAAGCCTGTAATCCCAGCACTGTGGGAGGCCGAGATGGTCGGATCACGAGGTCAGGAGATCAAGACCATCCTGGCTAACACGGTGAAACCGGGTCTCTACTAAAAAAACACAAAAAACTAGCCGGGTGTGGTGGCGGGCGCCTGTAGTCCCAGCTGCTTGGGAGGCTGAGGCAGGAGAATGGCCTAAACCCGGGAGGCGGAGCTTGCAGTGAGCTGAGATCCAGCCACTGCACTCTAGCCTGGGTGACAGAGCGAGACTCCGTCTCAAAAAAAAAAAAAAAAAAAAAAAAAAAGAAACCCCATTTTCTCTACTAAGAGAAATTCTTCTGCCTTGAAATGCTGTTAATCTGTAACCCTGTCCCCAACCCTGTGCTTGCAGAAACATGTGCTGTGTTGACAAGGGATAATGGATTTAAGGCTGTGCAGGATGTGCTTTGTTAAAAAGTGTTTGCAGACAGTATGTTTGGTAAAAGTCACCGCCATTCTCTAATCTCAAGTACCCAGGGACAGAATGTACTGCTGAAGGCCACAGGGACCTCCGCCCAAGAAAGCCTGGGTATTGTCCAAGGTTTCTCCCCATTGAAACAGCCTGAGATATGGCCTCGTGGGAAGGGAAAGACCTTACATCCCCCAGCCCAACACAGTCAAAAAAAAGTTTTCAGCAGGAAAACTATGCGATAGGAAGTGTATACATTGCCCTATAGCAGAAAGAGCGGGTACGGGACCAGCCTCCTGGCGACTTCAAACCCAAAAAGCAACTTCCGGACTCTTATGGGGACCTCTCAGTTTGCTCTGGGTGAAAGAAGACAGGCAAAAATTTCCAGGTCTGTGGGGTCCCCACGTCCAAGGGACAGAAGCGCCGGGAACCTGGGAAGGGCAGACTTAATATAAGACAGAGCAAAACTCAGGCACCGCGGTAGGGCCTTCACGTCACGCGATCCGCTTCCGGGTTTGCGCACGCAGGACAGAAGCCAGGCCTGGACTCCACCCGCGAGCTGGTTAACGGGGCCTGGGATCGGGGCGGGGAGCAGGACCCAGAGACCTGAGACCTTGCCCTTTAGAACGGGCAGAGGGCGGGGCCGGGACGGGACCTGTGCGTCTCTCAGCCTCGCACCCAGAGCCTCTGTTTTTCGGGGTTTTGGAGGCGAGAGCGGCCAGGAAGGCTGAGGCACGATTCAAAAGCCCTGGAATTGTGTGGAACGGGAATGCAAACTAGAATATGAAATGCAAAGCCCTGCCTGGAAGGAACATACGATTTCATGCTGATGACCCACAGAAGAGAATAGAAATCCTCTCAATGCCGGACGAGGTGGCTCACACTTGTAATCCCAGCACTTTGGGAGGCGGAGGCGGGCGGATCACGAGGTCAGGAGATCGAGACCATCCTGGCTAACACGGTGAAACCCTGTCTCTACTAAAAATACAAAAAATTAGCCGGGCGTGGTGGTGGACGCCTGTAGTCCCAGCTACTCGGGAGGCTGAGGAAAGAGAATGGCGTGAACCCGGGAGGTGGAGCTTGCAGTGAGCCAAAATCGTGTAACTACACTCCAGCCTGGAGGACAGAGCGAGACTCCGTCTAAAAAAAAGAAAAGAAAAGAGAAGAAATCCTCTCCCTTTCTATTCTCCATTTACTCAGGAGAAGGAGCCCACCCTGTGCTCAGCTTCAGAGACTTCCCTAGGGCCTCCGCCTGGGATGCGGGATGGAGTGCTCAGGCCAAGGAGAACTGAGGTCACCATCTGATGCTTAAACACAGCAGGGATGCGGGCGCGGGGGAGGAAGCCTGAGGTCCCAGCTACTCAGGAAGCAACGGCGGAGCATCGCTGGACCTGGGGGTCCAGGCCAGCCTGGGCGACAAAGTAACATCCCCTCTCTCAGGGTTCCCTTCCTCATCTCTCTCTCTCACTCTTTTACTTTTCTTTCTTTTTTCTTTCTTTTTTTTTTTTTTTTTTTTTTTTTTTTTTTTTTTTTTGAGACTGAGTCTCGCTCTGTCGCCCAGGCTGGAGTGCAGTGGCACGATTTTGGTTCACTGCAAGCTCCGCCTCCCGGGTTCACGCCATTCTCCTGCCTCAGCCTTTTGAGTAACTGGGACTACAGGCGCCAGTCACGACTCCTCGCTAAGTTTTTGTATTTTTAGTAGAGACGGGGTTTCACCGTGTTTGCCAGAATAGTCTGGATTTCCTGACCTCGTGATCCGACCGCCTCAGCCTCCCAAAGTGCTGGGATTGCAGGTGTGAGCCACCGTGTCTGCCCTTTTTTTTTTTTTAAAACCCTTTTTAAATAAAATTTTTGATGGTGTTACATAGGGATCCAACATTACTCTTTTCCATGTGGATATCCAGTTAGTTGTCCCAGCACATTTGTGCAAGAAATCTATTACTTTCTCTTTTTTTACTTTTTTCTTTCCTTTTATTTATGAGACAGTATTTCTCTGTGGCCCGTGCTGGGGAGCAGTTGCGAGATCGTGGTTCACTGCAGCCTCTGCCTCCTGGGTGGAAGCTATTCTGCCTCAGCCTTTGGAGTAGCTGCTATTACAAGTGCACACGGCTATGCCCAGCTAATTTTCATATTTTTGGTAGAGACGGGGTTTCACCATGTTGGCCAGGCTGGTCTGGAACTCCTGACTTCAAGTGATTTGCCTGCCTCAGCCTCCCAAAGTGCTGGGATTACACTAGTGAGTCACCGTGCCTGGCCCAGGAAATATTCTTTCCTTCACTTTTTAAATGTGAGAAAATATAATTGAAAATCAAAGAGTCTCCTCCCAAATGAGAAATCATCTCCAGACGATAATAGAGAAAGAAATTAAAACTATTTTATTAATAAATAAGCTTTAGATGAGAATATGGTGGGAAATAGAGGCAAATAGCCAAGAGGTTGAAAAGAGAGAAAGAAACTTCACTGTTCTGTACAACCCATTAAGTACATGTTTTCAAGATAAACACTAATCAGTCCTCAGGGAAGAGGACTTGACAACACCCTTGGTCACACATAGTTCATCCTGGCTCTGCTTGGTAATGGAGGTGACCATCTTTGTCAGCTAAGTAGCTTCATCCTGAGGGAGGGAGAGAAACCCTGACACTAACCCTAACACAATATTAGCAGGGCGTCATGGCAGATGCCTGTAATTTTTCTGTATTTTTAGTAGAGACAGGGTTTCATCAAGCTGGCCAGGCTGGTTTTGAACTCCTGATCTCAAGTGATCCACCCACCTCGGCATCCCAAAGTGTTGGGATTACAGGCTTGAGCCACGATGGTCAGTCAGGAAAACTCTTAGAAGTTGCACCTGCATTTTACTAGACTCAGGTTGTAGGACCACATTCCTCTCAAAGCTCAGAATTATTTAAAGGTCCAAAGCTTTAAATTGGAATCATTTGATGAATTATTTAGTTTCTTTTCTTTTTTTTTTTTTTTGAGATGGAGTCTCGCTTTGTCACCCAGGCTGCAGTGCAGTGGTGCAATCTCGGCTCACTGCAACCTCTGCCTCTCAGGTTCAAGCAATTCTCCTGTCTCAGCCTCCTGAGAAGCTGGGACTACAGGCATGTGCCACCACGCCTGGCTAATTTTTTTGTGTTTTTAGTAGAGACAGGGTTTCACCATGTTGGTCAGGCGATCTCAAACTCCTGACCTCTTTATCAGCCCACCTTGGCCTCCCAAAGTGCTGGGATTACAGGCGTGAGCCACCGTGCCCAGCCGTTGTTTGCCTTTCAAAGCGAGCTCCCAAATTCTTCAGAAATACATCCCTGGGCCGGGAGCGGTGGCTCAGGCCTGTAATCCCAGTACTTTGGAAGGCCGAGCTGGAGGATCATCTAAAATGAGAAGTTCAAGACCAGCCTGGCCAACATGGTGAAACCCCGTCTCTACAAAACTATAAAAATCAGCCAGGCATGATGGCGGGTACCCGTAGTCCCAGCTACTCTGGAGGCTGAGGCAGGAGAATCGCATGTACCGGGGAGATGGAAATTGCGGTGAGCCGAGATCGCGCCATTTTACTATGGCCTGGGAAACAAGAGCGAAACGGAAAGGGAAAGGGAAAGGGAAAGGGAAAGGGAAAGGGAAAGACAAAGGGAAAGGAAAGGAAAGGAAAGGAAAGGACCTCAGAAGACAGAAAATGCATTTGCAAATTTTCTAAATAAATGTCCTAAGAAAAAAGACGAAAGGAAAGAAAATCTCTTTCTTTATTTTCAAAGGAGGAATTGTACCTCTCATTTATTTGCTTGTTTGTTTGAGACAGAGTCTAGCTCACTCACCCAGGCTGGAATGTGGTGACAAAAACAGGGCTCATTGCAGCCTTCAACGCCCTGGCTCAAGTGATCCTCCCACCTTTTTCACTAAGCATTTGGAAGAGATAGCTACAAAATATAAACACCAATACGTTTCCAATGAAGCCCAGGTGGTAAATCATACTGAAATGTGGAAATACGACACAAAAAACAGTACTTATTTTAAACTTCCCAAACATGATCTTCAAAGTTTAGGAGCACAAAAGGAGTAAGATTCTTTAATAAATAAAGGGCGATTACGTGTCCTTCAAATCAATTCTATGGAAGCCTATTTCCAATATCATGACAAAACACTGACAGGGCACAAACATGTGTAAGCCTAAAGTCAGGAGTATTTTTCCACTGTGACCCTAAAGTGCATCACAGTTTCCAAAAAACATATCACTGTCACACAAGGAAAAGTATATATTCTTCATATTTACAGAATATCTAGTGTATACAAATAGATGCTAAAGGACCACACAATATACTATATTGGTAAATAATCCACAACAAGCTCATGTCAGAGTAACCAAAATCAATGGAAATTCTGTATTGTCAAATAATCACAGCACAGGGAAGATAAGAAAAGATTACAACAATTAGCCAGGCCTGGTGGCTTGCACCTGCAGTCCCAGCTACTCGGGAGGCTGAGGCACAAGAATCGCTTGAACCTGGAAGGGAAACTTTGCAGGGAGCCAAGATTGCACCACTGCACTCCAGCCTGGGTGACAGAGTGAGACTCCATCTCAAAAAAAAAAAAAAAAAAAAAAAGAAAAAGAAAAAGAAAAAGAAAACAATGTTAATACAACATTTTTCTGAATACCTGTCATAAAATTACCTATATCCACACAGAACTGGGACTTATTGAAATTAACAAGTGCAGTGTGTCAGTTATATTATATACCATATACCGAAAAGCCATATGTGAAATCTTAAATGTTAATCAGTAAACTATTGTAACCCATGATAAAACCTGCAAGCAAATAATAAGTACATTTATACAGCCTGCAGAATTCTAAAAATTCCCTCTTAAGAAAAAAGCTACAACTTCTACTTACCACCAGCACACAATATAAGAACTGAAATACATCTTAAGATGTATACCTTCTGATGTATGATTCAAGTAATACACAGCATTATAAGGAATATGAAGTAACTAACAGTGTCGGAGGGTGCAATTATGATGTCACAGGTACAGTTACATAACACCAGGCAATACAGCATTTATATATATATGCATTGCCCTTAGTTCTCTAGCTAACTATGCATAAAATATAAAACATGCAATGTGTACTGTGAAAATTTATAAACGGAGATCACAGAAAACATTGTATAAAACAAATTGCACAATAAAAACATAAAAAACAAGATGTAGGCTCCCTGGTCTGAAAGATCATATTGGTCAAAAGCTATGTTCAGAGTTCTTATTGTCCAATAGGATGTTCCTGCAGGTGGTGTCTTTGAAATAATTTGGTCATGGGTGTTGACTACACGTGAATAGGACCAGTGCTTTTAGTTTTATTAATTAATTAATTAATTAATTAATTTTTTGAGATGGAGTTTCCCTCTTGTTGCCCAGGCTGGCATGCAGTGGCACAATCTCGGCTCACTGCAACCTCTGCCTCCCAGATTCAAGCAATTCTGCCTCAGCCTTCCGAGCAGTTGAGATTACAGGCATCTGCAACCACACCTGGCTAATTTTTGTATCTGTTAAGTACAGATGGGGTTTCACTGTGTTGGCCAGGGTGGTCTCGAAATCTTGACCTCGTGATCCATGCACCTCGGCCTCCCAAAGTGCTGGGATTACAGGCGTGAGCCACCATGCCCTGATGTCCATGTTAAAAACTACTATGGGTGTGGGCATGGTGGCTCACGCCTGTAATCCCAGCACTTTGGGAGGCCAAGGCAGGCAGATCACCTGAGGTCGGGAGTTAGAGACCAGCCTGGACCAACATGAAGAAACCCAGTCTCTACTAAAAACACAAAATTACCTGGGCGTGGTGGTGCACGCCTGTAATCCCAGCTACTCACTGTTAGTTACCTTGTATTCCTAATCATATCCAATGAACTCACCCACTCATCTAAACCCAAGGTCTCTTGCCCCTTTTTTTCTTTTGAGACAATGTCTCGCTCTGTTGACCAGGCTGCAGTGTAATACCCTGCCTCTCTGAGGCAGTAGAATCGCTTGAAGCTGAGAAGCGGAGATTGTGGTGAGCTGAGATCATGCCATCGCACACCAGCCTGGGCAACAAGAGCAAAACTCCCTCAGAAAAAAAGAAAAGAAAAGAAAAGAGAAGGCTATATAGGCCAGATGCGGTGGCTCATCTCTGTAATCCCACCTGTAAACCCAGTAATTTGGGAGGCCAAGGCAGGAGGATCCTTTGGGCCCAAGATTTTGAGACCAGCCTGGGAAACATAGTGAAACCCCATTTCTACAAAAACAATACAAAAATTAGCCGGGCTAGGTGGCTCATGCCTCTGGTCCCAGCTACTCAGAAGGCTGAGGTGGGAGGATCGCTTGAACCCAAGAGGTTGAGGCTGCAGTTAGAGGAGATCACACCACTGCATAACAGCCTGGGTGATACAGCCAGACCCTGTCTCAAAATATGATTTAATTAACTAAATTAAAAAGTATTATGTAATAACAGACAGTGACTTTTTCCCCCCTTCACTACCCACGTCCTACCCCATCCTAGGAAAAGGGAAGGCAGTGATTCACAACTGAATAAGTCACTTCCCTCTGGCTGAATAGGGATTCCAAGTGGAAGATACCTCTCATGCCAAGATTTATAGAATGTACATGTCTTATAGATACGAATTTTAAAATCCTCAATCTCGTCTGTATAATTTAAACAAGTTTTCAGTTGTTAGATTATATACACGGAAGTCAACCTGTCACAACTAATCATATCCAATGAACTCACGCACTCATCTAAACCCAAGGTCTCTCGCCCCTTTTTTTCTTTTGAGACAATGTCTCGCTCTGTTGTCCAGGCTGCAGTGTAGTGACATGATATCAGCTCACCGCAGCCTGGACCTCCTGGGCTCAAGTCATCCTCCCAGCTTGGCCTCCAGAGCAGCTGGGAGTATAGGTGTACCATTAAGCCTGGTTATTTACTTATCTTTTTTGGCAGAGATGGGGGGGTCTCACTATGTTGCCCAGGCTGGTCTTGAACTCCTGGACTCAAGCAATCCCCTTGCCTCAGTCTCCTAAAGTGTGGAGATTTCAGGCGTGAGCCACTGTGCCCAGCCCCTCTTTCTTCACTACTGTGCTTCCCTCCCTAATTCTGTACCTATCTCTCATTCTCCCCTTCTCTCTCTAGCTCTTGTTTTCTTTTCTTTCTCCCTGGGATTCTGCTCTTCATTTTGTACCCCTCTCCTCTTCTGCTGTTTATCCTCTTCTTCCCTCTATTCCTTCTCTTCCACCTCTTCTGCTCCATCCTCGCAACTTATTTAATCTCTTGTTGCTCTTTCTCCCCAATCTTTCGATCGTCCTCAATTTGTCTCTTCTGTCATCTCTGAGCCTCCTCTGTTCTCCCTGTTAAATTCTCTCTTCCCTGATATACTCCCTTGTCCCCACTCTGTGGCACCTGAGATCCGCAGTTGTCCTCCCTGCTGTGCTTCTCCCTCTGTTCTTGACACAAGCACCACTCCGCTTTGTCTGTCCTGGCTCCAAATCCCTCCCTCTCTCCCTCACTCTGATGAGCCTCCCTCTTTGCTTTCACTCCCCCTACCTTGCCGTCCTTCATCTGTCTGTACATCTGGGTTTTCTCTACATTTCTCCAGTTGCTTTTCTCCTCCTGCGTTCCTATGTTGTTTTTCTTTTTGTTTTTCATTTTTGCCATCTCTTGGCATATCCCTCACCAATCGTCTATTTTTCCTGTCTGTTATGGGCCTTTTTTATTCTCTTCTCTGTCTCAGGTTTTCTACTGCTCTTGTCTGTCTCCTGATCCCTTTGGCCCACACAATCGCAGGAGGGTTTGGAGTAAGACGCCTGCATCCTGGAGGAGCGTATTTTCCAGGGGCTGGAGCTCAGCAGGCAAGAAAATCCCGTGTCACAGGACAGGCCCCTGGGACCTCCCCAGAGCGGGTTCAATGGAAGCGATGACTGCGGAGGGGAGACCTGGGGAGCAGCAGGCCCTGGCACGAGAAGGGAGGTGGGGAGGGCGATGCGCGCCTTAGGACAAGGATGGGGTCTGCAGGATCCCAGGACACGCAGAGGACTCGGCGTCCCCGGGACTGGAGCCGGGGCGCGGCACTCCAAGGGCCGACGAGGGCGAGGCTGGGAGGCGCGCCCCAGGCAAGAATCCACCTTGCGGGTGAGGACTTTAAATAGCGCGGGGCGGGAGGAGTCAGAACAAGGTTTTGGGCAGGAAAACTACGCAATAGAAAGTGTATACATTGCCCTATAACAGAAAGACCGGGGACCGGAACAGCCTCAGGGTGACTTTAAACCCAAAAGGAAGCGACCCCCGGGCTCTCACGGGGATGTCTCAATTTGCTCTGGGGAAGGAAGACGGACGAGAATTTCCAGGTCTGTGGGGACCCCACGTCCCAGGGACAGAAGCGATCGGGGACCTGAGAAGCACAAACTTAATACAGCACAGAGCAAAACTCACCGCGCGATGTGACCTTCACTCCAACCGATCCGCTTCCGAGTTTGCGTTAATCTGCGCGCGCAGAACAGAAGCCAGGCCTCGGCGGGAGGCGGGAGGAGGTGGGCGGGGCCTCAGCGAGATAGGGGCAGGGTGCGAGGCGGAGAGACCTTGCCGTTTAGAACCGGCAGAGGGCGGGGCCGAGGAGGGACCTGCGCCTCTCTCAGTCTCCCTGCCAGCGTCTCTGTTTTCAGATTTTGGAGACTAGAGTGCCAGAAACTCTGAGGCATGATTCCAAAGCCCTGGAATTGTCTGGAACGGGGATGCAAACTACAATGTGAAATGCAAAGCCCTGCCTGGGCGGCACCTACGATATCACGCTGAGGGCCCACAGAACAGAATAGAAATCCTCTCCCTTTCTATTGTCCGTTCACTTGAGAGGGAGAGTCTATCCTGCGCTCAGCTTCAAGAACTTCTCTAAAGCCACCGCCTGGGGTGCCGGACGGAGTGCTCAGGCCAGGGAAGAGTGAGGTCACCACCTGCTGCTTAAACACGGCAGAGGCGTGGGGGCGGGAGCCTGAGGTCCCAGCTACTCAGGAAGCAGCGGCGGGAGAATCGCTGAGCCTGAGGTTCCAACCCAGCCTGGGCGACAAGTGACACCCACTACCGCAGGTCTACCTTCCTCGTCTCTCTCTCTTAAAAAAAAAAAAAAAAAAACTTTTTTAAATAAAATTTTTGATGGTGTGACAAAGGGATCCACCATTATTCTTTTCCATGTGGATAACCACTTAGTTGTCCTGGCACATTTGTCGAAGAGATCGATTACTTTCTTTTTTTAATTATTATTTCCTTTTTGCTTTTTCTGTTTTTTTTGTTTTGTTTTGTTTTGTTTGTTTGTTTGTTTCTTTTGAGACAGAGTATTTCTCTGTCGCCCTGGCTGGAGTCCAGTGGCGAGATCTCGACTCAATGCAGCCTCTGCCTCCTGGGTTCAAGCGATTCTCCTGCCTCAGCCTCGGGAGCAGCTGGCCTTAAACGCCCGCGCCACTATGCCCGGCTAATTTTTGTATTTTTGTTAGAGACAGGGTTTCACCATGTTGACCAGGCCGGTATCAAACCCCTCACTTCAAGTTATTTACCTGTCTCGACCTCCCAAAGTGTTGGGATTACAGGCGTGAGCCAACATGCCTGGCCCAAGAAATACGCTTTACTTCGCTTTTTAAATGTTAAAAGTATAATTGAAAACTAAAAACTGTTCTCCCAAATGAGAAATCATCTCCATGACGATAACAGAGAAAGAAATGAAAACCATTTTATTTTTTTTTTTTTTTTTTTTTTTTTTTTTTGAGATGGAGTCTCACGCTGTTGCCCAGGCTGGAGTGCAGTGGCGCGATCTCGGCTCACTGCAAGCTCCGCCTCCTGGGTTCACGCCATTCTCCTGCCTCAGCCTCCTGAGTAGCTAGGACTACAGGCACCCGCCACCGCACCCGGCTAATTTTTTGTATTTTTAGTAGAGACGGAGTTTCACTGTGGTCTCGATCTCCTGACCTTGTGATCCGCCCGCCTCGGCCTCCCAAAGTGCTGGGATTACAGGCTTGAGCCACCACGCCCGGCCCGAAAACCATTTTATTAATAAATAAGCCTTAGACCAGAATGTGATGGGAAATAGAGGCAAACAGCTAAGAGGTTGAAAAGACAGAAAGAAACTTCACTGTTCTGTACAACCCATTAAATACATGTTTTCAAGATAAACACTAATCAGTCCTCAGGGAAGAGGACTTGACAACACCCTTGCTCACACATAGTTCATCCTGGCTCTACCTGGTAATGGAGGTGACCACCTGTGTCAGCTAACTAGCTTCATCTTGAGGGAGGGGGAAAAACCCTAACCCATGTCTTTTAGACAAGTGTGAGTTTTACAACATGGCGACAGGTGCCCTCTCTGGTGAGGCTCCTACAATACCACAGAAACTGATATCAGCAGTAAACAATAAAATTTAAACTATATGATTAAGTATAGAGTTAATGAACACAACGCTTGAAGAAAGCCACCTGGAAACATCAACTCCAAAGAAATGGGATCAGCGTTCCCAAGTAGAGACGTTAAGGTTTCTACATAGACACAGTAACAGTCTGATCTCTCTTTTCCCCACATTTCCCCCTTGTCTTTTCGACAAAACCGCCATCGTCATCATGGCCGGTTCTCAGTGGTCGCTGTCTCTTCGGAGCTGCTGGGTACACCTGCAGACTAACAACAGACAGAACAGGCACACAAGGATTAATATGAAGTTAATAGTAGAACTTCCGATGGTCTTAACCCACGTGACAGGGTTAAAATTTGTGAGGCCATCAGCAACTCCCGCAATTGCCTCAGTTCCTGCTACCAAATTTAAATGGGCTTTTGATGCTTCAAAAATTTATTCTTTTAATTTGGAAATGTCTAAAGTGAGATTATCTTCTCTTCCTTGTAGATGGCGTCTAATTATGTCCCAGTGATGCTCAGACTCATTATAAACTCGGAGTGTAATGCAAAAATCTGACATATTCCAGTCACACTGTAACTGAAAAGGATGTTCTAAGCTCATGAGCTTATCTCCCATCCAAATGACAGTTTGTCTAAGATCATTAATTTGATTTGCCAATTTTTGATCAATACCGGATTGTGAATTCCACAATCTCTTAGAATTCTTTTGCCCATCGTTAACAAAATTTACTGTCTGAACAGAAGAGTGCAATGCAACTCCTGCCACAGCAGCCATAGCTGTGACTGCAATTAATCCCATAATAATTGCAATTCAAGTAAAAATGAATCTTTTGGATCTATTTAAAATGTCTTTTAAATCTTCAGACAAAATATGGATGGATGGCAAGGCCTCCGACGGTGGGTCCATGGACACAGGGATCCACGTGCCTTCCTTTCGTCTCTCAATCATGTACTGGGGCATGATTGAGTTTGTCCTGTGCAATTGTAGTAGAATTGACCTCGGGGTGCCCAATCTCTAATAGTTCCGAATTCATTGTTTTGTAATATCACCGCACTATCAGCCACACATTCTTCTCCAACTACAACTTCTGTGCCTTTTGATCCTTTGGGAATTTCTTTGTGGCAAGGCTTTCCTTTGGCCTAAATTTTAATGATCTTTGATGAGAAAAGTCCTGTAAATAATTTACCTGTGGCCTGAGTGACATTCCACTTACCGTATGATAAGTAAATCTACTGGTGGTGCTGACAGTAGGTGCTTCTACCAACCAATTTTGGATTGCAGACTTTAAACATCCTGGTGCTCTCCCTAGGCAAATAGGAGGATAACGATACCCAGTGGAAAAATTTATCATCATTCCTTCTTCCTCAGGTTTAGCAGAGCAACAGTCATCTGTGGGGCCAGGTACCCAACACTATTATTGACATATACTTCAATAGGATTATCCATCCATGTGACGGCCCGAATTAAGGGCGGGAAAGGCACATAGGCTTGGTAGGTATAATTAGCTGCAGCTGTTCCTGCAGGCATGGGGAGACTGACCACCGCTGATACAATCATCAAAGCTGCAAGCAGCATATCCTCTGGGGTTTGTGTCACTTTTGTGTTCTCTAGGCTTTTTTTTAGCTAACTGTGTCAGCTTCTTTAATTGCACCCAAGTTGGGGCTCCACTTTCTTGGTGGATGGCAACTTCATCTGTTCCTCTGACATCACCATTTTGTTCATCTTGTGAGTCGACGGTGCTTGATGGCGGTGTCTCCATCTCCATGGAGGCGCTTTTCTTTGCATCTCCGATGGGTTCACTGTAGAACTTCAAATTTCCAGTGGGTATCCCAACAGGAAGCTGATTTTCTTCTGGTGAAACACAAGCAAAACCTCTCTCCGACGTTACCACCTTCCCTACTTCCCATGTCTTATGTTTATTGTCTTTCCACCAGATCAGTTTTCCATCATGTGGGCTGTTCTTTTTACCAGTAAGATGTTGTTCTGCAGAGGTCGTAGTCTGTTGCAGGATCTGGCCAGCAACCTGCAATGCCACGGGGCTCTTTCTTTGTTCCCAGGTGGATCAGCAGTTTGAGAAGTAATGGACACACACAAGATAGTGAAAGCTGGGTCCGGGGGGTCACCGCCTCTAGTCCCACAGTGCCGCCAATGCACTGGATATACCAGCATTTATTATTAAGTTTAGTGAGGTGGGGGTAGGTTAGTGAGGGATTTAGGGTCATTTGATTATGAGGTGAGATGGTCATGTGGGGATGAAGTAATTCTTTAACATAACATCTGTATGCAGAAGTACAGTATATAGAGATAAGAATTTACAATATAGTGTGTGTGTGCATCAGTAATTTCTAACAGAGCCTCGAAATAGAAACACACTCTTTCCATAACCTATGATTAGCTAGATATTAATCAGCAGTAACACTTGCAGCAAAAGCTGGTTACAAACAATCCATAGAAACAGGACGTGAATCTAGACAACCGGTTAGACCAGAAATTCTCAGAAGGGAGTATGCCTTAACCCTAAAGAGGCCTAGAAGAGCTGTGGCAAGATGAGGACATTTATAGCCCTATCTTATCCATATGGACAGGCGCCCCTCATGCGTCCATTTATAGGCACATTCCACAAGGGTCGCATTCCATTCCCAGAGCTATGAACATCTGCTTTTCTGGGATAGGAATCTTGGTGATGTGAAACCTCCCTGACTGCACATCCATTCATAGGCTCTCTGCAGGGGGAAGGACATCAGGCACTGTTGGCTCATTCTGGCAGTCCAACCTGGCATTGTCTTTACACAGTCCTGCATGCAATTTTGTATTTACAATAAATCAGAAGCATTTCATCTTTTATTCCATAGCAATAGTTTCAGGGGGTCTCCCTATATCACCCCCTTTTCTCTGATTTAAATGAGCCATAGCAATCATAGCTTGGCACTCATTACAACTGGATTGAAGATTTTTTTTTTTTCCAATTTTACACATGAACAATAAACCAATGGCACAAATTATGCACAGAACAAAATTAACGATAGTGGATCCTCCCAAAGATTTTACCCATTGAACGGGGTTGAGATTAGATAACCCCTCAGAGATACCGTCTAAAGCTTCAGCACCGGATAAAGCAGTTAAGTGTGCTTGAGAGGCCTCAAAAATCTGTTGTTTTAGCCTGCTTATGTCTAAACTTAAATTATCTTCACTTCCTTGTAAATGGCGTTTCACTAATTCCCAATTGTGAACAGACTCATATTAGAAGGAGTTATACAAAAATCAGAAGTATTCCAATCACGTTGCATTTGTAATCTATGTTCTAAACTCATAATTCTGTATCCCATCCATATAATAGTTTGTCTTAGATCATTAACTTGATTGGCCAATTTTTGATCAATACCTGAGTGAGAATTCCACATCCGAGTAGAATTTTTTGCCATTTATCCACAAAATGAGCAGTTTGAATAGATTGATGTCATGCAACTCCAGCAGAAGCAGCAGTCGCAGTAACAGCAATCAAGCCCATTATTACTGCAATTAATGTAAAAATAAATCGTTTACTCCTTTTAAGAAATTTCTGTAGAATATTAATAATAACATGGATAGAAGGGGAAGATTCTCAAGGCCTATGTAAGACTACAGGGAGCCAAATACCTTCTCTGGCTCCAACTATTAAAATACTATGATATTGATTAAAGGATGAGTCAATACAAGTATACAAGTAACAATTAACACAGATAATTATGTTGGTTTTTGAACTAATATGCATATTTCCTACTAATAACATATATGATGGTTTAACACAACTTTTCAGTGGCATTTTTTTTGTTAGACTCCATATAGATAGTATATGTATTTTGGGATGGCACTCTTTTTTGTGAATGTGGATTGGAGGGAATAGGTTTTATTTTTTTTTATTTTATTTTATTTTTTTTTATTTTTTATTTTTTTTTGAGACGGAGTCTCGCTCTGTCGCCCAGGCTGGAGTGCAGTGGCGCGATCTCGGCTCACTGCAAGCTCCGCCTCCCGGGTTCACGCCATTCTCCTGCCTCAGCCTCCCGAGTAGCTGGGACTACAGGCGCCCACAACCGCGCCCGGCTAATTTTTTGTATTTTTAGTAGAGACGGGGTTTCACCGTGGTCTCGATCTCCTGACCTTGTGATCCGCCCGCCTCGGCCTCCCAAAGTGCTGGGATTACAGGCGTGGGAATAGGTTTTATGAGAGGTGGTGGGGGGACATTAGCAACAGGGGGGTATAAGTCCTCATAATCTTTACTATCCCATCTTTGAATTCACCTTTTGAGGATGGCCATAGTGATATTTTTGGCTGTGTGGAAATAGTAGTGTAAATCAATCTGTTGTCTTAGTTTTCGAGGTGACAAGGTGTATTTACTTATAACACTTTCTCCAGCCCAAACTCTCATACCAGTCATAGCTATGGTTAATCTCCATAATTCTGAATGTTCAGGTCCTAAGTGGGGAACAATGAACCTTGACTTTGGAGGGGCAACCCCTGCCCCTTTCCACTTAAAAGGAAAACAGGAGTTAAATCTACGATATAATAGGGGAGGGTTGTCACTGCTTTTTTGATAGGTAATATCATAGAGAAAATGTTGACAATCTCTGTGACCCTGAGAGCAATCATTAGTCATATGACCTTTAGGAGACCAATCAACAATGGTGTGGTGAGAAGAATTAAATAACACAGTTTCTTCTGGACTAACACAATCCTTCCATATTACTTTGTCAGCATTTGAAGACAAGTTGAGAGGACACATAGATCCTAAAAGTTTATATTGGGATGTGTGAATATAATCAGCAATTCCTGTTTTGATCTGTCTTAGAGGTTTTACTGAGAGCCCTGATACCAAGTGTCCTAAAGGAGGGACAGAGTGACCAGAGAGTAGTGTGACTGCCCAAGTTTGAATATCTAATGAGAGACATCCATTAGGGTCCCAGGCACAAAGGTGGATACCTACAACCTAAAGTGATACTGAAAGGGGTTCCTTCTTCTGAGGGTTGGGCAGGACAACAGTCATCTACAGAACCAGGCATCCAAATACAATCATTAACATAGACCTCCATAGGAACATCCATCCATGTCATGGCTCGAATAAGAGGAGGAAAAGGAATATAGGCTCAATATGTATGGTTTTTAACAGTCTGTGGAGTGACAGAGGGTAGAAAGATCAGTATCATCAGGAGGAGGCAGAGGTTGAGCCGGACCTGGATCACTGGAGACAAGTTGTTCAGGATGGCTGAGGGGATTGTCTGTTGTCAAGGAGTTAGCGTGGTCATTTTCTTCTTTTTGACGATGGGATGTGTTAGTTGCTTTCTGCTGTGGCTCTTTTTCAGCAAATTTATCTGTCTTGTTGTTGCATGCATTTTCAGGACGCAATTTCAGGTGTCTAGCAGGAATCCAAGCAGGAGATTGATGTTCACCTGGGGAAACATAAGCATAGCCTCTTCCCCAGGTTAAAATAGAATATTTTGACCATATATTAGATTGAACGTCTTTCCACCACACTTCCCTTCCTTGGTTTACCGTGGGACAGTTACCAGAAAAATGTTTTTACGCAGCAGTAACAGAACAGGATTTAGGAATATTGAGAAAATTTAATGTGAGCAATGCCAAGTTTAGTTGTATGTGAGGCATAGACAACTCCTTTGGATTGGCTTGTTGAATTTTAGCAGGAGAAATGTGGAGTCCTGCATTGGCAACAGCTAATTTTAAAGAGGTAAAACATTGAATTAATTCATCTTTAGTGGGGGCAGCAATCAGTATATCATCCACATAACGAAGAATGTAATTATTTTTAAGTCTATTGGATAGGTTGTAACACAGTACCAACAAACAACTGACAAGTAGGACTGTTAATCATTCCTTGAGGTAAAACTTTCCATCGATATCTAGCTGCGGGAGCTGAATTGCTAATGGAAGGTATAGTGAAAGCAAATTTTCACAGTCTGACTTGTCTAAAGGAATATGAAAACAGCACTCCTTAAGGTCAATGATAATTAAAGGCCATTCCTTAGGAATCATGGAGGGGGAGGACATACCAGGTTGTAACGCCTCCGTAGGTTTAATAACTGCATTAACAGCTCTTAAGTCTGTTACCATCCTCCATTTTCCTGACTTTTTTTGTACAACAAACACAGGCAAGTTCCATGGAGACAAGGAGGGCTCGATAGTGTTTGCTTGTAGTAAATCATTAACAATTTCAATTAAAGCCTCCAACTTGTGTTTGGAGAGCGGCTACTGCTCTACCCAAACAGGTGACGCACACATCCATTGTAAAGGGATTGGTGGGGGAGGCGCAGCAGTGACCGCACCTAAAAAGGGTATCCAAGTCCTGATTTATTAAGTTTTGGGGAGGGTTCCAAGGGCTCTTTAATTCCCTCTCCGTTAACTCCCAATCCTTTTTTCCAGGAACAAAATTCACTTTATACATTATGTTTTTGCTAGCTTCACTATAATTTGATAAAGGGATAGATATTTCAGCTCCCCATTGTTGCAGTAAATCACGTCCCTATGAATTTATGGGAATCGGAGTGATAAAAGGTTGAATAGTGCCAATTGGTATACAGCAGATGACGTTCCAACTCCCACTAAATTAGTTGAAGAGGGCTGTTTTGGCCGAGAGGAAGGCCACTGATTAGCAGCGATTACAGAAACATCAGCCCCAGTGTCGACTAAACCTTCAAACTTTTTTGGGAAATTTTAATAGTACAGGTGGGATGAAGAGAAGAAATAGCATTAACCCAATAAGCAGCTTTGTTTTGTTTAAAGGTATTTCCTATGCTCCTGTGCGAGTAGCAGAGTCTGCGGAGGGGCACAGTGCAGGGACAAGTAGTAATTGAGCAATGCGTTCTGGTTCAATGAAAATGGGAGATTTGGTAGAAATAACCAAACAAATTTCATCTGTAGTGTTGGCATGGATAACGCCAGTATGAATAACTACACCTTTTAAGGTTAATGAAGCTCTGCCAAGAATTAAGCCAATATGACCTTTAGGTAAAGGCCCTTTAACTCCAGCAGGAGCAAGGACGGGTTGTTCTTCAGGGAGTAAAGACAGAGGGAGAGTACTACATAAATCTATTGAGCCCCCTCCTGTGGTGGAGGCGGACAGGCATTGTACTGGGACAAGAGGAGGGGGTACTTCGCACTGGGTTGTGGGTATTGAAGTTGAGGTAATGCCTGTGGCACTGTTTGTACTTGAGTCTGCGGCATTGCTGGTGCAGTTATAGAGGTAGCCACAGAGAGGGAGAAACCAGACCCCGAAATCCCAATCGGGGCTCAAGGCTGGCCCCTCCCCCAGTTTCCCTGAAAAGAAATGGGATTAGAAACAGTGTTGGCCACGTTTAAAGGAGGCAACAGATTACCACTAATATCAAATTTAAATCGACAAGAATTCATCCAACGTTTACCTTTTTTACATCGTGGGCAAGTAGTAGCAGGTGCTTTCTGTAAATTTGGAGTTAGTGGAGTAGGTTGTTGGGGATTAGCATTAAGTAAAGGACAAGATTTTTTAAAGTGTCCTACTCCCCCACATTTATAGCAAGTACCAGGAAAAGTATTGGGCACACCCGTTGTAGGAACATTAGGAATAACAGCAGCCGCTTTTAAGGACGAAGTCATGGCTTGAGCCACGGGCACAGTTTTATGAGTTTCAGAACCAATACCATCACAGGCTCTAATGTAGGAAGGAATTATGCCATCATCAGGTACGTTTTGAGTCTTACGTCGTATGACAGCCTGACACTCAGTGTTAGCATTTTCAAACGCTGTAAGTTGGATAACCACATCTCTTGCTCTAGTATCAGAAATAGCCTTTACAGCAGCATCTGTGAGTCGAGTCACAAAATCAGGATAGGGTTCAGAAGGACCTTGTTTAATAGCACTAAAAGGTAAAGGGGCCTTGCCTGCATCTTGAATACGTTCCCATGCTCATAAACACACTTGAGTAACCTGAGTTAAAATACGTTGATCATATTCCAATTGTCAAGCAGGAGTATTCCACAAATCACTAGAACCCATAAGCATATCACAAGAGCCTTCAGTCTCATTTTCAGAATTTATAGAAGCTTGAATCATGGCCTCTTCTGATCACCATGTCTTAAATTGTGGGAATTGAGAAGGGGTAAGAGAAGCACGAGCTAGGAAATTCTAATCGTAGGAACAAGCTGTTGTTCAGTAGTAAGAGAATATAGAACAGTTTTAACATAAGGAGAATTAGGTCCATATTGATCACAAGCAGCTTTAAAATCTTTAAGGATTTGCAAAGAGAAAGGTTCAAAATGAGGCCGGGCGCGGTGGCTCAAGCCTGTAATCCCAGCACTTTGGGAGGCCGAGACGGGCGGATCACGAGGTCAGGAGATCGAGACCATCCTGGCTAACACAATGAAACCCCGTCTCCACTAAAAATACAAAAAAATTAGCCGGGCGTGGTGGCGGCGCCTGTAGTCCCAGCTACTCGGGAGGCTGAGGCAGGAGAATGGCGGGAACCCGGGAGGCGGAGCTTGCAGTGAGCCGAGATCGCGCCACTGCACTCCAGCCTGGGCGACAGAGCGAGACTCCGCCTCAAAAAAAAAAAAAAAAAAAAAAAAGAAAGGTTCAAAATGTCGCCGGCCTTTAGCAGTACCTTTGCCCCACCTCCTGCACTCTCAGACTTAGGGGCTACGGCTATGCGGAACTGCCAGGCATGCAAACCACCAGAAGCCCTAGAACTACCCATCGCCTCCTGAATAGAAGAGCAGACAGGTCTAGCAGGGGCAGAGGAAAGAAGAGAAGGAGAGCGAGGGCGCCGGGACGTGGATTGGCAGGAAGCAGGATTCCAAGCCTCCGAAAGAAGGGGTCCCAGAGCGTTGAAACAAACAGTAGGCTTAGAAGAGGGGAGAGTCCAAAAGGACAAGAGGAATGAGAAACAGGCCATTCAAATGAATGCCACACGTCCTCCTCTGTCAGAGGGGGCAACGGCTTAGTAGAAGAGTTAACATATACAGGTTCCAAGATAGGAGGTGGAGGGGTGGAGGGAGGGGATGATCACCAGGTTCCTCTCCTTGGGGAGAAAACAAGGAGAGATCGAATTCTCCCTCATCATCAGGAGGAGGATAGTAGGGGGGTCAGCTACCCGAGGTAAAGGGAGTGGTTCACCATCCGCGTTAACTTGAGGCAGTTGAAGAGGATCACCAGACTGAAAAGGAAGTAAAGCAACATGAATAAGAGCCCAGTCCGTCCAAACAGAAATAGGAAGTAAAACACCATCTCTCATGAGTTGGTGGAGAGTGGCGCCAACTCTATCCCAGTCTAACAGGCCCATAGAACCTTTGTCACGGAACCAAGGACAATGCTTTTCAATAGTCTGAAATAAGAGAATAAGGTTATTGGAATCAGCCTTGATTCCACCCTGTTGAAGAAGAAGTTTAATAAAAGACAGATAAGCCTGGTGTTTAGACTGTGATTGTACCATAATAACCCTGGAATAATACCGATCGACAAACCTGAAAAGAGGGGACAGTCGGAAAAAGTGTACCCAGAGACCTTACCGTCGAGACTGAAGACTAGTCATCATGAACCCACACTCAGAGTGCACTGAGCCGAGGAACCAAGAAGGCTACGTTGAGCACGAGATACTGCAGGATCTGGCCAGCAGCCCACAATGGAACGGGGCTCTCTCTTTGTTCCCAGGCAGATTGGCAGGTCGAGAAACAACAGACACACACAAGATAGTGAAAGCTGGGTCCAGGGGCGTCACCGCCTTCTGGTGCCGCAGTGCCGACAATGCACTGGGTATGCCAGCATTTATTATTATGTTTAGTGAGGTGGGGGTACGTTAGTGAGGGATTTAGGGTCATTTGATTATGAGGTGAGATGGTCACATGGGGATGAAGTAATTCTTTAACATAACATCTGTCTGCAGAAGTACAGTATACAGAGGTAAGAATTTACAATATAGTGTGTGTGTACATCAGTAATTTCTAACAGAGCCTTAAAACAGAAACACAGTCTTTCCATAACCTTTCCATAAGCTAACCTTAATTAGCTAGATATTAATCAGCAGTAACACTTGCAGCAAAAGCTGGTTACAAACAATCCATAGAAACAGGACATGAATCTAGACAACTAGTTAGGCCAGAAATTCTCAGAAGGGAGTATGCCTTAACCCTAAAGAGGCCTAGAAGAGCCGTGGCAAGATGAGGACGTTTATAGCCCTATCTTATCCATATGGACAGGCGCCCCTCATGTGTCCATTTATAGGTGCATTCCACAAGGGTCGCATTCCATTCCCAGAGCTATGAACATCTGCTTTTCTGGGATAGGAATCTTGGTGATGTGAAACCTCCCTGACTGCACATTCATTCACAGGCTCTCTGCAGGGGGAACACATCACAAGCTCTTGGCTCATTCTGGCAGTCCAACCTGGCAATGTCTTTACACAATCAGGCATGCAATTTTGTATTTACAACAATCATGAACATTTCATCTTTTATTCCATAGCAATAGTTTCAGGGGGTCTCCCTACGGTAGTCTGATTTCCATAAATGTTTGAAAAATTTGAAGTATAGAGTGCTAGATTAAGTTTCATCGGAGAAGTGGTACACTCCTTAATGTCTCCCCCTTCTTTTTGTTGAACTAACTGCATTTTGAATGTTCTATTAGTTCTTTCAACTATGGCCTGTCCTTGGGAATTATAGGGAATTTCTGTTGTATTTGTAATTTTCCACTGATTTAAGTATTTTTGGAAAGCTCTACTACAGTATCCTGGTTTGTTGTCGGTTTTAATTTTATTCTGGAACTCCCATTACAGCAAAACAAGATAATAAATGTTTTTTAACATGGAAAGTGCTTTCTCCTGTCTGGCAGGTTGCCCATATGACACGTGAATAAGTATCAAGTGTTACATGGACACATGATAATCTTCCAAATGAATGTACATGCGTGACATCCATTTGCCATAACGCATTAGGACACAGACCTCTGGGATTGACTCCTGCCTTTTGAGTGGACAGCTGTAGGACTTGACACTGGGTTCAATGTTGTACAATATTTTTTGCCTGTTTCCATGTGACGTCAAATTGTTTTTAATCCTGCTGCATTTACATGAATCAAAGCATGAAGTTCTTGTGCTTTTATGAATGCAGAGGATACCAGTAAGTCAGCTTGTTCATTTGCTTTAGCTAAAGGCCCTGGTAAATTAGTGTGTGCTTGAATATGAGTAATATAAAATGGGAAATTTCCTTTTTTACAGTTGTTGTAATAAATTGAACAGCTGGTTTCACTGATCATCCATGCTATATTTAATTAGGGCTGTCTCAACATCCCTTGTAGCCTGTACTACATATGCAGAATCTGATACAATATTAATAGGTTGATTAAAATCTTGTAACTCTGTAGTGACTGTGACCAACTCTGCTCTTTGAGTCCATTGATACTGAGTTTTGATGACTCGCTCTTTTGGCCCTGTGTAAGCTGCTTTTCCATTGCTGGAACCATCAGTAAACAGTCAGAGCATTTTCTAAAGGTTTATGTCTGGTAATTTTAGGTAAAATCCAAGTAGTCAATTTTAAAAACTGGAAGATCTTTGTTTTTGGGTAATGATTATCAATAATTCCCACAAAATCAGCAAGATCAGTCTGCCATGCACCAGAATTGATAAAGGCTTGTCTAACCTGTTCCTTGTTTAAAGGAACAACGATCTTGCCTGGGTCATTTCCACACAATTTTATTATTCGTAATCTTGCCTGACCAATTAATGTAGCTCTTTGATCCAAGTACAATGTAAAAGTCTTAATTGTACTGTGAGGAAGGAATGACCACTCCACAAGATCAGTATACTGAACAATGGTGCCTGTCGGAGAATGTGCAGTAGCAAAAATCAAAAGTTAGTGGGGGGCTAAGGGATCCATTCTATTTACTTGTGCTGACTGAATTTTTTCTTCCACTAATTTAATTTATTTTGTTGCCTCTGGGGTTAATATTCTTTTACTATTTAAGTCTGGGTCTCCTCTTAAGATAGAGAACAAATTCGACCTGGCATAAGTAGGAATGCCTAGAGTAGGCCAAATCCAATTAATATCTCCTAGCAATTTTTGAAAGTCATTTAATGTTTTTAATGTGTCTTTTCTTATTTCTATTTTTTTTTGGTGGCTTAATTTTTCTATTTTCTATCTGCATCCCTAAATAATGAAAAGGAGTAGAGGTTTGAATCTTATCAGATGCTATTGTCAGTCCTGCGTTGGCAACCTCTGCTTCCATAAATGTGTAACAGTCAATTAATTTATCCCTCGTTTCTGCAGCACACAAAATATCACCAACATAATGAATGCTATAACAGTCTGAAAACTTGTCTCTAACTGGTTGAAGAGCTCGACCTATGAAAATCTGACAAATAGTTGGACTATTAAGCAATCCCTGAGGCAACACTTTCCACTGAAACCTGGTGGCTGGTTCTTTATTATTTATGGCTGGCGTAGTAAAGGCAAATTTTTCAAAATTCTGCTCCGCCAGAGGAATGGTAAAAAAGCAATCTTTCAGATCAGTTATAATTTTGGGATCATGGCCGGAGAGGGCAACCCGTGTTGGAGAGGCCCCCTGGGTTGAATTAAGGCATTTACGTCTCTTAAGTTAGGTAACATACGCCATCTGCCGGATTTTTTCTGAATTACAAACACACGAGAATTCCAAAGTGAGAATGAAGGCTCAATATGTCCCTTTTCTAATTGTTCCTTTGCTAATAAATGTAAAGCCGCCAGTTTTTGTTTTGGTAGAGTCCATTGACTTACCCATAGTGGTTTTTCTGCTTTCCAAGTTAATGGAATGGGTTTAGGAAACCCTATAGTGGCCGCCCCTAAAAAGGATACCCTATTCCTTTTCTTTCTTGATTTCCCTCAGCCTCAATTCGGACTTTAATGCCATTTTCATTTTTTTCCTAGTCCCTTTCCTGGTACATATCCCATTTTAGCCATGATTTTTTGACTCATGTCTAAACATCTGTGCCTCACTTCTCTGTGACCTGGGAGCCCCCTCCCTGCTTCAAGTCTCCCTGGCTTTGGTTAAAGTTGTCCCAACTTCCCAGACCAAACCAATGTACTTATTACATATATTGATTGATGTCTCATGTCTCCCTAAAATGTGTAAAATTAAGCTCTGCTCCGCCCACCTTGGGCACATGTCGTCAGGGCTTCCTGAGGCTGTGCCACGGGTGTGTCCTCAGCCTTGGCAAAGTAAACTTTCTAAATTAACAGAGATCTGTCTGAGAAGTCCTGGGTTCACAGCTGCAATGTCAAATGAGGGGGCTGTGTGAGATCACAAAGGTTTCCACAGAGAAGGTGATTCCAGAACAAACACCTAGGGAAGAAAGGATGCTTGTCACTTGCAGCTGAGGGAACAGAGAGTCCTAGGCAGAGGGACAGCTCAAGCGAAGGCCCTGAGTCAGGAGCAACCTCAGCCCCAGGCAAAGGAAAGCGGCCCCTGTGGGTGGAGCAGTGGAAGAAAGGAGGGCACAGGTAGGTGATGACATCAGAGAGGTCTTGGGGGCACAGATCCATAGGGAGAAGGTCTTCAAACATTTTTCTCCCACAACCCAAAAGAATATTGAAAGCCAACTCTGATCCCAGCTACTGGGGAGACTGAGGCAGGAAAATCACTTCAACCCGGGAGGTGGATGTTGCAGTGAGCCAAGATCTCACCACTGCACTCCAGCCTGGGAGACAGAGTGAGACTCGGTCTCAAAAACAAACAAACAAACTGAGCTTTACCCTCTGGGGAAGAAAAGCCACACACTGTATTTTGTCAGTCATTTCAGGGGTCAGTGTCACTCTGACTGAGCTTTCCTGGTCGTATTCCTCACCTCTATGTTACAGGTGGGCTCACTGAGGTTCACGGCGGGAGACATTTCCCCAAGTTATCCTGAGAAGCTCTGAGGTGAGGAGGAAGGAGGTGTGGCTGATTCCCATGTGATGGCCTGGAAGGCCCAATAGGCTGCCTTGGTCTTCCTCCTCTAGAAAATTCCAACACCAGCCAGGAGTGGGGGCTCAGCCGAGTAATCCCAGCACTTTGGGAAGTTGTTGCAGGCAGGTCATTTGAGCTGAGAAGTTTGAGACCAACATGGGCAACATGGTGAAACTCCATCTCTACCAAAAATACAAAATTGAGCCAGGTGTCATGGTACACCTCTGTGGTCCCAGCTACTTGGGAGGCTGATGCAAGATTACTTGAGCATGGGAGGCAGAGGTTGCAGTGATCCAAGACTGTGCCACTGCATTCCAGCCTGGGTGACAGGGTGACACTCTATCTCACAAAGAAACAAGTAAAAAGCAAAGTTCCCGGACTGTCTTTTATATACCTGAGCAAAAGCAACTTCTTTCACGATCTAAGGTTCTGATGACATCAATGCCAAACATGTAATTACTCACTCTCAGAAAATCACAGAAATACATTCAAAATACACACAAGTATGAACACATAGCTACAAATGTTTAAAACACTGAAAAAGAGGCAGCTGTAAAAATGAGATTGGAGCAAATGTTTTCTTCATGAACATATGGGCTCTGCTAAACCAAGGTTCCAAGTCAGTCCAGCCCATCCTTCCACATCTGCGGAGAATACTATGGACCAGAGGGACTTGACGGGGACATTTACTTAGAAGCTTACAGCTCACCATTTTATCAGATGACATAAGGAAGGATAATGGAATAGGCTACTTTCACTCGCATCTGTGTGAAGAGACCACCAAACAGGCTTCGTGTGAGCAATAAAGCTTTTTAATCACCTGAGTGCAGGTGGGCTGAGTCCGAAAAGAGAGTCGGCGAAGGAAGATAGGAGTGGGGCCATTTTGTAGGATTTGGGCAGGTAATGGAGAATTGCAGTCAAAGGGGGCAGTTCTCTGGTAGGCAGGAGTGGGAGTCACAAGGTGCTCAGTGGGGGAGGTTTTGAGCCAAGAGAAGGAGTTTCATAAGGTAATGTCATCAGTTAAGACAGGAACAGGCCATTTTCACTTCTTTTGTGATTCTTCAGTTACTTCAGGCCATCTGCATGTACACACACAGGTCACAGGGGATATGATGGCTTAGCTTGGGCTCAGAGGCCTGACAGCTACTTCAACTAAATTTTGTTGTTAGGGTAAAGAAAAAGGTTATGGATATTTTCATCAAAAGAAGTAAGATTCTTTAATAAATAAAGGGCGATTCCATGTACTTCAAATCATTTCTATGGAAGCCTATTTCTAATATCATCACAAAACACTGACAGGACACAGACATGTATAACCCTAAAGTAAGGAGTATTTTTCCACTGTGACCCTAAATTATATAACAGTTTGCAAAAAACTTACCACTGTCACATCACTGAAGAGAAAAATATATATTCTTCATATTTACAGCATATTTACTGTAGACAAGTAAATGCTAAAGGACCACGCAATATACTATATTTATAAATAATCCACAACAAGCTCATGTAAGGGTAACCAAAATCAATGGAAATTCCGTATTGTCAAATAATCATAGCACAGGGAAGATAAGAAAAGATTACAAAAATTAGCTAGGTGTGGTGGCCTGCGCCTGTAGTCCCAGTTACTCAGGAGGCCGAGGCACAAAAATCTCTTTAAGCCAAGAGGCAAAGGTTGCAGTGAGCCACTGTCGCACCATTGTACTTCAGCCGGGGTGAAAAGAACAAACTCCATGTCATAAATACATAAATAAATAAATTAATTAAAGGACAGATACAAAAACTGGCATACGTGTACTTTTTCTTCAAAACTAAACTTTTAAAATATTATTTAGAATAAAAAGACATGAAAAACATTGTACAGAATGCAACATGCACATAACATACATGTTAACAGAAATGCAACATATACAGAAATAATTCCGACATAAATAACAAAAAGTTCTAGTGGAGAAGGAGTAGTTTTTACAGGTTACAAATTTTTTTTTTTTTCTTTTTTCTTTTTTTTTTTTGAGACGGAGTCTCGCTGTGTCACCCAGGCTGGAGTGCAGTGGCGCGATCTCGGCTCACTGCAAGCTCCGCCTCCCGGGTTCACGCCATTCTCCTGCCTCAGCCTCCGAGTAGCTGGGACTACAGGCGCCCGCCACCGCGCCCGGCTAGTTTTTTGTATTTTTAGTAGAGACGGGGTTTCACCATGTTAGCCAGGATGGTCTCCATCTCCTGACTTCGTGATCCACCCGCCTCGGCCTCCCAAAGTACTGGGATTACAGGCTTGAGCCACCGCGCCCGGCCTACAAAATTTTTTTTTAACCGTGCCCAGCCTGCCATAACGTTTTATGCCTACTTTAGTTCTGGAACTCCCAATGAGCTATCACAAAGAACGCAGAACGTCTAAACAAAGGGGACAGTGAAAGTCCAGGTGCTACCTCATGAAGCTTTTCATTTCAAAATCAATATCGCTTCCATTTTAGTCAGAGAACGATGGGGCTCCCAAGAGGCAACAAGAGAAAATACAAAGACACACAAGGGCACATCCCCAGCAGGGAAGTTATCCTCACCCAGGGAGACCAGGTTCCATAATTCTCCAGCATCACATCTCTGTATAAACTCCTCTGAGAAGGGTCCAGGCATTTCCACTCCTCCTGAGAGATTTCTATGACCACATCCCTGAATGTCAATAGACGCTGAAATGAAAACACATTTATACCAAATGGTTATGGGACGAGTTCTTATCTTCACAGAAAATGAGAAGAGGAGAGAGGGGAAAGCATGGATTTAATTGTAATGAATGTTCTGACATATCCGAGTAAGGGATTTCTCACCACATGATGTCTTCCCAGTTGTGTTTTATTACACTTTTTGAAGAAGTCATGACACCCTCTCAGTATGAATTTCTTACGTTTGTGAAAAAATACAAGCAATACATCAATTAAAAACTCAATGCAGGGTTCCCGTTATAGAAATGTTAGGAACTTTGACACACCAAGTGACATTCAGTATCTAGATTTGCCAGAGCATGAGTGAGGTTTTCAAAGATGACAACATCCACAGTGAAAGATCGGCCAGGCACGGTGGCACATGGCTGTAATCCCAGCTACGCGGGAGGCTGAGGCAGGAGATTCGCTTGATCACTGGAGGCAGAGGTTGCAGTGATCCGAGATCGCGCCTCTGCACTCCAACCCGGGAAACTGAAATTCTGTCTCAAAAAAAAAAAAAAAACAAAAAACAAAATTAGCCAGGCATGGTGCCAGGCACCTGTGGTCCCAGCTATTTGGCAGGCTGGAGGTGGGAGGATGGCTTGATCCTTAGGGTGGAGGTTGCAGTGAGTTATGATCACACCACTGCACACTAGCCTGGGCAACAAAGCAAGACCCCGTCTGAAAATAAAATAAAATACATGAAAACAAAATCACTCAAAGTACAAAAATCCATTTTGTATATATATGTCAACAAAATAATAAAACCTACACAGACTCAGAAAAACTAGATGTTAATACAAAGGATTGTCATTTTCCTCAGATTTTCAAAATACAAAAGATTTTCAAAATATATACATATGTGTGTGTATATATTAATCTGTATGTATATATGTGTGTATATGTGTGGGGATGTGTGTATATATACTATATATAATGTATATAGTATATATATGTTTTTAAAAATGTAAGAAGTAGCAAGTTTTGTTTAACTGAAAAGGAATCTCATCTTGGTGGAAAAGAATGGTTTGGCAGTTGGGGGCAGGTGGAAATCTTGTCAGATCTTAGAAAATAGGAAATGCCCCATCCTAGAGGAAGAAATCACTCTCAACTGCCTGACATGGAGGAAGCTTCAGGTATCTGTAGTAATGCAGGTATGCACAGAGGCAGTCACTACAGGACTCTTTATACAGAGAAAAATCAAAAAGGACCCACACGTTGTCATTCAGCCAATTTCCAATGCAGATGTCAAAGAGCAAGCTAGCCACGTTTGCTAACATGATAACATGTAAATTTTTACACCAATAGGATCAAATATCAAAGTAAAATATTTACTGGAATGCAAAGAAGAAAACAACAGATGCTGGGATCTACTTGAGGGTGACGGGTGGGAGGAAGGAGAGGAGCAGAAAAAATAACTACTGGGGGCTGGGCATGGTGGCTCACACCTGTAATCCCAGCACTTTGAGAGATCTAGGGGAGAGGATCACCTGAGATCAGGAGTTAAAGACCAGCCTGGCCAACATAGTGAAACTCTGTCTCTAGTAAAAAACACAAAAATTAGCCAGGCATGGCAGAAGGCAGCTGTAATCCCAGCTACTCGGGAGGCTAAGGCAGAAGAATTGCTTGAACCTGAGGGGCAGAGGTTACGGTGAGCTGAGATCATGCCATTATACTCGAGCCTGAGCAACAAGAGCAAAACTCGTCGCCAAAAAAAAAAAAAAAAAAAAACTATTGGGTACTGGACTTAATACAAGAGTGAAGAAATAATCTGTACAACAAACCCCGATGACACAACTTTACCTATGTAACAAAGCTTCACATGTGGCCCCAAACCTAAAGTAAAAACATAAATATAAAAAAATTTGGCCAAGCGCGGTGGCTCATGCCTGTAATACCATCACTTTGGGAGGTCGAGGTGGGTGAATCATGAGGTCAGGGGTTCAAGACCAGACTGGCCAAGATGGTGAAATCCCGTCTCTACTAAAAATACAAAAATTAGCCAGGTGTGGTGGTGGGCTCCTGTAATCTCAGCTACTCAGGAGGTAGAGGCAGGAAAATGCTTGGACCCGGGAGGCAGAGGTTGCAGTGATCATGCCAATGAACTTCAGCCCAGGTGACAGAGTGAGTCTCCGTCTCAAAAAAAAAAGAAAAGAAAAAGAAAACAAAAAATTATCTAAAATTTACTGTCAGGCCTCTGAGCCCAAGCTAAGCCATCATATCCCTTGTGTCCTGCACGTATACATCCAGATGGCCTAAAGTAACTGGAGAATCAGAAAATGAGTGAAAATGCCCTGTTACTGCCTTAACTGATGACATTACCTTGTGAAATTCCTTCTCCTGGCTCATCCTGGCTCAAAAGCTCCCCCACTGAGCACCTTGTGACCCCCGCCCCTGCCCGCCAAAGACCAACCCCCTTTGACTAATTTCCCTTTGCCTACCCAAATCCTATAAAACTGCCCCACCCCCATCTCCCTTCCCTGACTCTTTTCAGACTCAACCCATCTGCACACAGGTGAAATAAACAGCCTTGTTGCTCATATAAAGCCTGTTGGGTGGTCTCTTCTCTTGTAGAGAGTGAAATTTGGTGCTGAAACCCGGGAAATTTGGTGCCATGATTCGGATAGGGGGACCTCCCTTGGGAGATCAATCCCCTGTCCTCCTGCTCTTTGCTCCATGAGAAAGATCCACCTACAATCTCTTGTCCTCAGACCAACCAGTTCAAGGAACAGGTATTCTGTTACACGTAGGTCCCCACCTAGTCTCTGTTCCCAATGCAATTCATCCCAAATCTTGTTTCTTTCCCTCCCACCTGTCCCTTCAGTCCCAACCCCAATCGTTGTTGGGTCTTTTTAATCTTCCTTTTCTTTGGACCCATCTGACCTCTCCCCTCCTCCCCAGGCTGCTCCTCACCAGGCCAAGCCAGGTCCCAATTCTTTCTCAGCCTCTGCTCCCCCACCCTATAATCCTTTTATCAACTCACCTCTTCACACCCAGTCCAGTTAACAGTTTTGTTCTGCGAATAGCCCTCTCCCATAGCCTTCTCCCACGTGCCTGGCAATTTCCTCTTAAAAAGGTGGCTGGAGCTAAAGGCATAGTCAAGGTTAATGCTCTTTTTTCTTTTTCTGATTTCTCCCAAATCAGTTAGCATGTAGGCTCTTTTCCATATATAAACACCCAGCCCAGTCCATGGCCTGTTTGGCAACAGCCCTTAGAAGCTTTACTGCCCTAGACCCAAAGGAGCCAGAAGGCCATCTTATTCTCAATATACATTTTATTACTCTACTCCTGACGTTAAAGAAAGCTCCAAAAATTAAATTCTGGTCCTCAAACCCCACCACAGAACTTAACTAACCTCGCCTTCAAGGTGTATAATAATAGAGTAGAAGCAGCCAAGTAGCAACACATTTCGGAGTTGCAATTCCTTGCCTCCACTGTGAGACAAACCCAAGCCACATCTCCAACACACAAGAACTTCCAAACGCCTGAAACACAGTGGCCAGGCATCCCTCCAGGACCGCCTATCCCATGAGATTGCTTCAAGTGCTGGAAATCTGACCACTGGGCCAAGGAATGTCTGCAGCCCAGGATTCCTCCTAAGCCGTGTCCCATCTGTGTGGGATCCTACTGGAAATCAGACTGTCCAACCTGGCAGCCACTCCCAGAGCCCCTGGAACTCTGGCCCAAGGCTCTCTGACAGACTCCTTCCCAGATCTTTTCGGCTTAGCGACTGAAGACTGACACTGCCAGATTGCCTCGGACGCCTCCTGGACCATCACAGACTCTCTGGGTAACTCTTACAGTGGAGGGTAAGTCCGACCCCTTCTTAATCAATACGGAGGTTACCCAGTCCACATTACCTTCTTTTCAAGGGCCTGTTTCCCTTGCCTCCATAACTTTTGTAGGTATTGATGACCAGGCTTCTAAACCTCCTAAAACTCCCCAACTCTGGTGCCAACTTGGACAATACTCTTTTAAGCACTTCTTTTTAGTTATCCCCACCTGCCCTGTTCCCTTATTAGGTTGAGGCATTTTAACTAAATTATCTACTTTACTGACAATTCCTAGGTTACAGCCGCACCTCATTGCCACCATTTTCCCCAGTTCAAAGCCTCCTTCGCATCCTGCTCTCATATCCCCCCACCTTAACCCACAAGTATGGGATACCTCTACTCCCTCCTTGGCAATCGATCATGCACCCCTTACCATCTCATTAAAACCTAATCTCCCTTACCCTACTCAATGCCAATATCCCATTCCACAGCATGCTTTAAAAGGATTAAAGCCTGTTATCACTTACCAGTTACAGCATGGCATTTTAAAGTCTATAAACTCTCTTTACAATTCTCCCATTTTACCTGTCCAAAAACCGTACAAGCCTTACAGGTTAGTTCAGGATCTGCTCCTTATCAACAAAATTGTCTGGCCTATCCTCCCCCATGGCTCAAAATCACAAACTTTGCTCAAATCACTCTCTACAATTCTCATAACTTCCAAAATCTATTTTCTTCCTCACACTTGATGCATATACTTTCTGCTCCCTGGCTCCTTCAGCTATGCTCACTGTTTCTTAGAGTCTCCTACAATTACCATTGTTCCTAGCCCGGACTTCAATCCGGCCTCCCACATTATTCCGGATACCACACCTGACCCCCATGGCTGTATCTCTCTGATCTACCTGACGTTCACTCCATTTCCCCATATTTCCTTCTTTCCTGTTCCTCATCCTAATCACACTTGGTGTATTGATGGCAGTTCCACTAGGCCCAATCGCCAATCACCAGCAAACGCAGGCTATGCTATAGTATCTATCATTGAGGCTACTGCTCTGGCCCCCTCCACTACCTCTCAGCAAGCTGAACTCATTGCCTGAACGTGAGCCCTCACTCTTGCAAAAGGAATGTGCATCAATATTTATACTGATTCTAAATATGCCTTCCATATCCTGCACCACCATGCTGTTATATGGGCAGAAAAAAATTTCCTCACCATGCAAGGGTCCTCCATCATTAATGCCTCTTTAATAAAAACTCTTCTCAAAGCCCCTTTACCTACAAAGGAAGCTGGAGCCATTCACGCCAAGGGTAATCAAAAGGCATCAGATCCCATCACTCAGGACAACACTTATGCTGATAAAGTAGCTAAAAAAGCAGCTAGTGTTCCAACTTCTATCTCTTACAGCAGTTTTTCTCCTTCTCATCTGGCCACTCCCCCACTGAAACTTCCACCTATCAATCTCTTCCCACACAAGGCAAATGGTTATTGAACTAAGGAAATTATCTCCTTCCAGCCTCACAGGCCCATTCTATTCTGTCATCATTTCATAACCTCTTCCATGTAGGTTACAAGCCACTAGCCTGCCTCTTAGAACCTCTCGTTTCCTTTCCATCATGGAACTCTATCCTCAAGGAAATCACTTCTCAGTGTTCCATCTGCTATTCTACTACTCCTTGGGAATTTCTCAGGCCCCCTCCCTTCCCTACACATCAAGCTTGGGGATTTGCCCCAGCCCAGGACTGGCAAATTGACTTACTCACATGCCTTGAGTCAGGAAACTAAAATACCTCTTGGTCTGGGTAGACATTTTCACTGGATGGGTAGAGGCATTTCCCACGGGGTCTGAGAAGGCCACCATGGTTATTTCTTCCCTTCTGTCAGACATAATTCCTCAGTTTGGCCTTCCTACCTCTATACAGTCCAATAACGGACCAGCCTTTATTAGTTAAATCACCCAAGCTCAGGCTCTTGGTATTCAGTGGAACCTTCATACTGCTTACCTTCCTCAATCTCCAGAAAAGGTAGAATGGACTAATGGTCTTTTGAAAACACACCTCACCAAGCTCGGTCACTAACTTAAAAAGGACTGGACAATACTTTTACCACTTGCCCTTCTCAGAATTAGGTCCCGTCCTTGGAATGCTACAGGGTACAGCCCATTTGAGCTCCTGTATCAACACTCCTTTTTATCAGGTCCCAATCTCATTCCAGACACCAGACCTACTTGGACTGTGTCCCCAAAACTTTGTCATCCCTACTATCTTCTGTATTCACTGATCTCAACTACTCATAAATGCCCTGCTCTCTACACTGCTGGTTTACACTATTTCTCCAAGACATCACAGCTGATATCTCCTGGTGCTATTCCCAAACTGCCACTCTTAACTCTTAAAGTATATAAATAATCTTTGCTGGCAGGGCTATGCTGAACCTCCTTGGGCACTCTCTAATTGGATGTCCTGGGTCCTCCCAATTCTTAGTCCTTTACTACCTGTTTTTCTCCTTCTCTTATTCCATTAGGTTTTCAATTCAAACAAAACTGTATCCAGGCCAACACCAATAATTCTATGTGACAAATATTTCTTCTAACAAGCCCACAATATCACCCATTACCACAAAATCTTCCTTCAGCTTAATCTCTCCCACTCTAGGTTCCCATGCCACCCCTAATCCGCTTGCAGCAGCCCTGAGAAACATCGCCCATTATCTCTCCATACCACCCCCAAAAATTTTCGTCCTCCCAACACTTCAACACTATTTTGCTTTATGCAGAAATACACGTGTACGAGACTTGCCCTGACGCCTGACACAGAACTGACAGTAGCTGCTGCCCAGTGAGTTTGTAAGGAGGGTGGAGGATGTGACAGAGAAAGGAGATGCTTTATGGCAATGGGTCTCTATGGCGGCAGCTTTCCTCGGAGTTTTTCCAGAAAACAAATATGTCCATCATGTGATGTTTAGATACCAAAATATATTAAAAATACAAAAATTAGCCTGGCGTGCTGGTGGGTGCCTGTAATTCTAGCTACTCAGGAGACTGAGGCAGGAGAATCCCTTGGTCCTGGGAGGCAGAGGTTTCAGTGACCTGAGTTTGCACCACTGCACTCCACCCAAGGCGACAGAGCAAGACTCCATTTCAAGAAAAAGAAAAGAACACATGGGTTCTTTTGGAGGAGTGTTCTACGCCAATGCAGCCCATGTTTCAACATTTTTACAGAATGGACCAGAGGGCCTTGAGGGAAACACGCAATAAACAGCTCCCAGCTCAAGATTTTAACAAATGACAAAAGGAAAGAAAACTGAAAAACAGACTAACTGGTTAAACTATATTTTGATGTTCAGTTAAAAGGTCACTGACATCTATACCAAGTATACACTGAAACAATCAAACTTAAGTATTAGGTACCAAGGCTTCCAATAAATAACAAAGACTAGAAAGCATGCAGACCTTGAACTGAACCGGATGCTAATTTCAAACAGCAACTATTTTGAAATTGTTAAAAAAAAAAAATTCTAATGAATTCCGGGGTCAACAGAGAATAACCGGAAAATACTCAAGTACAGAAATGAATGATGTGAGCTGATTTTAGGATGCTGCAAAGGCATCTTTCAGAAGTCATTATGGATTAAGAAAGAAATAATTTTTTTTTCAATTGTTCAGCTAAAAAAGCAGAAGTGGTGATTTATTATATGGTTGTTACACTTGGCCACAAATAAACACAGAAATAGTCCAGAATGTCACAGGTCCAGGGCAGAGGACCAACATGGGCAGTTTTGTTTATGAGCAAGGTGGGTCTCAGAGGTGATCGGTGATCACAGGGCGATGAAGTTCTAGATCCATTGAGACAAGCTCTAGATAGTAGCATGCAGTCTCACAACTTGTAACAGCATCGCCAGCGTCTGGCACTCCATGTTTCTGTTCCTGTGGCCTCCACGGTGCAACAAGCTAGCAGTTTACTTGGAGCTGTACCTCATCTTTCTTCTTTTGTGCTTCAGGCTGAGCATTCACTTCATTCTCCACTTGGCTCTCATGGCACAGAGGTTTCCAAGAACATGGCACTAAGGCCAAGAGCAGAAATAAAAATTTTTTTTTTTGAGACGGAGTCTCGCTCTGTCACCCAGGCTGGAGTGCAGTGGCACAACCTCGGCTCACTGCAACCTCCGCCTTCTGGGTTCACGCCATTCTCCTGTCTCAGCCTCCCGAGTAGCTGGGACTACAGGCGCCCGCCACCACGCCCGGCTAATTTTTTGTATTTTTAGTAAAGACGGGGTTTCACAGTGTTAGCCAGGATGGTCTCAATCTCCTGACATCGTGATCCACCTGCCTTGGCCTCCCAAACGGCTGGGATTACAGGTGTGAGCCACCATGCCCGGCCAGAAATAAAATTTTTAAAACTAAGATTTATCTCAAACTCAAACTGCAAAAAAAAATTAAAAATAAAAAATAGAGAAATGAAGAGGAACCAGAAAGAAAAAAAAAAAAAAAAAGGAAATCTATTATACAATGAGAACAAAAGAATTTTTGATGTCTCTTTTTTTTCTATTTTTTGTTTGTGTGTTTGTTTGAGATGGAGACTTACTCTGCCACCCTGGCTGCAGTGCTGTGGGATGATATTGGCTCACTGCAACCTCTGCCTCCCAGGTGTAAGTGATTCTTGTGCCTCAGCTTCTCAAGTAGCTGGAACAAAAGGTGCACACCACCAGCCCTGGCTAACTTTTTTATTTTTAATAGAGATGGGGTTTCACGTTAGCCAGGATGCTCTTGAACTTCTGACCTTAGGTGATCCACTCAAGTCGGTCTACCAAAGTACTGTGATTGCAAGGATGAGCCACCTTGTCGGGCTCTCATATCCTGGTTTGTTTTGTTTCTGAGACAGACTCTCACTCTGTTGCCCAGGCTGCAGTGCAGTGGTGTGATCTCGGCTCCCTGCAAGCTCTGCCTCCCGGGTTTACACCATTCTCCTGCCTCAGTCTCCTGAGTAGCTGGGACTACAGGCACCCGCCACCATGCCTGGCTAATTTTTTGTATTTTCAGTGGAGACGCGGTTTCGCCGTGTTAGCAAAGCTGGTCTCGACCTCTTCACCTCATGATCCACCTGCCTCAGCCTCCCAAAGTGCTGGGATTACAGGCGTGAGCCTCCGTACCCAGCCTGATATCCCTGTTAAAAAGTACTACGGTATATCCCTTTTCAAAACTACTGTCTCAAAAAAGTACTATCTCTTTAAAAAGCACTATCTCAAAAAAGAAAAATAGAAAATAAGAAACAGAAAATAGGTTGAGAAAAGTGGCTCACATCTGTTGGCCATGCTGGTTTCAAACTCCTGACCTCAAGTGACCTACGTGCCTTGGCTTCCCAACGTGCTAGGATTACAGGCATGAACCACCGCACCTGGCTCAATCCTCTTAACATAAACACTTTAATGTCAATTAAGGCTTGAACTGAATGTTAAGTCAATACAAACTCAAATCAATGCTGATTTGACTCTAATGTCAATTAATGCTTGACGGTTTGCTATACTCATTGCATTGGGAACAGTTATCTCAAAAATTAATTTTCTGATGTTCTGCAAGGAGTGACCTCGGACTGAAGACTTTGCCACACTTATGACATTTGTAAGATTTCTGTCCAGTATGGATTCTCTGATGTCTAATAAGGTGTGAACATGAAGTAAAGGCTTTGCCACAATCATCACACTTGTGAGGTTTCTCTCCTGTATGAATTCTCCTGTTTTTGCATAGGATGAAGCTTGACTGAAGACCTTGCCACCGTCATGACATTTGTAAGGTTTCTCTCCAGTATGAGTTTGCAATGAACTGCAATGTATGAACGATGTCTGAAAATTTTGCCACATTTGTTACGCTTGTAAGATCTCTCTTCATTATGGATTCTCCAATGATTTACAATGCTTTTAGCATTACTGAAGACTTTGTGAGAATCATTACATTAGTCCAGTTTCCCTACACCATGAATTGCCTGATGGGAAATAATTGTTGACTTCTCACTAAAGGCTTTGCCACACTCACTACACTTGTAAGGTTTCTCTCCAGTGTGAATTCCAGTATGTTGTGCCAGGTGTGAATCACTCCCAAAAGTCTTGTCACAAACCTTATATTTGTATGGTTTCTCTCCAGTATGAATTATCCTATGTCTTTTAAGGTGTGATTTGCGACTGAAAAGTTTGTCACATGCTTCACATTTGTAAAGTTTCTCTCCAGTATGAATTCTATGATGAAGTGAAAGTTGTGATTGTTGATTAAAAGCCTTCCCACATTTGTTACACTTGTAAGGTTTCTCTGCAGTGTGAATTCTAGTATGTCTTGCTAGGTATGAATTACGCACAAAGGCCTTGTCACAAAGTGTACATTTGTAAGATTTCTCTCCAGTATGAAGTCTACGATGGTATACAAGGGATGGCTTGTGACTGAAGGTCTTTCCACACTCATTACACTTGTAAGGTTTCTCACCACTATGAAGTCTACGATGGCAATGAAGGTATGACCTCTGACTGAAGGTCTTGCTGCACTCATTACACTTGTAAGGCTTTTCACCACTATGAACTCTACGATGGCATACAAGGTATGACTTCAGACGGAAGGTCTTGCCGCACTCATTACACTTGTAAGGTTTCTCTCCACTATGAATTCTAGTATGTTTTGCCAGATAGGAATGAGATGCAAAAGCCTTGTCACAAACCTTACATTTGTATGGTTTCTCTCCAGTATGAATTACCTTATGTGTCTCAAGGGTTGATACTCGACTGAAAACTTTTTCACATTCTTCATATTTGTAAGGTTGCTCTCCAGTATGAATTGATTTATGAACTAAAAGATCTGAATTTTGACGAAAGGTCTTGCCACATTCACGACACTTGTAAGGTTTTTCTCCACTGTGAATTCTAGTATGTCTTACCAGGTGTGAATTCCATGCGAAAGCCTTGTCACAAACCTCACATTTGTAAGATTTCTCTCCACCATGAAGTCTTCGATGGCATACAAGGGATGACTTGTGACTGAAAGTCTTGCCACACTCATTACACTTGTAAGTTTTCTCTACAGTGTGAATTCTGGTATGTCGTGCCAGCTGTGAATTCCACGTGAAAGCTGTGTCACAAACCTTACATTTGTACGGTTTCTCTCCAGTGTGAATTCTCCTATGTGTCTCAAGGGTTGATTTGCGATTGAAAACTTTGTCACATTCTTCACATTTGTAAGGTTTCTCTCCAGTATGAATTCTATGATGACGTGCAAAGTTTGATTGTTGATTAAAAGCCTTGTCACATTCATTACACTTGTAAGGTTTCTCTCCAGTATGAATTGCCTTATGAATTACAAGGGCTGAATTTTGACCAAAGAGCTTGCCACACTCATTACACTTGTAAGGTTTTACTCCAGTATGAAGTCTACGATGGCATGTAAGGGATGACACCTGACTGAAGGACTTGCCACACTCATTACACTTGTAAGGTTTCTCACCCGTGTGGCATTTCTGATGGCATGCAAGGTTCTGCTTGTGATTAAACACCTTGCCACATACATCACGTTTATATATTTTGTCTCCTAAATGGATTGTCTGGTGTTTCCTTAAGAGTGAGCTACAATTAAAGGCTTTGCCACTCTCATTACACTGGAAAGATGTTTTTGTCATGTGTACTTCCTGTTCTTCTGTGAGTAATGAAGAATTTGGGGAATTATTCTCACAGTTATTAGAAATACGGATTTGGGGTCTACAAGAAATTCTTTGGGATGTTGAAACTGAGGGAACATCATCGGTAGACTTCTCAAGTTGATTACCCATTTTACCTTTGATCTGAAATATGCGCAGTTCAGGCAGATGTGAATGAAAGCTCGATCCAAGCTGATCTTTAATAGGCTTGTTTCCAGCATGTTTTTGATCATGTCGGTCTGTACTACCAGTGAACATTTTTATTTTTGTCATGGGTCCTTCATGGCCATTTCTTTCATCTTCTTGACACTGAAACTCAATGTCCTGAATTTGTTTCTCAATGTCCTGGAAGCAAAAATCTCTAATGTGATGACTTTCATGTCTTTGCAATGTCCCGGTGTGGATCACTTCTGTATTGCACTGCCCTGTTGATGAGAACTCCTTCATGATGCATTTGGAAGAGATATCTGTAAAATATAAACACCAATAGGTTTCAAATTAAGTCCAGATGGTAAATCATACTGAAGTGTGTAAATATGATACAAAAAGAATACTTATTTTGAACTTCCCAAACATGATCTTCAAAGTATAGGAACACAAAAGGAATAAGATTCTTTAATAAACAAAAGGCATTTACATATCCTTCAAATTAATTCCATGAAAACCTATTTCCTATATCATGACAAAACACTGACAGGGCACAAACATGAGTAAGCCGAAAGTAAGGAGTGTTTTTCCACTGTGACCCTAAAGTGTATCACAATTTGCAAAAAACATATCACTGTCACATCAATGAAGAGAAAAATATATATTCTTCATATTTACTGTGTACAAATGCTAAAAAACAAAAACCCACACAATATACAATATTGGTAAATAATCCACAACAACCTCATGTAAGGATAACCAAAAGCAACGTAAATTCCGTATTGTCAAACAATTATAGCACAGAGAATATAATAAAAGATTACAAAAATTAGCCAGGTGTGGTGGCCCGCGCCTGTAGTCACAGCTACTCGGGAGGCTGAGGCACAAGAATCGCTTGAACATGAGAAGCAGAGGTTGCAGTGAGCCAAGATCGCACTACTGCACTCCAGCCAGGGAGACAAAGTGAGACTCGGCCTCAAAAATAAAAGGAAAAAAAGAAAAAAATGTTACAATGTATTCTGAATAAATGTCATAAAATTACTTATATCCACACAGAACAGGCACTTAGTGACTTTTGAAAAATTTTTTGTAGTTTTATTTTTTTGAGACGGGGTCTTTCACTCCAGCTTGGAGTGCCATGGCATGATCTCAGCTCACTGCAACCTCTGCCACCTGGGTTGAAGTGATTCTCCTGCCTCAGCCTCCTGAGTACCTGGGATTACAGGCACGCACCACTATGTCTGTGTAATTTTTGTGTTTTTAGTAGAGATGGGGTTTCACCATCTTGGCCAGTCTGGTCTCAAACACCTGACCTCAAGTAATCCACTCACCTCGGCCTCCCAAAGTTCTGGGATTACAGGTGTGAGCCACTGCACCCGGTGACACTTTGTGACATTAACGAGTGTAGTGTGTCAGTTATATTCTATACCACATACTGTAAAGCCGTATGTAAAATTATAAAAATAAGATGTTGTAACCCATGATAAAACCAGCAAGCAAATGAGTACATTTATACGGCCTGCAGAATTCTAAACAATTCCTCTTAAGAAAAAAGCCACAATTTCGACTTAAGCATCAGCACACAACATAAGAAAAGAAATACATGATAAGATCACTACCTTCTGAGGTATGAGGTCAAGAAAATACACAGCATTTTAAGAAATAAGAATTGACTAATGGCTGAGCACGGTGGCTCACACCTGTAATCCCAGCACGTTGGGTGGCTGAGGCAGGTGGATCACGAGGTCAGGAGATCGAGAACAGTTAGGCCAACATGGGAAAACCCCATCTCTACTAAGAATACAGAAAGAAACAGCTGGGTGTGGCGGTGGGCGCCTGTAATCTCAGCTACTCTGGAGGATAAGGCAAAAGAATCATTTGGACTCACGAGGCGGAGGTTGCAGTGAGCTGAGATCTCGCCATTGCATTACAGCCTGGGTGACAGGGCAAGACTCCGTCTCAAACAAACAAACAAACAAATAGATAAATAATTGACTAATAGTGTAGAAAAGTGCAATTATGATGTCACAACTCTAGATATGTAATAGCCAGGCAACACAGCAATTTTCTTTTTTTTTTTTTTTTTTTTTTTTGAGACGGAGTCTCGCTCTGTCGCCCAGGCTGGAGTGCAGTGGCCAGATCTCAGCTCACTGCAAGCTCCCCCTCCCGGGTTTACGCCATTCTCCTGCTTCAGCCTCCCGAGTAGCTGGGACTACAGGCGCCCGCCACCTCGCCCGGCTAATTTTTTTGTATTTTTAGTAGAGACGGGGTTTCATTGCGTTAGCCAGGATGGTCTCGATCTCCTGACCTCGTGATCCGCCCGTCTCGGCCTCCCAAAGTGCTGGGATTACAGGCTTGAGCCACTGCGCCCGGCCAGCAATTTTCTATATATGCATTCCCCATGGTTATCTAGTTCACTATGCATAAAATATACAGACAGTGTACCGGGAAAATTTATAAACTGAGATCAGAGAAAACATTGTATAAAACAAACTGCACAATAAAAACAAAAAATATGATGTATGCTCCCTGGCCCAAATGTTCGTCTTAGCTAAAAGCCATTATCAGGTTTCTTATTCTCCGATAGGATGTTCCTGCAGATGGGGCCTTTTAGAGAATTTGGTCATGCATGTTGACTAATTGTGAATAGGACTAGGGCTTTTAATTGTATGTTTTCTTTCATTTATTTTTGAAAAAGAGTTTCACTCTTATTGCCCAGGCTGCAGTGCAATAGTGTGATCTAGGATCACTGCAACCTCTGCCTCCCAGGTTCAAGCGATTCTCCCACCTCAGCCATCTGAGTAGCTGGGATTAAATGCATGCACCACCGCTCCCGGCTAATTTTGTATTTTTAGTAGAGACGGTGTATCTCCATGTTGGTCAGGCTGGTCTCAAACTCCCGACCTCATGTGATTTGGCCATCTCAGCCTCCCAAATGCTGGGAATACAGGCGTGAGCCACCACGCCCGGCCAGGACAAATGCTTTTATAAAAAGAGACAGTAAAGAGCTGATTGCCTGTTCCTCTTTCCATCATGTCAGGACACAGCAGGAAGATGGCTGGGCTAAACCATGAAGAAGGCTCTCACCAGGAACCAATCTAACTGACATCTTGCTCTTGGATTTCCCACTCTCCAGATTCATGAGAAATACATTTCTATGTCTTAAGATTTCCAGTTTAAGCTATTTTTTTTTAATCTATTTTTGAGACTGAGTAATGCTTCATCACCCAGGTAGTGGCACGATTCTCCTACCTAAAGAGATACTCATGCCTCAGCCTCTTGAGTAGCAGGGACTACAGACACGTGCCACCATGCCTGGCTAATATTTTTTTGGGGGGTGGGGAATGGAATCTAACTGTCACCCGAGCTGGAGTGCAGTGGTGCGATCATGGTTCACTGCAACATTCACCTCCCAGGTTCAAGTGATTCTCCTGTCTCAGTCTCACAAGAAGCTGGGATTACAGGTTCATACCAACACGCTCAGCTAATTTTTATATTTTTACTAGAGACGGGGTTTCACCATGTTGGCCAGGCTGGTCTCGAACTGCGGCTGGCCAGTGTAAGCTATTTTTGACAGAACAGTAAAATGAGTGAGACAGGAAAAGAGGCATCTCATCATCAACATAACCGAAGACTGACAAATCTTATTAAACAAAGGAAGTTTAGAGTATCTACTATAAAACTTATAATAGATGAAGAAGTCTAATAGTATTCACTAGTTTTAAAAAGCAGGTGGACGAATCACCTGAGGTTGGGAGTTGGAAACCAGCCTTACCATTATGGAGAAACCACATCTCTACTAAAAATACAAAGATTAGCCAGGCTTGCACCAGGCATAATCCCAGCTACTTGGGAGCCTGAGGCAGGACAATCACTTGAGCCCTGGAAGTGGAGGTTGCGGTGAGCTGAGATTGCACCATTGCACTCCAGCCTGAGCAACAAGAGGGAAACCTGACTTAAAAAAAAAAAAAAAAAAAAAAGGCCGAGCACTCATGCCTGTAATTCCAGCACTTTGGGAGGCTGAGGAGGGTATATCACTTGAGGTCAGGAGTTCGAGACCAGCCTAGCAAACATGGTGAAACCCCATCCCTACTGAAAATACAAAATTAGCAAGGCATGGTGGAGCATGCCTGTAATCCCAGCTACTTGGGAGACTGAGGCAGGAGAATCGCTTGAACACGGGAGGTGGAGGTTGCGGTGAACTGAAATTGTGCTATTGCACTTCAGCCTGGGAAACAGGAGCAAAATTCCATCTCAAAAAAAAAAAAACCAACCCTGGAAGCAAATTAACATTATTTCTCAAATAATGACAGTAGGCCCATAATGGTCATATACATGACCCCAGTTTGCACATATGGTAAGTGAGGGACAAGACTTGATCCTGGGCCTGAAGCATCCCACCACATGTTCTTAGGCACAATAGTCAGCCCAGGCAGTACAGAAAATGACAAGTCATAGAAAATTCAAGGAGAACAGAAATAAGTACATCAAGTGGGATACAAAGGCTGAGCTGGGACACAAGGGCTGAGCTGTGCTGCTGACAGTGGTGCTAAGCCATCCCTTATGGACCATGTGCTGAGACATCATGCCCTGCACACATTGATTTAGGCAGCTTTGTACAATTTTGTCCAGTGGATGAATAAGGTCTTGACTTACTCAGTGAGTAGTGTTGGAGAGGAGGGGCTCACGGGGGAAATTGGGGCATCAGGCATTACAAAATCAATAGGGTGGAAAGAAACAGTATTTGCTTCCAGATCAATGTATCATGTGAGGCAAGGACACGAAAGAAAGGGTAAGTGTGGAAGGCAGGAAGTAATGGGCCTGTAGGAGTGAACTTTGTACATGCACGTCGGTGGGAATAGAATTCCACTAAGATAGACCAAAACTTCAGCTTGGAGGAAAGTGGAACTAATTTAGCAAATGGTAAAATATTGACCCAAGGTTAACTATGCAAATTATAATACGGGCAAGGGACAAGAATGAAAGAGATCCAAGAAAGCAGCAGTATGGTGGCCTGAGGTGAAAGCAGTTTTACATCTCTTAAATTCAATGCCTCTGATTTCTAGTTTCAAGCATGTACTCAACAAAATTCCCTGTGTAGATTCCAGAAATGCATACACACACAAAAAAACAAGTAAACGCTATGAAGAGTACAGTGCAGCAATGTAGGAGACCATGGGGGAGAACAAGGATCCCCTGGATGAGTAGGTAGTGATGTGCTTGTGAAAACAGAGCCTGGCTGAGTGCAGTGGCTCACTTCTGTAATCCCAGCACACTGGATGGGCGGGTGGATCACAAGGTCAGGAGTTCGAGACCAGCCAGGCCAGCATGGTGAAACACTGTCTACTTAAAAAAATACAAAACATTAGTCAGGCATGGTGGTGCACATCTGTAATCCCACCTACTCAAAAGGCTGAGGTAGGAGATTGCTTGAACCCGGGAGGCGGAGTTTGCAGTGAGCTGAGGTTGCACCACTGCACTACAGCTTGGGTGACAGAGCAATACTCAGTCTTAAAAAAATAAAAAATAAAAAGAACTGTACCTTTAACAGAGATGTGGTTTCACCCATGTTGGACAGGCTGTCTCCAACTCCTGACCTCAGGTGATTCACCCACCTCAGCCTTCCAAAGTGCTGGGATTATAGGTGTGTGCCACCGCACCCACCTGGGCAGTATTATTTATGAGAATAAAGACAAGAAATCAACCCAGATGTCCATTGACAGGTAAATATATGAACAAAATGTGGTATATACATAAAATGGAATATTATTCAGCCTTAAAAACAAACTTGGATGGAGCCAGGGGCAGTGGCTCATGCCTGTAATTCCAGCAATTTGGGAATCCAAGGCAACTGAATCACATCAGGCCAGGCTATCAAAACCAGCCTGGTCAACATGGCGAAACCGCCATCTGGAATAGAACTACCAAAAATTAGTCAGGTGTGGTGACACATGCCTGTAATCCCAGCCACTCAAGAGGCTGAGGCAGGAGAATCACTTGAACCCAAAAGGTGGAGGTTGCAGTGAGCCAAGATCACACCACTGCACTCAAGCCTGGGCAACAGAGGGAGACTCCGAATCAAAAAAAACAAAAACAAAACAAAACAAAGCAAAACATAGAAACCAACAAGATGAAAGCCACGGTATCTTAAGGAAATGACAGTAGAAGTAAAATATGGAAACCCCATTCAACTTCACAAGCTCCCTCACTAAGATTGATGAAAACCATATCTGCTACAGGATTGATCCTACAAAAAATGGGAACATAGGTTTTCTTGTTAAAAATGAACAATGGCACATATTGGTGTGAAAATGCGAAATGAACAAGAGTTCGGTCAAAAGCCTCAAACATATGAGGCTGTGAGCCCAAATGACCTCCTCACTAGGAGGAATTTCAACACCACTGACTGCTGCTTAGAGAACATGATCATTAGTTTACGGGATGAACATTGTCACAGTGCCAGTGAGAGATGCTTCTGTGATGCTCCTCAAAAACCAGAATGAGCTGAGCACGGTGGCTCGCACCTGTAATCCCAGCACTTTGGAAGGCCGAGGTGGGTGGATCACCTGAGGTCAGGAGTTAGAGACGAGCCTGACCAACACGGAGAAACCCGTCTCTACTAAAAATACAAAATTAGCTGCGCGTGGTAGCGCATGCCTGTAATCCCAGCTACTTGGGAGGCTGAGGCAGGAGAATTGCTTGAACCTGGAAGGCAGAGGTTATGGTGAGCTGAGATCATACCATTGCACTCCAGTCTGGTCAACAAGAGTGAAACTCCACCTCAAAAAACAAAAACAAAACAAAACAAAACAAAAAAACCATGTATGGGGCAAAATCACAAAAGAGAATACAAAACTAGGAAGAGCCAAGACAGACAAGAGCAGACTCCTCATGTCTGCAGGGACATTTTCCTCACCCACAGACTCCAGGTTCCTGTAGTTCTCCAACATCACTTCCCTGTATAAAGCCCTCTGCGCAGGGTTCAGGCATTTCCACTCCGCCAATGAGAATTCTATAGCCACATCCCTGAAAGTCACGCGTCCCTAAAATGAAACACATTTCAACAAAACATTATGGAGGACGGAGTTACCACCTTCACAGGAAATGAGAAAAGAGAAAATAAGTATTTATTTGATCAAAGGCTGTTCTGGCAAAACCACGTTAAGGTGTTTTTGAATATTTTTTCCTCATAGTTGCATTTTATTATATTTTTCCTTCAAAGATTTTAAGATCCCATAAGTCACTATGGAAGTCTCGATCTTACAGAAAATATAAAAACTATATAAATAAAAAGGAAGCACAGGGCTAGGCATGGTGGTTCACGCCTGTAATCTCAACACTTCAGGAAGACAAGGCGGGCAGATTATTTGAGGTCAAGAGTTCAAGACCAGCCTGGTCAACATGGTGAAAACCTATCTCTACTAAAAATATAAAAATTAGCCAGGCTTGGTGGCAGGCACCTGTAATTCCAGCTACACAGGAAGCTGAGGCAGGAGAATCACTAGAACCCAGGAGATGGAGGCTGTAGTGAGCCAAGTTGGCACCATTGCACTCCATCCTGGGCAACAGACTGATACTCCATCTCAAAAAAAAAAAGGGAAAAAAAAAAAAAAGCAAATATAGGGTTTTCTCTAGAGGTATGTCAGATATAATGTTCAACATACCAGGTGATATTAAGTCTCTAGATGAGCTAAGATACAAGTGCTGTTTCAGAGAGGACAAAGTCCAATGGCTTTGAAAGAAAAGTCCGAATCTAAAAACTATCATGATCGGTCAGGCACAGTGGCTCATGCCTATAATTCCAGCACTTTGGGAGGCCAAGGCGGGCAGATCATGAGGTCAGGAGTTCGAGACCAGCGTAGGAACTTGCTGAAACCCCTTCTCTACTAAAAATACAAAACTTAGCTGGGCGTGGTGGGGGGGTGCCTATAATCCCCGATACTCAGGAGGCTGTGGCCATAGAATTGCTTGAAACCAAGAGGCGGAGGTTGCAGTGAGCCGATATCATGCTATGCACTTCAGCCTGGGTGACAGAGCAATACTCCATCTCCAAAAAACTCAAAAAACAAAAAACTGTCACGATCACAGCAATAGCCATGACTAACATTCTTGAATGCTTCCCGTGTGCTATACACTCTTCTAAGTGCTTCCCATGTCATAAGCCATAAAATAACATACTATCCCATGAAGAAAGATCTGTACTTGGAGACAGTTACATCACACGCACTCTAGGAAACTTGTCACAAATCAAATAGCTAAAAATATCAACATGAGCACCTGAATCCAGATGTCTGGGGTTCACATTTGAATATAAACACCTAAGTAACAGACACAGCTTTAAACTAAACTGATACAGGTTTATCTAGTGGAGAGAATGTGATAAAGGACAAGGGTGAGAACATGGAGCATCCTACAAGGTCACTAAATAGACACATACAGGCGTGCAAATAATCCTCCACAATATTTCTTACTTTTCTTTTTCTTTTTTTTGAGATGGAGCCTCACTATTGCACAGGCTGGAGTGCAGTGGCACAATCTTGGCTCACTGCAACCTCTGCCACCCAGGTTCAAGCAAGTCTCTTGCCTCAGTTTCCCCAGTAGGTGGGATTTGAGCCACCTGCCACCGCATCCATCTAATTTTTGTATATTTAGTAGAGAAGGGGTTTCACCACCTTAGCCAGGCTGGTCTTGAACCCCTGATGTTGTGATCCACCTGCCTCAGCCTTCCAAATAAAAAATACTTAAAATCATTACAATTATAAAAAATAAAACATATTGCAAATGAAAAATAGTTAAAATCATTACAATTATTATAAAAAATAAAACTTATTACAAATGTTGTGTTTTCTATATAAACCATGGGCTTATCCATCCATGTATTCAGGCACACACATCCCATCACGCCGTTACACAGGTGGTGGCGCGCACCTCTAAACTCAGCTACTTGAGAGGCTCAGGCAACAGAATCACTGTAATCCAGGAGTCAGAGGCTACAGTGAAACGAAATCACACCGCTGCACTCCTGCCTGGGCGACAGAGTGAGACACAACTCAAAAAATATTTAAAAATAGCCGGGCACGGTGGCTCAAGCCTGTAATCCCAGCACTTTGGGAGGCCGAGACGGGCAGATCATGAGGTCAGGAGATCGAGACCATCCTGGATAACCCAGTGAAACCCCGTCTCTACTAAAAAATACAAAAAAAAAAAAATATATATATATATATATACATATATATATATTTAAAAATAAAGTTAAATCAATGATGTAATAAAGCCTGTCACTGATGCCTATCTCCACTTTCCATTCCATTCCAAGTCATTAAAAGTGCAGAGTTTGGCCAACCACAGTGGCTCAGGCCTGTAATCCCAGCACTTTGGGAGGCCAAGGTGGATGAATCACAAGGTCAGGAGTTCGACCAGCCTGACCAGTATGGTGAAACCCCATCTCTACTAAAAATACAAAAAAATTAGCCAGGTGTGGCAGCAAATGCCTGTAATCCCAGATCCTCGGGAGGCTGAGGCAAAAGAATTGCTTAAAGCCAGAAGGCAGGGGTTGCAGGGAGCTGAGATCCCGCCACTGCAATCCAACCTGGGCAACAGAGTGAGACTCCACCTCAAAAAAGTACAGAGTCCAGCCGGGCTGGCTGTCTCCCATCTGGAATGCCAGCCATTTGGGAGGCCAAGATGGGATGATCACTTGAGGCCAGGATATCAAGGCTATAGAGAGCTGTGATTGCACCACTGCACTCCAGCCTGGACAACAAAATAAAAATACAATGTAAAAAATAAGGCTGGACACGGTGGCACACACCTTTAATCCCAGCACTTTGGGAGTCTGAGACAGGCAGATCACGAGGTCAGGAGTTCGAGACCAGCCTAACCAACATGATGAAACCCCGTTTCAACTAAAAATACAAAAATTAGCTGGGTGTGGAGGTGCGTGCCTGTAGTCCCAGCAACTTGGGAGGCTGAGGCAGAAGAATTGCTTGAAACTGGGAGGTGGAGGTTGCAGTGAGCTGAGATCGTGCAATTGCACTCCAGCTTTAGTGACTGAGCGAGACTCCATCTTAATGCAAATAAATAAATACATATATACATTCATTCATACATACATACATAGATATATATAGTGATCCATGCCTATCCTTCAGGCTCTTCGGGAGGCTAAAGCAGGGATTAGTTGAGCCCAGGAGTTTGAGGCTGCTGTAAACTCTGAATTGCGCCATTGTACTCCAGAATTAAGCCACAGAGCAACATCTTCTCTCCTCTCTCTTTTTTCTTTTGAGACAGAGTTTCACTCTGTCTCCAAGGCTGGAGTGCAGGGGCACAATTTCAGCGTTCAGTAACCTCCACCTCCTGGGTTCAACTGGTTCTCCTGCCTCAGCCTCCTGAGTAGCTGTGATTACCGGCATGCACAACCACACTCAGGTAATTTTTTTTTTTTTTTGAGGCAGAGTCTCGCTCTGTCACCCACACTGGAGTGCAGTGGCACGATCTCGGCTCACTGCAAGCTCCGTCTCCCGGGTTCACGCCATTCTCCCGCCTCAGCCTCCTGAGTAGCTGGGACTACTCAGGAGTGACAGGTGCCCACCACCACGCCCGGCTATTTTTTTGTATTTTTAGTAGAGACAGGGTTTCACCGTGTTAGCCAGGATGGTCTTGATCTTCTGAACTTGTGATCCGTCCGCCTTGGCCTCCCAAAGTGCTGGGATTACAGACGTGAGCCACCGCACCCGGCCTCACCCAGGTAATTTTTGTACTTTTAGTAGAGATGGGGTTTCACCGTGTTGGCTAGGCTGGTCTCGAACTTCTGACCTCAAGTGATCTACCTGCCTTGGCCTCCCAAAGTGCTGGGATTACAGGTGTGAGCCACCATACCTGGACCAACATCTTGTCTCTTAAAAAAAAAAAAAATTTGGAGAAAGAGACATGTTGATCTACTCGTTTTTTTTTTTTTTTGAGACAGAGTCTTGCTCAGTGGCCCAGCTTGGAGTGCGGTGGCGCCATCTCGGCTCACTGCAAGCTCCGCCTCCCGGGTTCTCGCCATTCTCCTGCCTCAGCCTCCCGAGTAGCTGGGACTACAGGCGCCCGCCACTACGCCCAGCTAGTTTTTTGTATTTTTAGTAGAGACGGGGTTTCACCGTGTTAGACAGGATGGTCTCGATCTCCTGACCTCGTGATCCGCCCGTCTCGGCCTCCCAAAGTGCTGGGATTACAGGCTTGAGCCACCACGCCCGGCCCATGTTGATCTACTCGTGTGGCTTCAAATGCATTACCAAATCAGATACGAAATATCTCCCCTTATTTGTCTCCTTTTCCAGAATTTACCAGATATCTGTGCACATTAACATATGTATTTCATATGTAGTTTCTCTGACCTGACATCCAGATGTGGTCCCTGAACCATCCAGGCTGCCCAGCAGCACGGACATCCATGGGCCCACACTCCATGTTTATCCATGTCTTGGTGTGAGCCCTTCCCAGGACCGTGCCCAGTGGAGCCTCTTCCCAAGTTCATGTCACTGGGTCACAGGAGATGAAATCTCAGTGCAGATGACAGGAACTGAGGGCAGGCATGGGTGAGTGCAAGCAAACCTGTCAGGCAAAATGCTTCAGACTCAGAAAAGACTGGCTACTACAATTCCTGGCATTTCAGAAAGGAGAGAGACAGATTAATCCCCAGAGGAACATCACTTCACCTGAGGAAGGGCCATGCCTGGCTCCTTTCCTTTCCTCTTCTCAGCTGCTTCCTCACGTAACCTGAGTCTTTAGCAATCAATCCTGTATGTGAAAAAAAGACTTCATGTTAGAAATGACTCACTCCCTTCCCGTGACAAAAACACATGAACAGGGGAGACCTCACCCTGTAGAAAGATGGTCCCCCACTGCCCACTGCACCAGAGACCATGCAGAGATAAGAAAGCCCCACAGGAAGACCTGTAAGTGTACATTTGACCCCGGTCTTCAGATCTCACTCCCCTCCTGGAGAAGCCCCCACACACGAGGCAGCAGCGGGGCGCTGGGCTGGACTGATCTCCCCTTCAGGATACAGACCCATCCCTGACCAAACCCCATCCAGAGGACAGCCCCTCATCTCTGTGGATCACAGGCTGAGCTCAGCCCTCAGAAACGGGGGACACAGAGCTTCGATGCTCAGTGCTGCACACAGATGACAAGCACCTGGGCCACTGCAGCTATTACTGAGGGTGGGCTCCATCCCTTCAGAATAAGAATGCCTGCTAAAGCAGCACAAATGCTCTATTTGCAAAATGCTCTGCAGTCTAATGTGAAGCCAGGGTTGAGCTCCACTCAGAGGGGCGAGCCCAGCACAGCCCCACGTTCTGGTTCTGCTCTTCCCTTGGGGCCTTGTTCTCACCAGGATCCAGACAGCGATGGCAAAGGCACAAAAATAATCAAATAGAACAGACAATGTGGACCCGGCGTAGGGCGAAGGCTCACCTGTGTGTAAGGAAAACGAATTTAGGGCCCCCAATCACTAAGCAAAAGGGAAAAGTCAAGCTGGGAACTGCTTAGGGAACAAGACTCCCCTTCTAATCAAAGTCACCCCTCTGCTCCCTCACATAGATGCGTATCTGAGGGCCTCCTTTGAAAGGCTAATCAGAAACTCAAAAGAAGGACCCAGTACAGCGGCTCAGGACTGTAATCCCAGCACTGTGGGAGGCCAAGGCTGGCAAATCACTTGGGGTCAAGAGGTCAACACCAGCTCAGCCAACATGGTGAAACCCCAACTCTATTAAAAATACAAAAATGATCCAGGCATCTACTTGGGAAGCTGAGGCAGGAGAATCACTTGAACCCAGGAGGCAGAGGTTGCAGGGAGCCGATATCGTGCCACGGCACTCCAGCCTGGGCGACAAAACAAGACTTCATTTCAAAAAAAAAAAGGAAACTCAGAAGATTGCAACCATTTGTGCCTCAGTTCTCTGTGACCTGGAAGCCCCCGCCCTGCTTCAAGTCTTCCTGCCTTTGTTTAAAGTTGGCCACCATGCAGACCAAACCAATGTACTTCTTACATATATTGACTGATGATGCCGCATGTCTCCATAATATGTGTAAAATAAAGCTCTGCCCCGACCACCTTGGGCAAAATAAACTTTCTAAATTAACTGAGATCTGTGTAAGATTTTCTGGTTTCACAGCTGCAATGTCAAACGGGGGGCTGTGGGAGATCACAAAGGAAACCTGGAGAAGATGATATCAGAACAGGGACCTAGGAAAGAAAGGCTGCTTTTCACTTGCAGCTGAGGGGCAGAGAGCCCTAGACAGAGGGACAGCTCCAGTGAAGCCCCTGAGACAGGAGCAACCTCAGCCCCAGGAAAAGGAAAGCGATCCATGTGGCTGGAGCAGTGGAAGAGAGGAGGGCACAGGTAGGACATAAGGTCAGAGAGGTCCTGGGGGGGCACAGACCCATAGGGACATGGTCTTCAAACATTTTCTCCCACAACCCAAAAGAATTTTGAAAGTCGATGGTGATCCCTGCTATGCGGGGTTCTGAGGCAGAAGAATCCCTTGAAGCCAGGAGACAGAGGTTGCAGTGAGCCGAGATCGTGCCATTGTACTCCAGCCTGGGACACAAGAGTGAAAATGTGTCTCAAAAAAAAAAAACCAAAAAAAAGGAAGTTATGTATCTTCTCACTCCTTTCACGTATACATGTAAGTTTCTCTTTATATTATAATTTACAACACTTATAAATAATGTAACTTATTTCCCATATTTAAAACACATGCTGTCAAGTTCAGCTAAGTTTCCAGAAGTACACAGTCACTCTCTTCTGAGATGTGCAGACTGTAAGGGAATGTTCGGGGGTTTAGGACATCACTTATGGACACCTGAAGGTGAGGATGCCCGTTTGATGTCCCAGGAGAGAGCTGAGGAGACAATTAGACACAGGATTGTAGAGCTCAGTGGCGAGGCCTGTAGGGGACATGGAGTCGTGTAGGTGGGTTAAAGCTCTGAGATGATAAGGCTCAAGGTGATTTGACTAATCCCCTGTTTTTGCTCATCTTGTGTTTTTTTTTTTTTTTTTTTTTTTTTTTTTTTTTTAACATTTGGATAACTGGAACCCATTTAAAATTCGAGTTAAAACTGAGCACCCTAATTCTGTTTTTTTTTTTTTTTTTGAGACGGAGTCTCGCTCTGTCGCCCAGGCTGGAGTGCAGTGGCCGGATCTCAGCTCACTGCAAGCTCCGCCTCCTGGGTTCACGCCATTCTCCTGCCTCAGCCTCCCGAGTAGCTGGGACTACAGGCGCCCGCCACCTCGCCCGGCTAGTTTTTTGTATTTTTTTTAGTAGAGACGGGGTTTCACCCTGTCAGCCAGGATGGTCTCGATCTCCTGACCTCGTGATCCGCCCGTCTTGGCCTCCCAAAGTGCTGGGATTACAGGCTTGAGCCACCGCGCCCGGCCCCTAATTCTGTACATATCTCTCATTCTCCAATTCTCTCTCTAGTTCTTGTTTTCTTCTCTTTTTCCCTGGGATTCTGCTCCTCATTTTGTACCCCTCTCCTCTCCTGCTATGTATCCCCTTCTTCCCTCTATTCCTTCTCTTCCACCTCTTGTGCTCCATCCTCACAACTTATTTAACCTCTTTTTTTTTTCTTTTTTTTTTTTTTTGAGACCGAGTTTTGCTATTGTTGCCCAGGGTGGAGTGCAATGGCGAGATCTCGGCTCACCGCAACTTCAGCCTCTCAGGTTCAAGCGATTCTCCTGCCTCAGACTCCCTAGTAGCTGGGATTACAGGCATGTGCAACCGCGCCTGGCTAATTTTGTATTTTTAGTAGAGACGTGGTTTTTTCCATGTTGGTCAGGCTCGTATCGAACTCTGGACCTCAGGTGATCCGCCCACCTCAGTCTCCCATAGTGCTGAGATTACAGGCATGAGCCACCGCGTCCAGTCCTTATTTAACCTCTTGTTGCTCCTTCTCCCCAATCTTTTGATCGTCCTCAATCTCTATATATTACCACCTCTTCTCTTATCTCTGCGTCTCCTCTGCTTTCCCTGTTAAATTCTCTCTTCCCTGTTATACCCCCCGTCCCCACTCTCTAGCACCCCAGATCCCCAGGTGTCCTCCCTGCTGTGGTTCTCCCTCTGTTCTCCTTGCCACCAGCACCACTCTGCTCTGGCTTCAAATCCCTCCTCCTCTCCCTCACTCTGGTGAGCCTCCCTCTTTGTTGCCCCTCTCCCTATCTTGCTGTCCTTCATCTCTGTACAGCTAGCTTTTCTCTACATTTCTCCAGTTGCTTTTCTCTTCCCGCTTTTTTTTTCTTTCACTTTTGCTGTCTCTTGGCTAATCCCTCACCCATCCTCTACTTTGCCATCTGTTATGGACCTTTCTCATTCTTCTTTTCTCTGTCTCTTGTTTTCTACTGCTCTCTCAGTCCCTCTCTCTGTCTCCTGATCCCTTTGGCCCACACAATCACAGGAGGGTTTGGAGTAAGCGCATTTTCCAGGGGGTGGAGCTGGGCAGGCAAGAACACCAGGTGTCATAGGACAAGCCCCTGGGACCTGCCCAACCCTGGCTCAGGGGAAGCGGTGACTGCGGAGGAAAGACTTGGGGAGCAGCAGGGTCCAGCATGAGGAGGGACGTGGGGGGCTGAAAGCGCCTTAAGACAAGGGTTGGACCTGCAGGATCCCAGGACCAGGCAGAGGTCGAAGCACCCCGGGACTGGGGCCGCGGTGCTGTGCTCCAGGGGCCGACTGGGGCGAGGCTGGGCAGCGCACAGGGCGGGAATCCACCTCGAGCCTGAGGACTTTAAAAATCATGGGGTGGGAGGAGTCAGAACAAGGTTTTGAGGCGAAAATTATGGCATAGGAAGTGTATACATTGCCCTAGAGCAGAAAGACCGGGACGGGAACAGCCTCCGGGCGACTTCAAACCCAAAAGGAAGCAACTTCCGGACTCTTACGTAGACGTCTCAATTTGTTCTGGGTGAAGGAAGACAGGCGAGAATTTCCAGGTCCGTGGGGACCCCACGTCCCAGGGACAGAAACGCTGGGGACCTGGGAAGCCAGTGAATACAAGACAGAGCGAAACTCACGCTCCGCGATAGGACCTTCACCTCACGCGATCTGCTTCCGGGTTTGCGCGCGCAGGACAGAAACCAGGCCTGGGCGGAGCCCGCGAGCAAGTTAACGGAGCCTGGGCGGGGTAGGGGCGGGGCGTGTGGCGGAGAGACCTTGCCCTGTGGAAGCGGCGGAGGGTGGGCCAGGGGCGGGACCTGTGGGTCTCTCTGCCTGGCACCCAGAGCCTGTTTTTCGGGTTTTTGGAAGCGAGAGTGGCCAGGAAGGTTGAGGCATGATTCAAAAGCCCTGGAATTCTCTGGAACGGGGATGCAAACTAGAATGTGAAATGCAAAGCCCTGTCTGGGCGGAATGTACGATTTCATGCTGACAGCCCACAGAACAGAATAGAAATCCTCTCCCTTTCTATTCTGCATTCACTCAGGAGGGAGGGTCCACCCTGTGCTCAGCTTCAGAGACTTCCCTAGGGCCTCCGCCTGGGATGCGGGACGGAGTGCTCAGGCCAGGGAGAGGAGAGGTCACCACCTGCTGCTTAAACACAGCAGGGATGCAGGCACCAGACAGAAGCCTGAGGTCTCAGCTACTCAGGAAGCAGCCGCGGGAGAATCCCTGAACCTGGGGGTCCAGGCCAGCCTGGGCGACTAAGTAACACCCCTCCTGGAGGACTCCCTTCTCCGTCTCTCTCTTGCCCTTTTCTTTTCCTTTCCTTTTTTTCTGTTTTGATGGAGTCTCGCTCTGTCGCCCAGGCTGGAGTGCAGTGGCAAGATTTTGGCTCACTGCAAGCTCCGCCTCCCAGGTTCACACCGTTCTCCTGCCTCTGCCTTTCGAATAACTGGAACTACAGGCGCCCGCCATGATGCCCAGCTAATTTTTTGTATTTTTAGTAGAGACAGGTTTCACTGTGTTAGCCAGGATGGTCTCGATCTCCTGACCTCGTGATCCACCCGCCTCAGCTTCCCAAAGTGCTGGGATTACAGGGGTGAGCCACCGCGCCCCGCCTTGATTTTTTCTTTTCTAGCCCTTTTTAAATAAAATTTTTGATGGTGTGACACAGGGATCCAACATTACTCTTTTCCATGTGGATATCCAGTTAGTTGTCCCAGCACATTTGTGAAAGAAATCTATTACTTTCTCTTTTTTTACTTTTTTCTTTCCTTTTATTTTTGAGACAGAGTATTTCTCTGTGGCCCATGCTGGGGTGCAGTTGCGAGTTCATGACTCACTGCAGCCTCTGCCTCCTGAGTGGAAGCTATTCTGCCTCAGCCTTTGGAGTAGCTGCTATTACAAGCGCACACGGCCACACCCAACTAATTTTTGTATTTTTGGTAGAGACGGGGTTTCACCATGTTGGCCAGGCTGGTCTGTAACTCCTGACTTCAGTGATCCACCTGCCTGCTGGGATTACACTCATGAGTCACCATGTCTGGCCCAGGAAATATTCTTTACTTCACTTTTTAAATGTGAGAAAATATAATTGAAAAACCAAGAGAATTCCCCCAAATGAGAAATCATTTCTACGACGATAATAGAGAAAGAAAGAGAAACTATTTTATTAATAAGCTTTAGAGCAGAATGTGGTGGGAAATAGAGGCAAACAGCTAAGAGGTTGAAAAGACAGAAACTTCAGTATTCTAAACAACCCATTAAGTACATGTTTTAAAGATAAACACTAATCAGTCTTCAGGGAAGAGGAGTTGACAAGCCCTTGGTTACACACAGTTCATCCTGGCTGTACTTCGTAATGGAGGTGAGAATCTCTGTCAGCTAATTAGCTTCATCCCAAGGGAAGGGGAGAAACCCTAACACTAACCCTAATACAAAAATTAGCTGGGCGTGGTGGCAGGCGCCTGTAATTTTTCTGTATATTTAGTAGAGACAAGGTTTTGCCAAGCTGGCCAGGCTGGTTTTGAACTCCTGAAGTCAAGTGATCCACCCACCTCGGCCTCCCAAACTGTTGGGACTACAGGCTTGAGCCACCATGGTCAGCCAGGAAAACTCTTAGAAGTTGCGCCTGCATTCCACTAGACTCAGGTTGCAGGATGACATTCCTCTCAAGGCTCAGAATTATTTAAAGGTCCAAAGCTTTAAATTGGAATCATTTGATGTTTGAATTATTTAATTTCCTACTGAGACACAGGTATTATCTATCTGGTTGTATGCATTTTTTTTTTTTTTTTTTTTGAGATAGAGTCTCACTCTGTCACCCAGGCTGCAGTGCAGTGGTGCAATCTCGGCTCACTGCAACCTCTGCCTCCCAGGTTCAAGCAATTCTCCTGCCTCAGCCTCCGGAGTAGCTGGGATTACAGGCGCCCGCCACCATGCCCAGCTAATTTTTATATTTTTAGTAGAGATTCACCATGTTGGTCAGGCTGGTCTCAAACCCCTGACTTCATGATCAGGGGATCACGAGATTGTGCCACTGTACTCCAGCCTGGGCGACAGAGCGAGACTCCGTCTCAAAAAAAAAAAAAAAGAACTGACTTACAGTGTCGGAGGGTGAAATTAATTATGATGTCACAGATACAGTTAGGTAACACCAGGCAATACAGCAATTTTATATATATGCATTGCCCTTAGTTATCTAGTTAACTGTGCATAAAATATAAAATATAGAATGTGTACTGGGAAAATTTATAAACTGAGATCACAGAAAACATTGTATAAAACAAATTGCACAATAAAAACATAAAAGGCAAGATATAGGCTCTCTGGTCTGAATGATCATATTGGCCAACAGCGATGTTCAGAGTTCTTATTGTCCAATAGGATGTTCCTGAAGATAGTGCCTTTGAGAGAATTTGGTCACGGGTGTTGACTACATGTGAATAGGACTAGCGCTTTTATTTTTATTATTTATTTATTTATTTATTTACTTTTTGAGACAGAGTTTCCCTCTTGTTGCCCAGGCTGGAGTGCAGTGGTGCAATCATGGCTCACCACAACCTTTGTCTCCTGGGTTCATGCAATTCTCCTGCCTCAGCCTCCCGAGTAGCTGGGATTACAGGCATGCGCCACCACACCCAGCTAATTTTGTATTTTTTGTAGAGATGGAGTTTCTCTATTTTGGTCAGGCTGGTCTCGAACCCCCAACCTCAGGTGATTCACCCGCATCAGCCTTCCAAAGTGCTGGAATTACAAGTGTGAGCCACTGTGCACAGCCAGGACTACCGCTTTTATAAAGAGAGACATTAAAGAGCTGATTGCTATTTCTTTTTTGTTTTTGTTTTTGAGATCAAGTCATGCTCTATCACTCAGGCTGGAGTGTAGTGGCATGATTCTCCTGCCTAAAGAGATTCTCCTGCTTCAGCCTCCTGAGTCGATGTGACTACAGACACATGCCACCATCCTTGGCTAATTTTTTAATTTTCTTTTTTTTTTTTTTTTTTTGGCGGGGGGAGACAGTCTCACTCTGTCACCCAGGCCGGAGTGCCGTGGTGCGATCGTGGCTCACTGCAACCTCGGCTTCCCAACCAGGTCCAAGTAATTCTCCTGCCTCAGCCTCTGGAATAGCTGAAATTAGAAGCATGCGCCATCGGCCGGGCGCGGTGGCTCAAGCCTGTAATCCCAGCACTTTGGGAGGCCGAGACGGGCGGATCACAAGGTCAGGAGATCGAGACCATCCTGGCTAACCCGGTGAAACCCCGTCTCTACTAAAAAATACAAAAAACTAGCCGGGCGAGGTGGCGGGCGCCTGTAGTCCCAGCTACTCCGGAGGCTGAGGCAGGAGAATGGCGTGAACCCGGGAGGCGGAGCTTGCAGTGAGCTGAAATCCGGCCACTGCACTCCAGCCTGGGTGACAGAGCGAGACTCCGTCTCAAAAAAAAAAAAAAAAAAAAGAAGCATGCGCCATCACACCCGGTGAATTTTTGTACTTTGGTAGAGACAGGGTTTCACCATGTAGGCCAGGCTGGTCTCAAACTTCTGACCTTAAGTGCTCCCAAAGTGCTGGGATTCAGGCATGAGCCACCACGCTGGGCTTTGACGTTCCTTTCTCTCTCCTTCTTTTTTTTTTCAGATGGAGTCTAGCTCTGTTGCCTAAGCTGGCATGCAGTGGCGCAATCTTGGTTCACTGCAACCACTGCCTCCGGGGTTCAAACAATTGTCCTGCCTCAGCCTCCTGAGTAGGTGGGATTACAGGTATCTGCCATCATGTCCAGCTAATTTTTGTATTTCTTTAGTAGAGATGGGGTTTCACTGTGTTGGCCAGGCTGGTCTCAAACTCCTGACCTCGTGATCCACGCACCTAGGCCTCCCAAAGTGCTAGGATTACAGGCGTGAGCCACAGCGCCCTGAAGTCCCTTTTAAAAACTACTATGGGCTTGGCATGGTGGCTCATGCCTGTAATCCCAGCACTTTGGGAGGCCAAGGCGGGCGGATCACCTGAGGTCGGGAATTAGAGAGCAGCTTGGGCCAATATGAAGAAACTCCGTCTCTACTAAAAACACAAAATTAGCCAGGCGTGGTGGTGCACGCCTGTAATCCCAGCTACTCAGGAGGCTGAGGCAGTAGAATCGCTTGAAACCACGAAGCAGAGGTTGTGGTGATCTGAGATCATGCCATCGCACTCCAGCCTGGGCAACAAAAGCAAAACTCCCTCTCTTAAAAAAAAAAAAAGAAAATAAAAGAAAAAAAAAAGGGCTATGTAGGCCAGACGCGGTGGCTCATCCCTGTAATCCCACCTGTAATCCCAGTGATTTGGGAGGACAAGGCAGGAGGATCCTTTGAGCCCAGGATTTTGAGACTAGCCTGGGAAACATAGTGAAACCCGATTTCTACAAAAAAAAAAAAAAAAAAAAAAAAAAAAAAAATACTAGCCGGGCTTGGTGGCTCATGCCTCTGGTCCAAGCTACTGAGAAGACTGAGGTAGGAGGATCACTTGAGCCCAAGAGGTCGAGGCTGCAGTTAGAGGAGGTCAGGCCACTGCACTCCAGCCTGGGTGATAGAGCCAGACCCTGTCTCAAAATATTGATTAATTCAATTAAAAGTATTATGTAATAACAGTGACTATTTTCCCACTTTACTGCCCCATGTCTTACCCCATCCTAGGAAAAGGGAAGGCAGTGATTGACAACTGAATTAGTCACTTCAACCTAGCTGAATAGGGATTCCAAGTGGAACATAACCTCTTATGCCAAGATTTATAGAATATACATGTCTTTTTTTTTTTTTTTTTGAGACAGAGTTTCTCTCTTGTTGCCCAGGCTAGACTGCAATGGCACGATCTCGGCTCACCACAACCTCCGCCTCCCAGATTCAAGCGACTCTCTTGCCTCAGCCTCCCCAGTAGCTGAGATTATAGGCATGTGCCACCACGCCCAGCTAATTTTGTATTTTTAGTAGAGACGGGGTTTCTCCATGTTGGTTAGGCTGGTCTCAAACTCCCGACCTTAGGTATCCGTCCACCTCAGCCTCCCAAAGTGCTGGAATTATGGGGGCGTGAGCCACCGAGCCCGGCCCATACACGTCTTACAGATATGAATTTTAAAATTCTCAATCTTATCTGTATAATTTAAACAAGTTTTTAGTTATTAGATTATATACACAGAAGTCAACATGTCACAACTAATCATATCCAATGAACTCACCCACTCATCTGAGCCCAAAGTCTCTCACCCTTTTTTTTATTTTGAGACTGCAGTACAGTTGCATGATCTCAGATCACTGCAGCCTGGACCCCCTGGGCTCAAGTCATCCTCCCAGCTCGGCCTCCAGAGCAGCTGGGAGTACAGGTGCACACAATTAAGCCCGGTTATTTACTTATTTTTTTTTGGCAGAGATGGTGGGGGGGTCTCACTATGTTGCCCAGGCTGGTCTTGAGCTCCTGGACTCAAGCAATCCCCTTGCCTCAGTCTCCTAAAGTGAGGAGATTACAGGCGTGAGCCACTGTGCCCAGCCCCTCTTTCTTCGTTACTGTGCTTCCCTCCCTAATTCTGTACATACCTCTCATTCTCCCCTTCTCTCTCTAGCTTTCGTTTTCTTTTCTTTCTCCCTGGGATTCTGCTGCTCATTTTGTACCCCTCTCCTCTTCTGCTGTTTATCCCCTTCTTCCCTCTATTCCTTCTCTTCCACCTCTTCTGCTCCATCCTCGCAACTTTTTTAACCTCTTGTTGCTCCTTCTCCCCAATCTTTAGATCGTCCTCAATCTCCGTCTATTTCTGCCTCTTCTCCCATCTCTGCGCCTCCTCTGATCTCCTTGTTAAATTCTCTCTTCCCTGATATACTCCCCTGTCCCCACTCTGTGGCACCTCAGATCCCCAGGTGTCCTCCCTTCTGTGGTTCTCCCTCGGTTCTCCTTGACACAAGCACCACTCTGCTCTGTTGCCTTGGCTCCAAATCCCTCTCTCTCTCCCTCACTCTGATGAGCCTCCCTCTTTGCTGCCACTCTCTCTACCTTGCCGTCCTTCATCTCTCTGTACATCTAGCTTTTCTCTACATTTCTCCAGTTGCTTTCCTCCTCCTGCTTTCTTACTTTTTTTCTTTTTTTTTTCACTTTTGCCATCTCTTGGCATATCCCTCACCAATCCGCTATTTTGCCATCTGTTCTGGGCCTTTCTTATTCTTCTTTTCTCTGTCTCAGGTTTTCTACTGCTCTCTGTCTGTCTCCTGATCCCTTTGGCCCACACAATCACAGGAGGGTTTGGAGTAAGACGCCTGCATCCCGGAGGAGCGCATTTTCCAGGGGCTGGAGCTCGGCAGGCCAGAAGATCCCACGTCACAGGACAGGCCCCTGGGACCTCCCCAGTGCGGCTTCAGTGAAAGCTGTGACGGCGGAGGGGAGACCTGGGGAGCAGCAGACCCTGGCAGGAGGAGGGAGGTGGGGAGGGGGTTGCGCACCTTAGGACAAGGTTGGGTTCTGCAGGATCCCAGGACCCGGAAGAGGACTGGACCTCCCCGGGACTGGGGCCGCAGCGCGGCGCTCCAGGGGCCAACGAAGAGGAGGCTAAGAGGCGCCCCCTGGGCAAGAATCCACCTCCAGGGTGAGGACTTTAAAAAGCGCGGGGCAGGAGGAGTCAGAACAAGGTTTTGAGCAGGAAAACTACGCAACAGGAAGTGTATACATTGCCCTATAGCAGAAAGATGGGTGACGGGACTAGCCTCAGGGCGACTTTAAACCCAAAAGGAAGCGACCCTGGGGTCTCACGGGGATGTCTCAATTTGCTCTGGGCGAAGGAAGACGGGCGAGAATTTACAGGTCTGGGAAGACCCCACTTCCCAGGGTGGGAAGTGCTGGGGATCTAGGAAGCGGAGACTTAATACAACACAGAGCAAAACTCACCGCGCGACGTGACCGTCTCTCCACCCGATCCGCTTCCGGGTTAGCGTTAATCTGCGCGCGCAGGACAGAAGCCAGGCCTGGGCGGGAGGCCGGAGAAGGTGGGCGGGGCCTGGGCGAGGTAGGGGCTGGGGGCGAGGCGGAGAGACTCTGTCCTTTAGAATTGGCAGAGGGCGGGGCCGGGGCAGGTCCTGCGCATCTCTTAGCCCCGCTCCCAGCGTCTCTGTCTTCAGGCTGTGGAGGCGAGAGGGCCAGAAAGTCTGAGGAATGATTCAAAAGCCCTGGAATTGTCTGGAACCGGGATGCAAACTAGAATATGAAATGCAAAGCCCTGCCTGGGCGGCACGTACGATGTCATGGTGATGGCCCACAGAGCAGAATAGAAATCCTCTCCTTTTCTATTGTCCATCCACTAGGGAGGGAGAGTCTATCCTGTGCTCAGCTTCAGAGACTTCCCTAAAGCCACCGCCTGGGGTGCGGGGCGGAGTGCTCAGGCCAGGGAGGAGTGAGGTCACCACCTGCTGCTTAAACACAGCAGAGGCACGGGGGTGGGAGCCTGAGGTCCCAGCTGCTCACGAAGCAGAGGCAGGAGAATCGCTGAGCCTGGGGTTCCAAGCCAGCCTCGGCGACAAGTAACACCCACTGCCACAGGTCTCCCTTCCTTGTCTCTCTCTTTCTCTTTTTTAAAAAAACTTTTTAAAATTTTTGATGGTGTGACAAAGGGATCCAACATTATTCTTTTCCATGTGGATATCCAGTTGGTTGTCCTGGCACATTTGTAGAAGAGATCAATTACTTTCTTTATTATTATTATTATTTACTTTTTTCTTTCTCTGTTTTTTCTTTTCTTTTTCTTTTCCTTTCTTTTGTGTGTGTGTGTGTGTGTGTGTGTGTGTGTGTGTGAGACAGAGTATTTCTCTGTCGCCCAGGCTGGAGTCCAGTGGTGAGATCTCGACTCAGTGCAGCCTCTGCCTCCTGGGTTCAAGCGATTCTCCTGTCTCAGCCTCGGGAGCAGCTGGCATTACAGGCGCGCGCCACTATGCCCAGCTAATTTTTGTATTTTTTGTAGAGACGGGGTTCACCATGTTGACCAAGCCGGTATCGAACTCCTCACTTCAAGTTATTTGCTTGCCTCAGCCTCCCTAAGTGCTGGGATTACAGGCATGAGCCACCATGCCTGGCCCAAGAAATATTATTTACTTCGCTTTTTAAATGTTGACAAAGTATAATTGAAAACTAAAAACTGTTCTCCCAAATGAGAAATCATCTCCACGACGATAACAGAGAAAGAAATGAAAACAATTTTATTAATAAATAAGCCTTAGACCAGAATGTGATGGGAAATCGAGGCAAACAGCTAAGAGGTGGAAAAAGAGAGAAAGAAACTTCACTGTTCTGTACAACCCATTAAATAGAAGAGGCCTGTTTGCCGGCTAAATCGGACTAATGGCATTCTAATTACTCAGGCTCAGCTCACAGGCTCCAATAGTTTCTCTGATACTTAAGCCCAATTAAACTTTGATACTCTTACTACAGAACAAATAACAAATGTGGGTATGAGAACTGGGATAAATTACGTGCCCCAGGCCAAGCTCCTGTTTCTTTTACCATGGTTAAACAAGGTCACACTGAATCATCCCCTGATTTTTCAGCTAAATTACAAGATGCTGTTGAAAAATCTGTCTCTGATGAGCATGCTCAAGGTATTCTCCTTCGTATGTTAGCTTTTGAAAATGCGAACCATTAGTGTAAAATGGCTATGCATTCTGTCCAACGACAAAATTTACCTGATCACGAGGTGTTGCCTGTATATATTAAAGCTTGTGAAGGCATTGAATCAGACACCCACAAGGCTATTCTGTGGGCACGGGCTATGAAGGACACCAACCAAACTGGTCCCACTAATTCTTTTCTTGGAGCCCAGACAGTCCAGGACCATATATATGCTAATTCTTCTCTCTTCAAACCTCCAGAGTTACCTAATGGCTCTGGGACCAAACTACAATTTACCTATAATTCTTCAGGCCCTCCCCCATCCACTTCAGCCCCTCACCCTCCTGTTATTTTGGTTCCTCACCGGGTCCCTTTGTCATCCACTCAGACTACTTCTCTGTACCTTCTTCACACATTTACACCTGTAATCACCAGTATACTTCTAATTCTTTTCTAATAGCGGTAAACTTGGTCATACTTGAAAAAATTGCACTGTTAAAAACAAAAGCTGTTAAGCCAGCTCAACAAACACAGCCAAATGCTGCTGCTAGTGTTTGCCCATGTCACAAAGGTAAACATTGGGCAAATAATTGCTGCTCTAAATATGATATAGATGGAAACTCCCACCACAACACCAGGGAAATGGGGAGCAGGGCCAGCCGCAGGCCCCAATGTCAAATAGGATGCTTCAGACTCAGACCAAAGTTGCGTTTCTGCTTCAGGCGGTCCCAATGCAACCCCCAGCACAAACAAATTTACCTACAGCCAACCCAAATAGGTCTCAGCCTCTCCTTTTGTCTCAATACAATGCTTGTCCACCTCCACGGTAGGGGGCGGGAAGGTCGATATCTGTAGTATTATTCCTCTAAATTTACTACGTAACTCTTTGCCTTTAATTGTACCCATAAGGGTCACTGGCCCTTTACCTCAAGGTTCAGTAGGCCTGGTGTTAGGTAGGGCATCCACCTCTGCTAAAGGAATCACCATTCATACTGGTCTCATTAATTCTGATTCCGTTGATGAGATTAAATTAATCGTATCTGCCAAGGCTCCTGTTTCCATTCCGGCCAGCTTTTACTACCTAATATCATTTAAAACAAAGGAAATAAGGCACGTGGCCCTAGGATTGGCTCAGGTGGTGAAAAGGCCGCTTATTGGATTAATACAATTTTTAAACAGCAGCCCACCTGCACCATTCACATTCAAGGAAAAAAGTTTGAGGGCCTGGTAGATACTGGGGCTGATCTTTCTGTTATTTCCTCTAGTTTATGGTCTTCCTCCTGGCTTAAACATCCCACCAACATGGGACTAGTATGTGTTGGAAAAGCCGAGGAAGTTTATGAGAGCATATTTATCTTGCCTTGCACTGACCCTGGTGGTCAAAAGGGTACAGCTCAGCCTTATATCACTCCAGTCCTCATTAATCTTTGGGGTAGAGATTTACTGGCACAATGGGGGGCTGAAATTAATATTCCACATAATTCATATAGTGCTCCCAGTCAGCATATGATGGAAACCATGAGGTTTGTTGCTGGACTCCGTCTCGATCCAAAACATGAAGGGATTACTAAACCCCTCCCAGTTACTGTAAAATAAAACAGGGTGGGTTTAGGTTATCCTGCTGCCTCGGTTCCTTATCCTATCCCTTTACACTGGAAATCTGACACACCCGTTTGGATTCAGCAGTGGCCGCTCTCTAAAGAAAAACTGGAGGCTTTAACTCGCTTGGTTTCTGAACAATTACAACTTGGAAATGTGGAACCTTCTCTTTCCCCCTGGAATTCCCCTGTTTCTAGTAAAAAAGAAATCAGGCAAGTGGTAGATGGTAACCAATTTAAGGGCCATTAACGCTGTAATTAAACCTATGGGGGCCATCCAACCAGGCAGGCCTGCCCCTGCTTTAATACCTAAAAATTGGCCTCTCATAGTTCTCGATCTTAAAGATTTTTTTCATATTCCTTTACATAAATTGGACTGTGAAAAATTTGCTTTTACTGTACCATCTATCTATAGTCAGGAGGCTGTAGCTCGTTATCAATGGAGAGTACTTACTCAGAGAATGCTGAATAGCCCTACAGTCTGCCAGCTTTATGTTGGGCAAGTGCTTTCACTAGTTCGAGCCCAATTTCCCCAGGCCTATATTCTTCATTATATTGATGATATTTTACTTTCTGCCCCCACTGATAAAGAAGTAATTGACTGTTATCAAAGTTTGAGCCTCCATGTTACAGAGGCTGATTACACATCGCTCAGGATAAAATTCAACACACCACTCCTGTTCAATATTTAGGAATGGTGGTCGATAAACAATGTATTCAACCTCAAAAAGTTCAAATTAGGAGAGATTCTTTGAAAACTTTAACGACTTCCAAAAACTTTTGGGTAACATTAATTATTGAAGACCTACTTCAGGTATTCCAACCTATGCACTGTCTAAATTGTTTTCTATGCTGCGGGGAGATTCCAATCTCTACAGTCCCAGGACTTTGGCCCCTGAGGCTTCACTAGAACTGGAATTTATAGAGGAAAGAATCCAGGCCGCCCAGTTATCTAGAGTACAGCCGTCTCAGCCTTTTCAGCTTCTGGTTTTCACTTCATTACACTCTCCTACTGGACTAATAGTTCAACATAATGATTTAGGGGAGTGGTGTTTTCTTCCTCATTCTGTGTCAAAACTTTGTCTGTTTATCTAGACCAAATGGCCACTGTAATTGGAGAAGCTCGGTGTAGAATACTTAAAATTTCCAGATTTGATCTGAATTTAACTGTAGTTCCTTTAAATCGGCTCAAAGTTCAAGCCGCCTTTCAACATTCCATACTGTGGCAAATTCACTTGGCTGATTTTATTGGCGTTATTGATAATCATTATCCAAAGAACAAATTGTTTGATTTTATAAAAGTGACGTCTTAACCAAAGGTCAGCCCACTCCTGAGGCCGTTACAGTGTTCATTGACCGCTCCAGTAATGGCAATGCTGGTTATGTGGGTCCTGCAGATAAGCTTATTTCTACCCTTTACACCTCTGCTTAAAAGGCAGAGTTAACTGCTGTCATTATTGCCTTACAGGATTTCCCTAATCCTTTAAATATTGTCTCTGATTCTGCTTATGTTGTACATGCCACTAAAAATATAGAAACTGCTACTATCAAACATATTGATAATTCTGAATTGGCTTCTTTATCTTCAAGGTTACAACAGGCGGTTCGCCAACGTAGACACCCTTTCTATATTATGCATATTAGATCTCATACCACTCTACCAGGACCCATGTCTGCCGGTAACCATAAAGTCGAGTGTTTGGTCTCTTTTGCAACCCAAGAAGCTCAGGAGTTTCATAATCTCACTCATGACAATGCTGCTGGATTAAAAGATACATTTGCTCTTACCTGGAAACAGGCTAAGATTATTGTTCACAGCTGTCCTCAGTGCCAAGTTTTTGTACTTCCAAATCAGGAACCTGGCGTTAATCCCAGAGGCCTAAGTCCTAATGATTTATGGCAAATGGATGTGACCCATGTTATCTCCTTTGGCAGACTGTCACATATGCATGTCTCTGTAGACACCTTCTCAGGTTTTATCTGGGCTACCTGCCAAACAGGGGAAGGCATGGCCCATGTTTAAAAAAATCTGTATTCTTGCTTTGCAATTATGGGGCTTCCATATCAAATAAATACAGACAAAGCCGCTGGATATGTTAGTAAGGTTTTTGATTTATTTATGCAACAGCGGGGAATTTCCCATATTACTGGAATCCCTTACAGCCCTCAGGGACAGGCTGTGGTGGAACGGGCCAATTGCACTTTAAAAACCCGATTGTCGGCTGGGCGCGGTGGCTCACGCCTGTAATCCCAGTACTTTGGGAGGCCGAGACGGGCGGATCACGAGGTCAGGAGATCAAGACCATCCTGGCTAACACAGTGAAACCCCGTGTCTACTAAAAAAATACAAAAAACTAGCCGGGCGAAGTGGCGGGCGCCTGTAGTCCCAGCTATTCGGGAGGCTGAGGCGGGAGAATGGCGTAAACCCGGGAGGCGGAGCTTGCAGTGAGCTGAGATCCGGCCACTGCACTCCAGCCTGGGTGACAGAGCGAGACTCCGTCTCAAAAAAAAAAAAAAAAAAAAGATAAAAACCCGATTGTCTAAACAGTCTGAACAACAAAAGCATAATTTAACTACCCCCCATTCCCAAATACATTTGGCATTATTTACTTTAAATTTTTTAAATGTTCCTAGAGATAATAATCTAACTGCAGCCGAACACCATTATAAAGGCAAAAAATTCTCCCTAAATGAAGGCAAGCAAGTGTTATGGAAAAACTCCCAAACCAATACCTGAGAACCTGGCACAATTATAATGTGGGGGAGAGGATATGCTTGTTTCACCGGGAGATCACCAATCCCCTCTCTGGATACCCACTGGGAGACTCAAGCTTCATGTGAGTACTGACGATGAAAACCACAGGGAAAAGACATTCACATCACAAACCGCCCTCAGACGTGGTGAGATCTGTGCCAACTCCTTAGAAGCTGGCACACCAAATCACAAGAGGTCTAATTCAATCCCCCCTAATGGCAATGGAGACCCATGTAACTAATCCCCCTTCTGATTAACTTTCTTTTTCTCCTTACAAACCTAAAAATCTCACCATTTCTATTAGCCTGAAAATAACATGCCTCTGTTCTTCTCTTCCTCCTTCAGCACTCAATCTCACCTACAATAGGTTTTATTTAATGATTCTCCTCCTTTTACTTTCTGTCTCACCAGTTTCCTTTCACACCGATTTACCTGCTGCACGAAATTATTCTTGTTGGGATTATGTGCCTTTTCCTCCACTTATTCGACCTCTCACCTCGACCTGCTGATCTGCATGGGAAAAAAGAGACAGCCCGCTGCATTGCAGGCTGCTGGCCAGATCCCACAACACATAAACACACAAAAGAACAGCTAAGCTAATTAAAAGAGAAACCAGGAAAAAAAAAACACACACACACACACAAAAATTATGAAAAGAGAACAAAAGCACTTTTAATATGCCTTTTATCACATTCAATGTAGTAACAGAGACTCAGTCACTTCTTACCCTACTTCATTTCCCCACTCCCCATCCCATCCATGAAAAGGGAAGAGGGTGATCCACAACTAACGAGTTAAGTCACTGTCCTCTGGCTGAAGACGGAGTGCAAAGGGAAGCTCGTCTCTGACACCATAATTATAAAATGCACCACACTTAGACACAGGAGTCTTGTAACCCTGATTCTCATCTGCATAATTTAATTTTACATTAATTACATTGTAAAGAGAGGAAGCAACACATCATCACTTCATCATCACATCCAATCAACTCACCACTCATCTGCACCCAGGGTTCCCCTTCATCTTCATCACTGTTTCCCTCCCTCATTCTGTACACAGCTCTCATTCTCACCTTCTCTGAAACTAGAATAGACTGGCATGGTGGCACATGCCATGGTGGCACATGCCTGTCATCTGACTCCGTGAGAGGCTAATGTGGGGATCACTTGAGGCCACAAATTTGAGGCTGCTGTGTGCCACTGCACTCCAGACTGGGCCCCAGAGTGACACCTGTCTCTTAAAAAAACAGTTTGGAGTCAGAGACATATTGACTCACAAGCGTAACTTCAAATGCATTACAAACTCAGATACAAAATATCTCCCCTAGTTTGTTTCCTTTTCTAGAATTTGCCAGATACCAGGGCACATTAATGAATGACTTTCATATATGGTTTTTCTGATCAGGTTTACAAAGAGCTAAACGTTCATCCAGATGTGGTCTCTGAACAATCCCTGCTGCCCAACATCACTGACAGCACGGGACCCACACCCCATCTCCATCCATGTCTGGTGTGAGCCCTTCCCAGGACCATGCCCAGGGGAGCCTCTTCCTAACCTCATTCACTAGGTTATAGGAGATGGAATTTAAGTGAAGATGACAAGGACTGAGAAAAGGCATGGGTGAGTGCCAGCAAACGTGTGAGGCAGGACGCTTCAGACTCACAGAAGACTGGCTACCACAATACCTGGCATTTCAGAAAGGAAAGAGGCAGCGGAATCCACCGAGGAATATCACTCACCTGAGGAAGAGCCATCCCTGGATCCTTTTCTTTCCTCTTCTTGGTGGCTTCCTCATGTAACATGAGTCTTTGGAAATCCTGTGTGTGAAAAAAAATCAGAGATTTAATGTTTAGAAATCACTCCCTCCTTTCCTGTGACAAAACACACACACAGGGGAGACCTTACCCTGGAGACGGATGGTCCTCTGCTGCCCACGGTCCCAGAGATCATGCAGAGATAAGAACGTGCCACGGGAAGATCTACAAGGGTAATTTTGACCCGTTTTCAGATCTTGCTCCCTCCTGGAAAAGTCCACACACACGCTGCAGCAGGAGAGAGACCTTCAGGGCACAGATCTGCCCTAACCAAACCCCATGCAGAGCACAGTCCCCTCACCTCCCTGTGGATCACAGGCTGATCTCAGCTCTCAACATGGAGGAAACTGCCTTGACGTTCAATGCTGGAGGCAGATGAGAATCACCTGTGTCATTGTAGGTATTGCTGAGGGTGGGTCCCATACTGTGAAAATAGCAATCTCTGATAAAACAGCATAAAAGATGTATTTGCAAAATGCCTGAGAACCCCAATGTAAAGTCAGGGTTGAGCTCCACTCAGAGGGCACCAGCCCAGCACAGCCCCACCTTCTGGCTCTGCTCTCTGCTTAGAGACTTGTCCTCACCAGGATCCAGTGAACAGCGAAGGAGCAAAAAGAATCACACAGAACAGGCAACATGGACCAGAGGTGGGGGTGAAGGTGGAGTTGTCATGACAAATGGGGGGCTATGGGAGAACAAAGTTCTCCATAGTAAAAGTGATGTCAGAACAAAGACTTGGGGAAGAAACTCTGCTTGTCACTTGCAGCTCAGTGGCCAAAGAGTCCTAGGCAGAGGGACAGCACAGTTGAAGGCCCTGAGATGGGAGAAACCTCAGTCCCAGAAAAAGGAAAGAGGCCTGCATGGCTGGAGCAGAGAAAGCGAGAGGGACGCATGCAGGAGGTGAGGTTAGAGGGGTCCTGGGAGCACAGATCCATAGGGATGAGGTCTCCAAACATTTTTCCCCCACACCTCAAAAGAAGGTTGGAAATGATGTATTTTCTCACTCCTTTTATGTATACATGCAACTTTCTCTTTACAGTATAAATTACAACACTTACAAATAATATAATTTATCTCCCATACTTAAAATACATGCTGTCAAGTTTGGCTAAGTCCCCGGAAGTACACAGTCACCCTCATCTGAGATCTGTAGGACTGTAAGGGAATGTGTTTGGGAGTTTAGGAAGTCACTTATGGGCACGTGAATGTGGAGATGCCAGTTTGATATCCCAGCAGAGAGCTGAGGAGACAACAGAACACAGGATTGTAGAGCTCAGGGAAGAGACCTGCAGGGGACATGGAGCCGCGTAGGTGGGTTAAAGCTGCGAGATGAGATTAGGAAAAGCAGTTTGTGTGGACAGAGACAAGGAGAGGTTCAAGACGATTTGAGTCTAATCCCCTGTTTTTTCCATTCTGGTATTTGTGTTTTTTACATTTTGGGAGGACAGGAATCCATTTAAAATTCAAATTACACCTGAGCATTACCCTCTCCTACAGGAAAAGCCACACACTATTTGGTGAAGTATTTCAGGGGTCAGTGTCACTCTGACTGAGCTTTTCTGGTCTTATTCCCCACCTGTACATTACAGGTTGTGTCAGTTGTTCCGAGCAGGAGACACTTCACTAAGGTATCCTGAGAAGCTCTGAGTTGAGTCAGGAGGTGTGGCTGATTCCCATGTGATGGCTGGAAGTGCCAATAGGCTGTGTTGGTTTTCCTTCTCTAGAAAATTCCACAATGGGCCAGGCATGGTGGCTAACCCTGTAATCATAGCATTTTGGGAGGCTGGAGTGGGTAGACCATTGAGCCCAGGAGTTTGAAACCAACCTGGGAGACTTGGTAAAACCCCGTCGCTACCAAAAGTACAGAAAATTGGCCTGCTGTGGTGGTGTGCATCTGTGGTCTCAGTTATCTGGGAGGCTGACTAAGGTGGATCACTGGGCCTGGGAGGTGGAGGGTGCAGTGAGCCAAGATCATGTCCCTGCACTCAAGTATGGGTGACAGAGTGACATTCTTGTCTCAAAAAGAAGGAAAAAATTTCAGTACCATTTTATATACCTGAGCAAATGAAGTGTCTCTTTCAATGTCTAAGGTTCTGATGGCACGAATCCTAAACATGTAATTATTTTCCCAGAAAAATGATTGTGAAACGTTCAAAATAAACACAATTGTGAACACATAGCCATAAGTGTTTAAAACACTGAAAAAGAAGCAGCGGTAAAAGGAGATCTGAGCAAATGTTTTCTTCATGAACACATGGGCTCCAGTGGAACAAGGTTCCAGGTCAATCCAGCCCATCCTTCAACATCTGCAAATATTATGGACCAGAGGAACATGAGGGGAACGATGACGTAGAAGCTCACAGCTCACCATTTAATCAGATGACATAAATAAAATGGAATCATGGCCACTTGAACTAAATTTTGATGTTAGCATAAAGTTCCGTGATATCTTTATCAAGTACACATTGAAACAAACTAATCATTTATCAGGTACCAGAAAATGTTTCCAATATATGATACAGACTAGAAAGCATGCAGTCCTCAATGTAACCTGAACACAATACATTTCAGAGAAAAACCATTAATAATGGTTAAAAAAAAATCTAATAAAATGTGTGGTCAAAGAACAAATTTTTCAACACATATCATAGTTGGAAAACAATGATGTGACCCCTTAAGATTCTACCAAAGCTTATTTGAGAAGCAGTTTTATTTTATTTTATTTTATTTTGAGACAGAGTTTTGCTCTGTTGCCCAGCTGGAGTGCAGGTGCACGATCTCGACTCATTGCAACGTCCGCCTCCTGGATTCAAGCGATTCTCATGTCTCAGCCCCCCGAGTAGCTAAGATTACAGGTGGCCACCACCATGCCCAGCTAATTGTTGTATTTTTAGTAGGGATGGGGATTCAGCATGTTATCCAGGCTGGTCTCAAACTCCTGACTATTCTTTCTGCTGTTAGCTGTCAGTCCTCTTCATCGCAGCACAAACAAGATTTATTTTTGTCTGTAAAACTGATGTGAATGGTCTACCTGCCACTCCATGCATCACTTTCAACATTGTCTTGTCTCAACTTAAAATGAGTTATCCATTTACAAACTAATGATTTCTTTTGGGCATCGTCCCCATAACCTTTTCACAAAGCATCAATGATTTAATTGTCCCTCTACCCAAACTTCAGCATATTCATTTCTTGAGACACTATCTCACTGTCACCCCAGCTGGAGTGCAGTGGCATGATCATGGCTCCCTGCAGCCTCTACCTCCTGGGCTCAAGCCACCCTCCCACTACAAACTCCAGAGAAGCTGAACCAGCAGGCATGTGCCACCATGCTCAGCTAATTTTTGTATTTTTTGTAAAGAAGGGGTTTCACCATTCTGTCCAGGCTGGTCTTGAATACCAGGGCTCATGTGACCTACCTGTCTTGATCTCTGAAAGTGCTAGGATTACAGGCCTGAGCCACTGCATCTGGTCTCATTGTAAATTCAACGTTTCTTCTTCTTTCAATTTTAGCAGAATTTACATTGCTTTGATGGATTCTCTTTTCAAACTCATCTTACCCTTCTGAGTGCCTCAAACTAGACCCTGTTTACACATAACAAATTTGTACCATTTTATTTTGGTGCAAAAAAATGTGATGTCATGCACAATTTTCTCATAATATGTATTTTTCATGAACTTCTTGAAGACCCCTTGTACTAGCAAACTGTATTCAAGACGATATAAAAAGGATTGTAGATATTCAAGTGCCACTTATTTCTGGGATGTAAGGATGGTTCAACATATTCAAGCAATTCAATGTGATATTCCACTTGAACAGAATGAAAGATGGAAACCACATCATCTCAATACATGGAGAAAAAGCATTTCACAAAATTCAACGTCCAGTCATCATGGAAATCCTAAGCAAAATAGATAAAGAAGGAAATTTACCTCAACAATACAAAGACAATCCATGAAATGACCACAGTGGAAATAACCAATCAGGGAAAATGGAATGCTTTTCCTGTAGGATCTCACATGATGCAAGAATGCTCCACCCCTTCTATTCAATCAATACTGGCTGTCCTAGCCAGAGCAATGAAATAGCAAAAGAAATCAAACTCATCCAAATCAGAAAGAAAGAAGTAAAATCCTATTTGTTTGTAGACGGCATGATCTTCTGTGAAGAAAATCACAGTCAACCAAAGTACAACTGGAACACATTCAGTGTATTTGCAGAATAGAATAACAGCACCAAAAATTAGTTTAATTTTCATACATTAACAATAAATAATTTTAAAAGAAAATTAAAGGCCGGGCGCGGTGGCTCAAGCCTGTAATCCCAGCACTTTGGGAGGCCGAGACGGGCGGATCACGAGGTCAGGAGATCGAGACCATCCTGGCTAACACGGTGAAACCCCGTCTCTACTAAAAAATACAAAAAACTAGCCGGGCGCGGTGGCGGGCGCCTGTAGTCCCAACTACTCGGGAGGCTGAGGCAGGAGAATGGCGTGAACCCGGGAGGCGGAGCTTGCAGTGAGCTGAGATCCGGCCACTGCACTCCAGCCTGGGCGGCAGAGCGAGACTCCGTCTCAAAAAAAAAAAAAAAAAAAAAAAAAAAAAAAGAAAATTAAAACCACTTCCATTTGCTAAAGAGCTTAAAGTAAGAAACATTTAGGAATAAACATAAAGGTGAGAAGCTTGTACCTTGAAATCTACAAACATTGATCAAAATGATTAAAAACATGTATAAATACATACACAACCCATATTGATTGGAAAAATTAGTATTGCTCAATGATTACATAACCAAATGTGATTTAGATTCAATACAATACCCATAGAAATCCATATAACTTTTTGTTAAAAAAACAAAAAACAGGCCAGTCATGGTGGCTCACACTCATAATCTCAGCACTTTGGGAGGTGGAGACAGGTGGATCATAAGGTCAGAAAATCAAGATCATCCAGGCGAACACGGTGAAACCCAGTCTCTACTAAAAACACAAAGAATTACCCAGGCATGGTGGCACACACCTGTAGTCCCAGTTACTTGGAGACTGAGGCAGGAGAATAACTTGAACCTGGGAGGCGGAGGTTGCAGTGAGCCGAGATCATGGCACTGCACTCCAACCTGGGTGACACAGCAAGACTCCATCTCAAAAAAAAAAAAAGAAATGAAAATACAGGCCAGGAAAAGTGGCTCCCATCTGTTGGCCAGGCTGTTCTCAAACTTTTAACCTCCAGTGACCTACCTGTCTTGGCCTCTCAAAGTGCTGGCATTACAGGCATGAGCCACAGCACCCAGCCCAATCCTCTTAACATAAACAGTTTAATGTCAACTCATGCTTGAACTCAATGTTAAGCCAACTCAAACTCAGGTCAATGCTTGTTTGACTGTAATGTCAATTAACGCTTGATGGTTTGCTATACTCATCACATTTGAAATAACTGTCTCCAAAATGAATTTTCCGATGTTCTGTAAGGAGCGACCTCAGACTGAAGACCTTACCACACTGATGACATTTGTAAGATTTCTGTCCAGTACGGATTTCCTGATGCCAATTGAGATGTGAACGTGAAGTAAAGGCTTTGCCACAATCATCACACGTGTGAGGTTTCTCTCCTGTATGAATTCTCCTATGTTTTGCATAGGATGAAACTTGACTGAGGACCTTGCCACAATCATGACATTTATAAGGTTTCTCTCCAGCATGAGTTTGACAAAGAACTGCAAGATATGAACGATGTCTGAAAAATTTGCCACATTACACTTGTAAGATCTCTCTTCATTATGCATTCTCCAATGATTTGTAATGATTGTAGCATTACTGAAAACTTTGTGACAATCATTACATTAGTTAACTTTCTGTATACTATGGATTGCTTGATGGTGAATCAGTGGTGACTGCCCACTAAAGACTTTGCCACACTCATTACACTTGTAAGGTTTCTCTCCAGTGTTATTTCTGGTATGTTTTGACAGGTGTGAATCACTCCCAAAAGCCTTGTTACAAACCTTACATTAGTATGGTTTTTCTCCAGTATGAATTATCCTTTCAAGCTGTGATTTGTGACTGAAAACTTTGTCACAGTCTTCACATTTTTAAGATTTCTCTGCAGTATGAAGTCTATGATGACTTGCAAGGTGTGATTGTTGATTAAAAACCATGCCACAGGCCGGGGGCGGTGGCTCAAGCCTGTAATCCCAGCACTTTGGGAGGCTGAGACGGGCGGATCACGAGGTCGGGAGATCGAGACTATCCTGGCTAACATGTTGAAACCCCGTCTCTACTAAGAAATACAAAAAACTAGCCGGGCGAGGTGGTGGGCGCCTGTAGTCCCAGCTACTCGGGAGGCTGAGGCTGGAGAATGGCGTGAACCCAGGAGGCGGAGCTGAGATCCGGCCCCTGCACTCCAGCCTGGGAGACAGAGCGAGACTCCGTCTCAAAAAAAAAAAAAAAAAAAAACCCATGCCACATTCACTTGTAAGGTTTCTCTCCAGTATGAATTGTCTTTTGAATTAAAAGGTGTGAATTTTGACCAAAGGTGTTGCCACATTCATTACACTTCTAAGGTTTCTCTCCAGTGTGAATTCTAGGATGTTTTGCCAGGTATGAATTATATGTGAAAATCTTGTCACAAACCTTACATCTGTATGGTTTCTCTTCAGTATGAATTTTCTTATGTGTTTCAAGGTTTCATTTGCGACTGAAAACTTTGTCACATTCTTCCCATCTGTAAAGTTCTCTCCAGTATGAAGTCTACGATGATGTGCAAGAGTTGCTTTTTTGATTAAAAACCTTGCCACATTCATTACACTTGTAAGGTTTCCCTCCAGTATGAATGGCTTTATGACCTACAAGGGTTGAATTGTGATGGAAGGTGTTGCCACTCTCATTACACTTTTAAGGTTTCTCTCCACTATGAAGTCTACGATGGTATACAAGGTTTGACATCTGACTGAAAGCCTTGCCGCACTCATTACACTTGTAAGGTTTCTCTCCAGTATGAACTCTCTGATGCTGTGCAAGGTGTGCTTGTTGATTAAAAACTTTGCCACATTCATTACACTTGTAAGGTTTCTCTCCACTATGAAGTCTATGATGGTATACAAGTGATGACATCTGACTGAAGGTCTTGCCACACTCATTGCACTTGTAAGGTTTCTCTCCAGTATGAAGCCTACGATGGATTATAAGGGATGATGTCTGACGGAAGGTCTTGCCACACTCATTACATTTGTAAGGTTTCTCTCCAGTGTGAACTCTCTGATGTTGTGCCAGGTGTGAATCCCTCCGGAAAGCCTTGTCACAATCCTTACATTTGTATGGTTTCTCTCCAGTATGAATCCTCCTATGTCTTTCCAGGTGTGATTTGCGACTGAAAACTTTCTCACATTCTTCACATTTGTAAGGTTTCTCTGCAGTATGAAGTTTATGATGACATGCAAGGTTTGCTTTTGTACTAAAAACCTTGCCACAGTCATTACATGTGTAAGGTTTCTCTCCAGTATGAACTCTCTGATGTTCTGTAATGCATGAATCACTCCGGAAAGCCTTGTCACAAACCTTACATTTGTATGGTTTCTCTCCAGTATGAATCCTCCTATGTCTTTCAAGGTGTGATTTGCACCTGAAAACTTTGTCACAGTCTTCACATTTATACGGTTTCTCTGCACTATGAAGTCTATGATGCCGTGCAAGAGTTGATTGTTGATTAAAAACCTTGCCACATTCATTACACTTGTAAGGTTTCTCTCCAGTGTGAATTATACTATGTTTTCCCAGGTATGAATTATATGCGAAAGCCTTGTCACAAACTTTACATTTGTATGGTTTCTCTCCAGTATGAATCCTCTTATGTCTTTCAAGGTGTGATTTGCGGCTGAAAACTTTGTCACATTCTTCACATTCAAAAGGTTTCTCCCCAGTATGAAGTCTACGATGGCGTGCAAGGGTTAATAGTCGATTAAAAACCTTGCCACATTCATCACACTTGTAAGGTTTCTCTCCAGTGTGAATTATAGTATGTTTTGCCAGGTATGAATTACACGTGAAAGCTTTGTCACAAACCTTACATTTGTATGTTTTCTCTCCAGTATAAATTATCTCCTGTGCTTCAAGATGTGATTTGCGACTGAAAACTTTGTCACATTCTTCACATTTATAAGGTTTATCACCTGTATGAAGTGCCTTGTTAATGAAGAGGGATGAATTGTGACCAAAGGTCTTGCCACACTCATTACACTTGTAAGGTTTCTCACCAATGTGACATCTACGATGGCATGCAAGGTATCGCTTCTGATTAAAGACCTTCCCACATATATCACATTTACATTGTTTCCCTTCTAAGTGGATTATCTGATGTTTTTTTAAAAGTGAGCTACAATTAAAGGATTTGCCACTCTCTATATAATGGAAAGATTTTTCTCTCATGTGTACTTCCCATTTTTGTGTGAGTAATGAAGAATGGAGGGAATTATTTCCATACTTATTAGAAATACGGGTTTTGGGCCTAAAAGAAATTCTTTGGGATGTTGAAACTGAGGAAGCATCGTTGAAAGATTTCACAACTTGATTATCAATTTTCCCTTCAAGCTGAAATATGTGCAGTTCAGGCAGATGTGAATGGAAGCTTGATCCAAGCTGATCTTTAATAGACTTGTTTCCAGCATGCCTTTGATCATGTCGGTCTGTACTACCAGTCAACTCTTTGATTTCTGTCATGGGTGCTGCATGACCATTTGTTTCATCTTCTTTCCACTGCAACTCGAAGCCATGAATGTCTTTCTCAATTTTCTGGAAGCAAAACTCTCCAGTGTGATGACTTGCTTGTCTTTGCACTGTCCTGATGAGGATGACTTCTGTATTGCCTTGCCCTGTTGATGACAACGTCTTCAACATGCATTTGGAAGAGATATCTACAAAATTTAAACACCAATAGGTTTCCAATTAAGTACAGATGGTATATAATACTGAAATGTGTAAAAATGACATGAAAAACAATACTTATTTTAAACTTCCCAAACATGATCTTCAATGCTTATGAACACAAAAGCAGTAAGATACTTTAATAAATAAAGGGCAATTACATGTACTTCAAATCATTTCTACAGAAGCCTATTCCCAATATCATGACAAGACACTGACAGGGCACAAACATGTGTGAGTCTAAAGAAAGGAGTGTTTTTCCACTGTGACCCTAAAGTGTATCAGTTTGCAAAAAAACACATCACTGTCACATCAAAATATAAAAATATATATCTTCATATTTACAGCATATTTAGTGTATACAAATAAATGCTAAAGAATCACACAATATACCATATTGGTAAATAATCCACAACATGCTGTTGTAAGGAGAACCAAAATCAATGGAAATTCTGTATTGTCAAACAATCATAGCACTGACAAGATAACAAAAGATTACAAAAATTAGCCAGGTATGGCAGCCTGCACCTGTACTCCTAGCTATTCCAAAGGCTGTGTCACAAGAATTGCGTTAAGCCAAAAGGCAAAGGTTTCAGTGAGCCAATATTACACCACTACACTCCAGCCCAGGTGACAAAATGAGCCTCCATCTCAACAAAAAAAAAAAAAAAAAGAAAAAGAAAAAGAAAAAAGGCAGGGTGTGGTGGCTCGTGCCCATAATCCCAGTACTTCCAGAGGCCGAGGTAGGCAGATCATCTCAGGTCAGGAGTTTGACCATCCCGGCCAACATGGAGAAACCCTGTCTGTACTAAAAATACAAAAACTAGCCAAGTGTGGTCGCAGGCGCCTGTAATTCCAGCTACTTGGGAGGCTAAGGCAGGATAATCGTTTCAACTCAGGAGCCAAAGATTGTGGTGAGTTGAGATCACACCACTGCACTCCACCCTGCGTGACAGAGTGAGATTCCATCTCAAAAAAAAGAAAATGTTAATGCGGTATTTTTCTGAATAACTGTTACAAAATTACCTATATCCATGTGGAAGAGGCATGCTGGGACTTTTTTTCAATTTTATATATTTTTATTTTTTTCAGATAGAGTCTCGCTCTGTCACCCAGGGTGGAGTGCAATGGCATGATCTTGGCTTCATGCAACCTCCGCGCTGGGGTTCATATGAGTCTCTTGCCTTAGGTCCTGAGCACCTGGGATTACAGGCACGTGCCACCATGCTCAGCTAATTTTTGCATTTTTTAGTAGAGATGGGGTTTCACCATGTTGGCTAGGCTGGTCTCAAACTGCTGACCTCAGGTGATCCATATGTCTCGGCCTCCCAAAGACATGGGATTACAGGCTGAGCCACTGCAACCTGTGGCACTTTGTGACATTAATGGGGGAAGTGTGTCAGTTATATTGCATACCACATACCAAAAACTCACATGTAAAGTCATAAAAATCAATTAATCAAATACTGCAATCCATGATAAAACAAGCCAGAAAATAATAAGTAGATTTATACAGATTGAAGAATTCTAAACAATTCCCTCTTAAGAAAAGAGCCAAAACTTGTACTTACCATAAGCATACAACATAAGACCTGAAATACATGTTAAGGTGATATATGAGGTCAAGAAAATACACAGCATTATAAGGAATGAGAATTGACTAACAGCCGGGTGCAGTGTCACAGGCCTGTGATCCCAGCACTTTGGCAGGCTGAGGCAGGTGAATCGTGAGGTCAGGAGTTCAAGACCAGCCTGGACAACATGGTGAAACCCCATCTCTATTAAAAATACAAAAAAATTAGCTGGTCGTCATGGAGGGAGCCTGTAATCCCAGGTACTTGGTAGTCTGAGGCAGAAAACCTTTGAACCTGGGAGGCGGAGGTTGCAGTGAACCGGGATCGTGCCATTGCACTCCAGCCTGGGTGACAGGATAAGACTGTCTCAAAAAAATCAAACAAGATAAATAACTACTTCTCAAATAAGCTTCGGTAGATTTGATATTCTCTAATAGGATGTTCCTGCAGATGCAGACCTTGAGAGGACTGAGTCATGGGTGTTGACTACTCGTGAATAGGACCAGTGCATTTATAAAGAGACATTAAAGAGCTCATTGCCTGTTCCTCTTTCCACCATATTAGGACACAGCAGGGAGATGGCTGGGCTAAACCATGAAGAATGCTCTCACCAGGAACTAATTTGGCTGGCACCTTGCTCTTGGATTTCCCACTTTCCAAATTCAGGAGAAATAAATGTCTGTGTCTTAAGCCTCCCAGTTTAAGCTATTTCCTTTTTTGTTTGTTTTTCAGATGGAGTCACGCTCTATCGCCCATGCTGGAGTGTACTGGCAGGATTCTCCTACCTCAAGTGATTCTCCCTCCTCAGTCCATAGTTTCACTCTGTCACCCGTTCTGGAGTTCAGTGGCATGATCTTGGCTCACTGCAACCTCCACCTCCCGGGTTCAAGGGATTCTCCTGCCTCAGCCTCCCAAGTAGCTGGGATTACAGGTGCACGCCACCATACACAGCTAATTTTTGCATTTTTAGTAGAGATGGGGTTTCACCATATTGGCCAGGCTTGTCTCGAACTCCTGACCTCAAGTGATCAACCCATCACAGCCTCCCAAAGTGCTGGGATTACAGGTGTGAGCCACTGCACCTGGCCCATTTTTGGCATTTAGTACATTCAGTGTTTCAACATGTTGGCCAGACTGGTCTCAAACTCCTGACCTCCAGCAATCTACCCACCTTGGTCTCTAAAAGTGCTGGGGTTAGAAACGTGAGACACTGGGGCTGGCGAGTCTAAGCTATTTCTGACAGGACAGTGAAATGACTGAGACAGGAAAAAGAGCGTCTCATCATTAACATCACTGAAGGTGACAAATCTAATTAAACAAAGGAAGTTAAGAGGCTGTACTGTAAAACTTGCAATATTTGAAGCCATCTACTAGCACTAACATGTTTTTAAAACCTTGAGACAGGTCAGGTGCAGAGGCTCACGCCAGTAATCCCAGCATTTTGGGAGGCTGAGGCGGGAGGATCACTAAGTCAGGAGATTGAGACCATCCTGGCTAACAAGCTGAAACTCCATCTCTACTAAAAAAACACAAGAAACTAGCCTGGCATGTTAGCACTCACCTGTAGTCCTAGCTACTTGGAAGGCTGAGGCAGGAGAATTGCTTGAACCTGGGAATTGGAGGTTGCAGTGAGCTGAGATGACACCACTGCACTTTAGCCTGGGTTACAGACTGAAACTCTGTCTCAAAGAAACAAACAAACAAAAAAAAATGAAAGAAGGCTAAAGACTAACTCCAGGCCAGGTGTGGTGGCTCACGCCTGTAATCCCAGCACGTTGGGAGGCCGAGGCAGGCAGATCACAAGGTCAGGAGATCGAGACCATCCTGGCTTACACGGTGAAACCCCGTCTCTATGAAAATCCAAAAAATTAGTCAGGCATGGTGGCAGGCACTTGTAGTCCCAGCTACTGGGGAGGCTGAGGCAGGCGTGAACCCGGGAGGTGGAGCTTGCAGTGAGCCAAGAACGCACCATTGCACTCCAGCCTGCGCAACGAGCGAGACTCCATCTCAAAACAAACAAATAAACAAACAAAAAAAACAAGAGTAACTCCAACCCACAAGTCTATATAAAGTTCTCCAGGCTGGGTGTGGTGGTTCACACCAGTAATCCCAGCATTTTAGGAGGCTGAGGGGGGCAGATCACGAGGTCAGGAGATCGAGACCATCCTGGCCAACCAACATGGTGAAACCCCGTCTCTACTAAAAATACAAAAATTAGCTGGGTGTAGTGGCGCATGCCTGTAGTCACAGCTACTCAGGAAGGAGAGAATTGCTTGAACCCAGAAGGCGGAGGTTGCAGTGAGCTGAGATCACACCACTGTACTCCAGCCTGGGTGATAGAGTGAGACTCCATCACAATAATAATAATAATAATAATAATAATAATATAAATAAATAAATAAAGTTCTCCAGTAAATGTGAAAAAAAAGACAGATAGTCCAGGTGTGGTGGTTCATGCCTATAATCCCAGCACTTTGGGAGGACGAGCCAGGCAGATCAACTGAGGTGGGGAGTTTGAGACCAGCCTGAGCAACAAAAAGAAACCCTGTCTCTACTAAAAATACAAAAGTATATGGACGTGGTGGCGCATGCCTGTAATCCCAGCTACTCAGGAGGCTGAGGCAGGAGAATTGGTTGTACCTGAGAGGCAGAGGTTCCAGTGGGCTGAGATTGCAGCATTGTACTTTAGCCTGGGTGACAAGAGCAAAACTCTGTCTCATAAATACATAATTAATAAAAGGACAGATACAGAAACTGGCATATGTATACCTCTTCTTCATAACTAAACTTTTTTTCACATTATTTAAAATAAAAGGCAGAAAAACACTGTACATATGTTAACAAAAATGCAACATACACAGAAATAATTCTGACATAAATAAAAAAAAAATGTTCCAGTGGAGACGAAGTAGTTTTTGCAGGTTATGGAATTTTTTTGTTCTCTTTTTGAAAAACGGAGTTTCACTCTGTCTCCCATGCTGGAGTGCAATGGTGCAATCTCGGCTCACTGCAACTGCCGCCTTCCAGATTCAAGAGGCTCTCCTTCCTCAGCCTCCTGAGTAGCTGGGATTACAGTCACCCACCACCACGCCTGGCTAATTTTTGTAATTTTAGTAGACACGAAGTTTCAACATGTTAGCCAGGCTGGTTTTGAACTCCTCACCTCAGGTGATCTGCCTACCTTGGCCATCTAAAGTGCTGGGATTACAGGTGTGAGCCACTGCACACATCCAGGTTATGGAAATTTTAAGTTTCTTTATTATGCTATAACTTTAAGATGTTTAACATACCTGCAACAATAACCTCTGCCCAAATATCTAAAGAACTAAAAGACAAAACTATTTAAAATAATAACAATGATCAGGCATGGCAGTTTGCACCTGTAATCCCGATGCTTTGGGATTCTGAGGCAGGTGGATCACTTGAGATCACAAGTTTGAAACCAGCCTAGCCAACATGGTGAAACACTGTCTCTACTAAAAACACAAACATTAGCTGGGCATGGTGGTAAGAGCCTGCAGTTCCAGCTACTCAGGAATCTGGGGCACAAGAATGCTTTGAGTCCAGGAGCCAGAGGCTGCAGTTAGCCCAGATCGTACCACTGCACTGTAGCCTGGGCCACGGAGTGAGACTCTGTCATAAAAAAAGAAAGAATAGAAAGAAAGAAAGAGCACAGAGATAAGCAGGTGCAAAGAAAGATGCCCTTTCAGAGATATGAGGATTGAAACTTTTCTTTTCCCACAGAATTCTCCCACTTGCAGAGTTTCCCCACACACTATTGGAAGGTGGAGCTTCCACTCTGCCCATCTGAGCTCTTACCTGCCTTTACACCTGTAATACATTCCCTCCCAGCTGGATATTTTTGCTATTTTCACTTCACTCTCCACAGTCCTGGGCTCTTTCCCTTGCTCCAACATGGAGACAGCAGGTCAGAAAGAGATTCCTGCTTATAAAAAGAAAGGACCATGATGTGCTGGAGCTTTTCTAGAGTCCCAGCCCATGTTTCAGTAGGAAAGAAAACATTACAGATGGATCTAGGAAAATATTTCACAAATTCCTCTACTGACTGCTTCCTTCTGAATGCTGAGGGAGCATTGTAATATGTGATATGTGGACATCGAGCTCTCTCCAAGAACTACCGAATTGAAAGCACAAGAAAAGCAAACAGGAAACTGGATATGTTTAAAGTCTGCCATAAGATTTGTTTTTGTTTTCTGAGACAGTCTTGCTCTGTCACCTGGGCTGGAGTGCAGTGGTGTGCTCTTGGCATCATGAAGCTTTTCATGTCAAAATCAATACGGCTTCCATTTTAGTCAAGTAAGTGTGGGGCTTCCAAGAGGCAACAAGAGAAAAGGCAAAGATATGCAAGGGCACATCCCCAGGAGGGAAGTTATCCTCACCCAGGGAGACCAGGTTCCTATAATTCTCCAGCATCACGTCTCTGTATAGAGTCCTCTGAGCAAGGTCCAGACATTTCCACTCCTCCTGAGAGAATTCTATGGCCACATCCCTGAATGTCAACAGACCCTGGAATGAAAACACATTTTAAGGAAATGGTTATGGGAGGAGTTCTCATCTTTACCAAAAATGAGAAGAGGAGAGAGGGGAAAGCATGGATTTAGTTGTAGTGAATGTTCTGACAAATCCGAGGAAGGTGACCCAGGGGACGGCGCCACATGATGTCTTTATTATAGTTTTTGAAGAAGTCCAGGCACACTTTCAGTATGAAATTCCTATGTTTGTGAGAAATACAAGAAATAAACAAATGAAAAATCAATGTTGGGTTCCTGTTATAAAAATGTTCAGAACTTTTATTGACACACCAAGTGACATTATCTAGATGAGAGAGAGCACGACTGATGTCTTAAAAGATGACAATGCCCACAGTAAAAGATAGGCTGGGCACAGTGACACATGCCTGTAATCCCAGCTACGCATGAGGCTGAGGCAGGAGAATCGTTTGATCTGGGGGGGCAGAGGTTGCAGGGATCCCAGATCATGTCACTGCACTCCAGCCCGGGCAACAGAAACTCCATCTCAAAAAAATAAAAAAAATAAAAAACGTTAGCTGGGTGTGGTGGGAGGCACCTGTGGTCCCAGCTACTTGGAAGGCTAAGGAGGGAGGATGGCTTGACCCTGAGGGTGGAGGTTGCAGTGAGCTACGATACCGCCAGGGGACTCACGCCTGGGCAACAAAGCGAGACCGCGTCCCAAAATAAAATAAAGTACATGAAAACAAAATTACTCAAAGTACAAAAATCAATTGTGTATATATAGGTTCACAAAATAATAAAACCTACAGAGACTCACAAAAAACTAGATGTTAATACAAAGGGTTGTCATTTGTCCTAGATTTTCAAAATATATACGTGGGTATACATGTATTTGTATGTATATGTGTGTGCACATGTGTGGGGATGTGTATATACATATATAAAGTTTTTAAAAATATAAAAAGTAGCAAATTTTGTTTAACTGAAGAGGAATCTCATCTTGCTGGAAAAGGACACTTTGGCAGTCGGGCGCAAGGGGGAATCTTGTGGGATCTAAGAAAACAGGAAATGCCCCATCTTAGAGGAAGCAATCACCTTTCACCTGCCTGACCTGGAGGAATGTTCAGATATCTGTAGGAATGCAGGCGTGCGCAGAGGCAGCCACTATGGCACTCTTTATACAGAGAAAAATCGCAAAGGAGCCAGTTTCCACTGCAGATGTCAAAGAGCAAGCTAGCCATGTTTACTAACATGACAACATGTAAATTCACAACTAGCAAAATCAAATATGAAACCAAAATATTTACTGGAACATAAAGAAGAAAACAAGACACTGGGGTCTACTTGAGGGTGGAGGGTGGGAGGAAGGAGAGGAGCAGAAAAAATAACTATTATGGGCCGGGCGCGGTGGCTCATGCCTGTAATCCCAGCACTGTAAGAGGTCGAGCAGGTGAATAACCAGGTCAGGAGTTCAAGACCAGCCTGGCCAAGATAATGAAACCCCTTCTCTACTGAAAATACAAAAGAAAAAGCCAGACGTGGTGTAGGCTGCTTGTAATCTCAGCTACTTGAGAGGCTGAGGCAACAAAATGCTTTAACCCGGGAGGCGGAGGTTGTGGTGAGCTGAGATCATGGCACTTCACTGCAGCCTGGGTGACAGAGTGAGGCTCTTTCTCAAAAAAAATAAAAAAATAAAAAAAAAAAAAAAGGAGTCTGAGCGGCGGCGGCAACAGCAGCAGGAGCTGCAGGCCACTAGGGCTCCGGCAGGGGCGGCGGCGCCATCTTGTGCCTGGGGCCCATGGAGACGCCGGGGATGGTGTCCCGGGGGCGCAGGGGACGAAAGGAATGGCCTGGAGTGTGAGGAAATGGAGCCTGAGGAACTGCTGCTGGAGCCCAAGCTGGAGCCCCAGTCTGAAGAGAAGCCGCCCCGGCCCCACGCCCCACGCCCCTCGCCCCTCACCCCTCGCCCGGGAGCTCCGGGCCCTGGGCCTGGTTCGGGAACCCCTGCAGCCAAGAGGAAGAGGAAGAGCCGGGACTGGTCGAGGGTGACCCAGGGGACGGCGCCATTGAGGACCCAGTGCTAGAAGCTATCAAAGCGGGAGTCAGGAGGATGGAGGAAGAAGCTGAGAAGCTAAAGGAGCTACAGAACGAGTTAGAGAAGTAGATGAATATGAGTCCAGCTCCAGGCAATGCTGGCCCAGAGATCATGTACACTGAGGAGAAGATGGAGGCTGATGCCCGTTCCATCTATGTTGGTAATGTGGACCATGGTGCAACAGCAGAAGAGCTGGAAGCTCACTGTCCTGGCTGTGGTTGGGTCAACTGTGTTACCAAACTCTGTGCCAAATTTAGTGGCCATTCCAAAGGGTTTGCATATATAGAGTTCTCAGACAAAGAGCCAATGAGGACTTCCTTGGCCTTAGATGAGTCCCTATTTAGAGGAAGGCAAATCAACGTGATCCCAAAACGAACCAATACACAAGAGAATCGCTTGAACCTGGGAGGCAGAGGTTGCAGTGGGCAGTTCGCAAGATTAGGAAATGGAAACCATCCTGGCTAAAAAGGTGAAACCCTGTCGCTACTGAAAATACCAAAAAAGTATCTGGGCGTGGTGGCACTCGCCTGTATTCCCAGCTACTTGGGAGCCTGAGGCAGGAGAATCGCTTGAACTGAGAAGGCAGAGGTTGCAGTGAGCCGACATCACACCACTGCACTCCAGCCTGGGCTGCAGAACAAGATCCCATCTCAAAATAATAATAATAATAATAATAATAATAATAATAAACCGGCATGGTGGCACACACCTGTGGTCCCAGTTACCTGAGAGGCAGAGGTTGGGGGATGGCTTGAGTCTGAGTGTGGAGGTTGTAGTGAGCTAAGATCATGCCACTGCACTCCAGCCTGGGCAACAGAGTGAGACCTTGTCTCAAAATAAAATAAATATATGAAAACAGCATTATTCAAAGTACGAAAATCTACTCTGAAAATATATGCTCCAAAAATAATAAAACGTGCAAAGACTCACAAGAAATTAGACGTTAATAAAAAAAAGTTGTCATTTTCCCCAGATTTTCAAAATATGTATGTGTGTGTATATAGGTATGTCTATGCATAGATATGTGTGTATGTATGTGTATATATATATTTATATATATAAAAGTTTTTAAAATATAGAAGTAGCAAGATTTGTTTAACTGAAGAGGAATCTTGTCTCAGTGGAAAGGATACTTTGGCGGTGGGAGGAAGGAGAGGAGCAGAGAAAATAACTAGTGGGCCCGGGCACAGCGGCTCACACCTGTAATCTCAGCACTTTTGGAAGCCGAGGCAGGTGGATCACCTGAGGACAGGAATTCAACACCAGCCTGGCCAACATGGTGAAACTCTGTCTCTACTAAAAATACAAAAATTAGCCAGGCATGGTGGCTGGCACCTGTAATCCCAGCTACTCAAGAGGCTAAGGCAGGAGACACACTTGAACCCAGGAGGCGGAGGTTGCAGTGAGCTGAGATCATGCCATTATACTCCAGCCTGAGCAACAAGAGCAAACTCAATCTCAAAAAAATAAATTAAAAAAAAAATTATTGGGTACCAGCCTTGATACTGGTGTGATGAAATAATTGGCACAGCAAACTCCAATGACGCAAGTTGACTTCAATAACAAACCCTCACATGTAGCCCCAAATGTAAAGTAAAAAAAAATATGAAAAATTTTCTTTAACTTACAACAGAAGTTTTAAAGTCTCATAAAGATGCAGAAATACGCGTGTACAAGACTTGCACAGAACACTTGGCACAGTTACACTTACAACACTTGGCACAGAACTGACAGTAGCAATTCCCAGCGAGGTTGGAAGGAGGGTGGAGGATGTGAAAGGGAAAGGAGATGCCTTGTGGCCAAGGGTCTAAGCTGCAGCTTTGCTTGGAGTTTTACCACAAAACAAATGTGTACATCATGTGACGTTTAAATATAACCATTTATATTTAATAATAACTGGTGGGGATGGGCATGGTGACTTGTGCCTGTAATCCCAGCACTTTAGGGGGTTGAAGCGGACAGATCACCTGAGGTTAAGAGATCGAAGCCAGCCTGGCCAACGTGGTGAAACCCCGTTTCTACCAAGAATACAAAAAAATTAGCTGGGCGTGGTGGCACGCACCTATAATCCCAGCTACTAGGTGGGCTGACACAGGAAAATCGCTTCACCCTAGGAGACAGAGGTTGTAGTAAGCTTAGATTATGCCATTGCACTCCAGCCTCGGCAACAAAGCAAGACTCCATTTCAGAAAAATAATAATAATAACAATACGCGGAATGAGAATACAGCTTTATCCTCTTGGATAAAATAGTACTGCTTCCATATTTGAGAAAAATTGCAACCATTTTTACCAAAAACACTTGTTTCACAAGCCCCTCCACAGTAACACCACTGTCTTCATGAACGTAATGTGCTAAGAATGGTTTAATGAACCTCCTGCTATTATTACATTGATTTCATATTCTTAAAATAATGAAGGAATAGGCCAGGCACAGTGGCTCATACTTGTAATCTCAGCACTTTGGGAGGCGAAGGTGGGCAGATCACCTGAGGTTGGGAGTTTGAGACCAGCCTGACCAACATGGAGAAACCCCATCTCTACTAAAAATACAAAATTAGCTGGGCGTGGTGACACATGCCTGTAATCCCAGCTACTCAGGAGGCTGAGGCAGGAGAATCGCCTGAACCCAGGAGGCAGAGGTTGCGGTGAGCTGAGATCATGCCATTGCACTCCAGCCTGGACAACAAGAGCAAAATATTGCCTCAAATAATAATAATAATGATGATAATAATAATAATAATAAAGGAATCATTCATTATTCATATCTACGTATGAACTTTCCATTCTAATTAGTAAGATTTTTGGAGTCAGAAACACAGTAACTCATTCAATTACCTAAAAGTGTAGTAAAAACTCAGGCAGAAAACATTTCTCCATGTTGGTCTCCTTTTCTGGAATTTACCACATACTTTGTGCACATTAATACGTGACTTCCAGTGGCAGCTGCTCTAATCCTGGTCCACAGAGAGCTAAACGTGCATCCACATGTGACCCCTGAACAATCCCTGCTGCCCAACAGCCCTGACACCACGGGACCCTCACCCCGTCTCCATCCATGTCTGGTGTGAGCCCTTCCCAGGACAACAACCACTGCAGCCTCCTTCCAAGTTCATGCCACTGGGTCACAAGAGACGGAATCTAAGCGAGATGAGAGGGACTGAGGGAAGGCATGGGTGAGTGTGAGCAAACCTGTCAGGCAGGACGCTTCAGACTCAGAGAAGATTCCCAACTCCAAGGCCCAGCGTTTCTGAAAGGAAGGAGACAGAACAATCCACCGAAATATCATCTCACCTGAGGAGGAGCCATCCCTGACTCCTCTGCTTTCCTCTTCCTCTTCCAGGTTTCTTCCTCACATACCAAGAGTCTTTAGAAGTCAGTCCTGAATGTCAAAAATATGATGTTTATTGCATAGAATCAACACATCCTTTCCCGGTAACACAATGACACATACACAGGATACATCACCCTGAGGAAATACGGTCCCCTCTGCTGCCCACTGCACCAGGAACAAAAAATTCCTACAGGAAAACTCCTGCTCTGCTCCTGGAAAAGCCCCCCCCCCCCCACACACACACACACTGCAGCAGTGGGGAGCTGGGCTGGGATGAGCTCCCGTTCAGGAGATCTCTACCAAAAATACAAAAACTTAGCCAGGTCTGGTGGTGCACGTCTGTGTGTCTGTGGTCTCAGCTACTTAGGAAGCTGAGGTGGAAGGATCATTTGAGCTCAGAAGTTTTAGACCAGCCTGGCCAACATGGAGAAACCCTGTCTCTACTAAAAATACAAAAAATGGGCTGGACACGGTGGCTCACGCCTGTAATACTAGCACTCTGAAAGGTCGAGGTGGGTGGATTACTTGAGGTCAGGAGTTCAAGACCAGCCTGGCCAACATGGTGAAACCCTCTCTCTACTAAAAATACAAAAAGTAGCCAGGCTTGGTGGGCATCTGTAATCCCAGCTACTCAGGAGGCTGAGGTAGCATAACTGCTTGAATCTGAAAGGTGGAGGTTGCAGTGACCTGAGATCATGCCACAGCACTCCTGCCTGGGCGGCAGAGTAAGACTCAAAAATAAAATAAAATACAAATACAAATACAAAAATTAGCAGGGTGTGGAGGCACATACCTATAATCTCACCTACTTGGAAGGCTGAGGCACAAGAATCACTTGAACCCAGGAGACAGAGGTTGCAGTGAGCCAAGATCACGAGACTGCACTCACAGCCTGGAGGACATAGTGAGAGTCTGAAAAAAAAAAAAAAAGTACATTTCTGATGGGATTGACACAGAGATAAGAAAACCTGAGTAATGTAATAGACACTGACAGGCAGAGGGAACTTTAGATGGGGGTGGGAGGCCATGGGAGGCATCTCTGAGCCTAGACCTGAAGGAGAAAGGGACAGTGCCATCTTCATTTAGAAACATAGAATAAAAGCGGAGACAACGACCTGAGACAGGAAGGGTTTTGACGTCTGAAAAAAGAGAAAAGCAAATGTGACTGGGGCAGAGGGAGCCGGGAGATGAGGGCAAGCTCCCAGGAGGAGGCTGGACACTGGCAGGGGCCCTGGACACAGGGCTGTGGAGCCACAGTGAAGAGCTGGACTTTTGTCCCGGGGAACACAGGAAGCCAGTGGGAGGTTCCCTGCCAGGGACTGACACAACCTGCTTTAGACGTAGCTGTGATATCCTCATACAGACAAAGGCCTCTGAAGATGGTCTCTGTTTCTGAGTCTACCACTCTGTTTCTTCCATTCTTCTGCTTTTTTTTTTTTTCTTCATTTTTGGTTTACTGCATCCCATGGAAAATTCTAATTACAACTGGGCACTCCCCTCTCCTAGAGAAAAAGCCATGCCCACACACCGCCACTATTTTGCCAATCATTTCAGGGGTCAGGGTCACTCAGGTTGAGCTTTTCTGGTCTAGCCCGTCATCATCAAGCTGCAGGCTCACCGGGGCTCAGAGCAGGAAACATTTTCACCAAGTTACCCCGAGAAGGTCTGAGATGAGTGAGAAGGTGTGCCTGAATTCTTACATGGGGGCCTGGAAGGGCTAATGGGATGGGTTGGTCTTATCATTCCCATCCTTAAAATTAAGAGAAGTGTCTATCATATACCTGGGTTAAAGAAAATTCTTTTGAAAAGTTCTGATGAAAACTGACTCCCAACATTGAATTCTTCCTTACAAGGAAATCTCAGTAACATTTATAAAATGCAGAAGTGTAAACACACAGCTATTGACCTTGAAAACAGGGAAACAGGGTCAGCTGTAGAACTAAGACATAAGCAAAAATTTTCAATCAAGAATACACGGGTGGACAGCTGCGGTGGCTCACACCTGTAATTCCAGCACTTTGGGAGGTTGAGGTGGGTGGATCACCTGAGGTCAGGGGTTTGAGATCAACCTGGCCAACATGGAGAAACCGTCTCTACTAAAAATACAAAAACTACCCGGGCTCAGTCCTCACAATTTATTTAACCTCTTGTTGCTCCTCCTTCCCAAGCTTTAGATCGTCCTCAATCTCCATAGATTTCTGCCTCTATACCATCTCTGCACCTCCTCTGCTCTCACTATTAAATTCTCTCTTCCCTGTTATAACCTCCTGGACCTAATCTGACACCCCAGATCCCCAGGTGTCCTCCCTGCTGTGGTTCTCCCTCTGTTCTCCTTGCCACCAGCACCACTCTGCTCTGTTTGTCCTGGCTCCAAATCCCTCCTCCTCTTCCTCATTCTGATGAGCCTCCACATTTCTGCCCCTCTCCATACCGTGCTGTCTGTCCTTCATCTCTCTGTACATCTAGCTGTTCTCTACATTTCTGCAGTTGCTTTTCTCCTGCTTTCTTATCTTTTTTTCACTTTCGCTGTCTCTTGGCAAATCCCTCAACTATCCTCTACTTTGCTATCTGTATGGGTCTTCCTCATTCTTCTTTTCTCTGTCTCTTGTTTTCTACTGCTCTCTCAGTCCCTCTCTCTGTCTCCTGATCCCTTTGGCCCACACAATCACACGAGGGTTTGGAGGAAGACACCGGCATCTCGGAGGAGCGCATTTTCCAAGAGCTGGATCTGGGCAGGCAAGAACACCCCATATCACAGGACAGGCACCGGGCACCTCTACAGTGCGGGCCCAAGGGAAGCGGTGACTGCGGAGGGAAGACCTGGAGAGCAGCGGGGCCCAGCATGAGGAGGAGGGAGGTGGGGGGCAACGACGCCTTCAGACAAGGGTGGGATCCGCAGGATCCCAGGACCAGACAGAGAACGCGGCCTCCCCGGGACTGGGGTCAGGGTGCTGTGCTCCAGCAACCGACGAGGGTGAGGCTGGGAGGCGCGCAGAGAGGGAATACACCTCTCGGATGAGGACTTTAAAAAGCGCAGTGCGGGGCCAGGCGCGGTGGCTCACGCCTATAATCCCAGCACTTTGGGAGGCCGAGGCGGGCAGATCCCGAGGTCAGGAGATCGAGACCATCCTGGCTAACACGGTGAAACCCCGTCTCTACTAAAAAATACAAAAAATTAGCCGGGCGTGGTGGCGGTGCCTGTAGTCCCAGCTACTCGGGAGGTTGAGCCAGGAGAATGGCGGGAACCCGGGAGGCGGAGCTTGCAGTGAGCCGAGATCGCGCCACTGCACTCCAGCCTGGGCGACAGAGAGAGACTCCGTCTCAAAAAAAAAAAAAAAAAAAAAAAAGCGCAGTGCGGAAGGAGTCAAAACACTGTTTTGAGCAGGTAAACTACGCGATAGGAAGTGTATACAATGCCCTGTAGCAGAAAGACCGAGGACGAGACCAACCTCAGGGCGACTTTAAACCTAAAAAGAAGGGACTTCCGGACTCCCAGGAGAACATCTCCATTTGCTCTGAGTGAAGGAAGAAAGACGAGAAATTCCAGGTCTGTGGGGACCCCACATCCCATGTACAGAAGTGCCGCGACCTGGGGAGCGCAGACTTAATACAACACAGAGCAAAACTCACCGGCGCGGTGCGACCCTCACTCCACGGGATCCGCTTCCTGGTCTGCGCGCATTTGCGCGCGCTAGACGGAAACCAGGCCTGGGTGGAGCCAATGAGGAGGTGAGCGGGGACTGGGTGAGGTGTGGGCGGGGCCTGCGTGAGGTGTGGGCGGGGCCTGTGTGAGGTAGGGGCGGGGCCTGCGTGGGGTAGGGGCGGGGCGCAAAGCGGAGAGACCTTACCCTTTAGTACCGGCAGAGGGCGGGGCCGGAGTGGGACCTGTGAGTCTCTCAGCCTCCTTCCAGCCCTGTTCTCCGGCTTTTAGCGGCGAGAGTAGCCAAGAAAGCAGAAGGATGATTCAAAAGCCCTGGAATAGTCTGGAAGGAGGATGCAAACTAGAATGTAAAATGCAAAACCCTGCCTGAGCGTAAGGTAGGATTTCATGCTGACGGCTCACAGGACAGAATAGAAATCCTCTCCCTTTCTATTCTCCATTCACTCGGGAGGGAGAGTCCACCCAGTGCTCAGCTTCAGAGACTTCCCTAGGGCCACCGCCTGGGATGCGGGACGGAGTGCTCAGACCAGGGAGGAGTGAGGTCATCACCTGCTGCTTAAACACAGCAGGGATGCGGGCGCGGGCGTGGGAGCCTGAGGTCCCCGCTACTCAGGAAGCAGTGGCGGTAGGATCGCTGAGCCTGGCGGTCCTGGCCAGCCTGGACGACAAAGTAACATTTCCTCCCGCGGTCTCTTTTTTTTTTTTCTTTTAATTTTGAAATAATTTATACAATTTTGATTAGGCCGGACACGGTGGCTCAAGCCTGTAATCCCAGCACTTTGGGAGACTGAGGCGGGCGGATCGGGAGGTCAGGAGATCGAGACTGGCTGACACGGTGAAACCCCGTCTCCACTAAAAATACAAAAATTAGCCTGGCGCGGTGGCGGACGCCCGTAGGCTACTACTCAGAAGGCTGAAGTAGAATGCCTTGAACCTGAGAGGCGGAGCTTTCAGTGGGCCGAGATGGAGCCACTGCACCCCAGCCTGGGCGACAGAGCAAGACTCCATCTCAAAAAAAAAAAAAAAAAAGAAGAAAAAAAAAATTTTTTTTTTGCTTGTATGAAATGGGAATCCAACATTACCCTTTTCCATGTGGATATCCAGTTAGTTGTCCCAGCATATTTGTAAAAGAGATCTATTACTTTTTCCCTTTTATTTACATTTTTTCTTTTCGTTTTTTTTTTTTTTTTTTTTGAGACTATTTCTCTGTCGCGCATGCTGGAGTGCAGTGGCGACATCTCGGATGCCCGGCTAATTTTTGTAGTTTGGGTAGAGACGGGCTTTCACCATGTTGGACAGGCTGGTCTAGAACTCCTGACTTCGAGTGATCCGCCTGCCTCGGCCTCCCAAAGTGCTGGGATTACAGGTGTGAGCCACTGTGCCTGGCCCAAGAAATACTCTTTACTTAGTTTTTTAAATGTTGAGAAAATACAATTGAAAAACTAAAAAATATTCCCCAAAATGAGAAATCATCTTCACGACAAAAGAGGAAGAAATAAAAACCATTTTATTAATAAATAAGCCTTAGACCAGAATGTGATGGGAAATAGAGGTGAAGACCTGAGAGGCTGAAAAGAGAAAAAATCTTCACTGTTTTATACAACCCATTAAGTATATGTTTTCAAGATAAACACTAATCAGGGCCGGGCGCGGTGGCTCAAGCCTGTAATCCCAGCACTTTGGGAGGCCGAGACGGGCGGATCACGAGGTCAGGAGATCGAGACCATCCTGGCTAACACGATGAAACCCCGTCTCTACTACAAAATACAAAAGGGCGAGGTGGCGGGCGCCTGTAGTCCCAGCTACTCGGGAGGCTGAGGCAGGAGAATGGCGTGAACCCGGGAGGTGGAGCTTGCAGTGAGCTGAGATCCGGCCACTGCACTCCAGCCTGGGCGACAGAGCGAGACTCCGTCTCAAAAAAAAAAAAACACTAATCAGTCCTCAGGGAAGAGGACTTGACAACACCCTTGGTCACACACAGTTCATCCTGGCTCTACTTGGTAATGGAGGTGACCATCTGTGTCAGCTAAGTAGCTTCATCCTGAGGGAGGGGGAGTAACCCTAACCCATGTCTTTTTGACAAGTGTGAGTTTTGCAACATGGTGAGAGGTGCCCTCTCTGTTGAGGCTCCTACAATCGGACAGAAACTGATGTCAGCAGTAAATAATAAAATTTAGAATACATGATTAATTATAGACTTTATTTGAACACAAAGCTTGAGGACAGCCACCTGGAAACCTCAATTCCAAATGAAGGGGGCCCCTGTTCCCAAGTAGAGACGTTAAGGTTTCACACACAGGGAAAAAGAAGCTTTAGCAGAATCACATTTTCCATTCAAGACCAGTGCATCGGCTGCAGCAACGTGATTGGTGACGGATTGATACACTTCAAGGAAGGTTACTTTATCACTCCGGAACAAGGGACAATGATGCCAAAAGGTCTTATCTGGGGCTGCTTAGTCTTCCTAATTATTTACAGGTAAACTGCTTTTTTATTTATTTAATTGATATTAGGAAACTAAATTCTATTGCATTTTTTTTTTTTTTTTTTGGTACGGAATCGTGCTCTGTCACCCAGGCTGTTGTGCAGTGGCGCAGTCTTGTCTCACTGCAACCTCCATCTCCAGGGTTCAAGCAGTTCTCCTGCCTCAGCCTCCTGAGTAGCCGGGAATACAGGCACACGCCACCATGCCTGGCTAATGCTTTTGTATTTTTTAGTAGAGTAGGGGTTTCACCATGTTGGTCAGGCTGGTTTCTTTTTTTTTTTTTTTTTTTTTTTGAGACAGAGTCTTGCTCTGTCACCCAGGCTGGAGTGCAGTGGTGCGATCTCGGCTCACTGACTGCAAACTCCGCCTCCCGGGTTCACACCATTCTCCTGCCTCAGTCTCCCGAGTAGCTGGGACTACAGTCGCCCACCACTATGCCTGGCTAATTTTTTACATTTTTCATAGAGACGGGGTTTCACCATGTTAGCCAGGATGGTCTCGATCTCCTGACTCGTGATCTGCCCACCTCAGCCTCCCAAAGTGCTGGGATTACAGGCGTGAGCCACCGCGCCCGGCAACCAGGCTGGTTTCTAATTCCTTACCTCAAGTGATCCGCCAGCCTCAGCCTCCCAAAATGCTGGGATTACAGGCGTGAGCCACCGCACCTGGTCAGCAAAATTCTTAGAAGTTGCACCTGCATGCCACTGGACTCAGGTTGCATGACCACGTTCCTCTCAAGACTCAGAATTATTTAAATGTCTGTAGCTTTAAATTTGAAATATTTGATGTTTGAATTACTTAACTTCCTACTGAGATAGAGGTACTATCTCCCTTGTAGTTTGCCTTACAAGGAGCACTGCCAAGACCTTCAGAAATACATCCCTGGGTCATTAAGCTGAAAAAAGGTTTAGTTACTCTCTAAAAAATGCCACTTCAGGCCGGGCACTGAAGGAGGACAGATGGCCTGAGGTCGGAAGTTGGAGACCAGCCTGAACAATATGGAGAAACCCCGTCTCTCCTGTAATTACAAAAATTACCCTGGCGTGTTGGCGGGCGCCTGTAGTCCCAGCTACTTGGGAGGCTGAGGCAAGAGAATGGCATGAACCCGGGAGGTGGAGCATGCAGTGAGCTGAGATCGCACCACTGCATGCCAGCCTGGGTGACAGAGGGAGACTCCGTCTCAAAAATAAAAAATAAAATTTTTTAAAAGGTGGCACACAGTGGCTCATGCCTGCCATCCCGGCACTTTGGGAGGCCAAGGTGGACAGATCACCAGAGGTCAGGACTGTGAAACCAGCCTGGCCAACATGGTAAAACTCCATCTCTACCAAAGATACAAAAATTAGCCAGGTGTGGTGGCGCTCACCTGTAGTCCCAGCTACTCAAGAGGCTGAGACAGAAGGATCACTTGAACCTGGGAGACAGAGTTTGCGGTGAGCTGAGATTGTGCCACTGCCCTCTAGCCTGGGTGACATAGAGAGACTCCATCTCAAAAAAAGAAATAAATAACTTTAAAAAAGAAAATAGAGAAAAATCTGGAGAGGTCTCAGGAATCTCTAGCCAGCCTGATTGGAGAGTGTCCTTCCTCACTGAAGTCAGACACCAAAAACCATGAAAGCTGGCTGATTTCTGAACTGCTGAAGTTCCAACAGACCATAACCAGATATACAAAGAGATAACATGGATGATCCCAAGAAATTAAACACAAATTTATAAAACAGAGACTTAGAAATAATCAGACTAAAAATTCAAAATAAGCCTGGGCAACATATTGAAAACCTGTTTCTACCAAAACTACAAAAATTAGCTGGACATGGTGGTGCACACCTATAGTCCCAGCTACTTGGGAGGCTGAGCTGGGAGGATCGCTTGAGCCTGAAATGCAGAGGCTGCAGGACACATGGTGCTCTCTGTGTTCTCAGAGAGAGCGCTTTTGCAGGTGGGGGTAGGGATGGAATCTTCCCAGATCTAAGAAAAGAGGAAATGCCACATCCTAGAAGAAGCCATCAGTTTCTCAATAGCGCCCCCTGCAGGAACCCTCCAGATACATGTAGTGAAGTCAGCACACTCACAGGCGGCCAGCGTGGGTTTCCTGGTAACAGTGAAAAACTGGGAAGGACTCATGTGTCTTCATTCAGAAAATGCTCAAGGAGGATGAAAAACAGCAAGCTATCTTGTTTCCTACCTTGAAAACGTGGAACATTTTAAGACTTGCAGGATAAAATACCGCAACAAAACATTTAACATGTCGAGCTCAGTGGCTCACGCATGTAATCCCAGTACTTGGGAGGCTGAGGAGGGAGGATCACTTGAGGCCAGGAGTTTGAGACCAGCCTGGTCAATATGGAGAAACACTATCCCTACTAAAAATATAACCATTAGCCAAGCATGATGGCACATACCTGTAACGCAGCTACTCAGTTGGCTGAGGCTAGAGAATCATTTGAACCCACAAAGCAGAGGTTGCAATGTGCTGCTATGCTCCAGCCTGATGACAGGGTGAGACACTGTCTCACAAAACATACAACAAAAAAAAGTCATTTGGCTAGGCATAGTGGCTCACGCTTGTAATCCCAGTACTTTGGGAGGTTGAGGAGGACGGATCACTTGAGGCTAGGAGTGCCAGACCACCCTGGCTGACATGGTGAAACACCATCTCTACTAAAAATACAAAAAACTTATCCAGGCGTGGTAGCACCCACCTTTAGTCCCAGGTATTCAGGAGGCTGAGGCACGAGAATCACTTGAACCTGGGAGAAAGAGTCTGCAGTGAGCCAAGATTGTGCCACTGCACTCCAGTCTGGGTGACAGGCGCATTCATCAAATAATTTTGTCTAAAATCTCATAATGGTTACTGAATACATTTCTGCAGGACTTATGCTGACTTGCCACAGAACTCTCAGCAGTGATTCCCCGTTGAGCCATGGGAACGGGGGGAAGGCTGCACAAGAAGGGGATGTGTAAGTGAACTTTTCTTTGAACTTTTACTATACAATGTATATATACCTTGTGTGATGTTTAACATAAAAGAAACATTTAATAATAATGGGTAGAAGAATATGACTCCATCTTCTCTAACAGGAAGTTATGCTCAGATGTCAGAGCAAAATTATAATGAGTTGTACCTAAAATGCCTGCTTTATCAGAGGTCCTGCAAAAAACCACAGTCTCTGTTCGATGAAAGTGCTGAGAGTGATTTAAAGAATCCCCCCTGGCCGGGCGCAGTGGCTCAAGCCTGTAATCCCAACACTTTGGGAGGCCGATTTCCTGTTTTAGATGCAATAATAAAAGAAATTATCCTCTTCCACTGGTGTTATCTCTGCTTTCCACTCCATCCCAGGTCATTAAAAGTGCAGGGTCAAGGCTGGGAGCAGTGGCAAATGCTTGTAATCCCAGCACTTTGGGAGTCCAAGGTGGGCGGATCACCAGAGTTCAGAGGTTTGAGACCAGCCTGACCAATGTGGTGAAACCCCGTTTCTACTAAAAGTACAAAACTTAGCGCTGGGTGGGCTGGCTCACACCTGTAATCCCAGCACTTTGGGAGGCTGAGGTGGGCGGGTCATGAGGTCAGGATTTTGAGAGCAGCCTGGCCAACATGGCAAAACCCCATCTCTACTGAAAATGCAAATATTAGCCGGGTATGGTGGCGCACGCCTGTAGTCCCAGCTACTCAGAAGGGTGAGGTAGGAGAATTGCTTGAACGCGGGAGGTGAAGTTTGCAGTGAGCCAAGACCGCGCCATTGCACTCCAGTCTGGGTGACAGAGTGAGACTCTGAAAAACAAACAAACAAACAAAAACTCAGCTGGGCCAGGTGGTGTGCACCTATAGTCCCAGCTACTTGGGTGGCTGAGACAGGAGAATTACTTGAAACCAGGAGCCAGAGGTTGCAGTGAGCCAACAGAGATGCCACTGCAGTCCAGCCTGGCAATAGAGCAAGGCTACATTTTCACCCACCAAAAAAAAAGAAAAAAAGTGCAGGGTCCAGCCAGGCTGGCTGTCTCACATCTGTTATCTCAGCAATTTGGGAGGCTGAAATGGGAGAATCACTTGAGGCCAGGAGCTCGAGACTATAGTGAGCTTTGACTACACTGCCATACTCCTGCCTGGACAAAATAGCAAGACCCCATAGCCACACAATAAAAAATGAAAGAATTAGCCAGATATGGTGACATAGGCCTGTCATCCTAGCTCCCTGGGAGGGTAATGTGTGGATCACTTGATACCAGGAGTTCGAGGCTGCTGTAAACTAGAATTGTACCATTGCACTCCAGACTGGGCCACAGAGCAAAACTCTGTCTCTTAAAAAAAAAAAAGTTTGGCTTCAAATGCATTACAAAATCATAAACAAAATATCTCCCTTTATTGGTCTCCTTCTCCAGACTGTATGAGATATTGGTGCACATTGATGTATGACTTTCATAGGTAGTTTCTGGGATCCAGTCCACACACAGCTAACCATGCATCCAAATGTGGCACCTGAACAATCCCAGCTACCCAGTGGCACTGACACCATGAGGCCCACACCCCGTCTCCTTCCATGGCTGGTGTGAGCCCTTCCCAGGACAATGCCAAGTGCAGCCTCTATGGAAACTCATGTCACTGGGTTATAGAACATGAAAAAAAATTTTTTTTTTTTTTGAGACAGAGTCTTCCCTGTCCACTCACTGTAAGCTCTGCCTCCTGGGTTCACACCATTCTCCCGCCTCAGCCTCCAGAGTAGCTGGGACTACAGGTGCCCACCACCACTCCCAGCTAATTTTTTTGTATTTTTAATAGAGACGGGATTTCACCATGTTAGCCAGGATGGTCTCGATCTCCTGACCTCGTGATCCGCCCGCCTCAACCTCCCAAAGTGCTGCAATTACAGGCGTGAGCCACCGCATCCGGCCCAGAAGATGGAATTTAAGCGAAGATGAGAGGGACTGACAGAAGGCATGGGTGAGTGCGAGCAAACGTGTCAGGCAGGATGCTTCATACTCAGAAAAGACTGGCTACTGTAATACCTGCCTTTTCAGAAAGAAAAGAGACAGGATAATTCACCAAGGAATATCACTAATATCCATGCAAAACAGGCACTTCGTGACTTTTTCAAAATTATTTTATGTATTTTAATTTTTTTGAGACAGGGTCTTCCTCTGTCACCCAGGCTCGAGTGCAATGGCATGATCTCAGATAAATGTAACCTCCACTTCCTGAGTTCAAGCGATTCTCCTGCCTCAGCCTCCTGAGTATCTGGGATTACAGGCATGCTGCACCATGCATGGTTAATTACTGCATTTTTAGTAGAGAGAAGGTTTCACCATGTAGGCCACGCTGGTCTCGAACTCCTGACCTCAAGTGATCCACCCAACTCAGCCTCCCAAAGTCCTAGGATTACAGGCATGAGACACTGCACCTGGCAGCACTTTGTGACATTAATGAGTGGAGTGTGTCATTTGAACCCAGGAGGCAGAGGTTGCACTGAGCCAAGATCATGCAATTGCACTCCAGCCTGGGTAACAGGGAGAGACTTCATCTCAAAAAAGAAAAAAAGAACCGACTAACAGTGTCAAAGGGTTCAATAATGATGTCACAACTACAGTTAAATAACAGCCAGGCAATACAGCAATTCTATATATACCCATTTCCCTTAGTTATATAGTTCACTATGCATAAGATATGAAACATAGAATGTGTACTGGGAAAACTGTTAAACTGGGATCAGAGAAAACATAGTATAAAACAAATTGTACAATAAAAACATTAAAAAAAAGATGCAGGCTCCCAGGTCTGAATGTTCATATTGGCCAAAAGCCATGTTCAGAGTTCTTATTCTCCAATAGGATGTTCCTACAGATGGAGCCTTTGAGATAATTTGGTCATGGGTGTTAACTACTCATGAATAGGACCAGTGCTTTTATTTATTTATTTATTTTTTTAATTTTTGAGAAAGAGTTTCACTCTTGTTGCCCAGGCAGACTGCAATGGCCTGATCTTGGCTCACTGCAACCTCCGCCTCCTGGGTTCAAGTTATTCTGCTGTCTCAACCTCCCATGTAGGTAGGATTTCAGGCAAGTGCCACCACACCCAGCTAATTTTTGCATTTGTAGTAGAGATGGGGTTTTACCATGTTGGCCAGGCTGGTCTCGAACTCCTCACCTCAGGTGATCTGCCCGTCATTACCTCCCAAAGTACCGGGATTACAAATTTGAGCCACCGCACCCAGCCATCTTTTGTGTGTTCAGTAGATTCGAGGATTCACCATGTTGGACTGACTGGTCTCAAACTCCTGACCTCAAACAATCTACCGACCTCAGCCTCCCAAAGTGCTGGGATTAGAGGCGTGAGCCACCGTGGCCAGGCAGTCTAAGCTATTACTGATAGGACAGTGAAATGACGGAGACTGGAAAAGGAGCATGTCATCATCAGCATCACTGAAGGCTGACAACTCTTATTATACAAAGGCAGTTTACAGCTCGTCTTATAAAAGCTGCAATGTGTGAAGCCATCTAATAGCACTAGCTTGTTTTAAAAACCTGGAGGCAGCGGGGCGCAACAGCTCAGGCTTATAATCCCAACACTTTGGAAGACCTAGGCAGGTGGATCACCTGAGGTCGGAAGTTCGAGAGCAGTCTGACATGGAAAAACCCTGTCTCTACTTCGAATACAAAATTAGCTGGGCGTGTTGACACATGCCTGTGATCCTGGCTACTTGGGAGCCTCAGGCAGGGAATTTGTTTGAAGGGTGGGGGCGGGGCAGGGCAGAGGTTGTGGTGAGCCGAGATTGCACCACTGCACTCCAGCCTGGGCAACAAGAGCAAAACTCCATCTCAAAAAAAAAAAAAAAAAAAAAAATCTGGAGACAAATTAACATTATTTCTCAAATAAGTACAGCAGGCCCACAGTGTTCATGTACATGACCTCAATTTGCACATACAGTGAGGGAAGGACAAACTTGATCCTGGGCCTGAAGGATACCACGACATGTTTTTAAGCACAATAGTGCACCAAGGAAGTACAGAAAATAACCAGTCACAAAAAATACAAGGAGAACAGAATGAAATACTACAAGGGGGACACAGGGCTGAGCTGGGACACAAGGGCTGAGCTGTGCTGCTGACAGTGGTGCTGAGTCATCACTCATGGACCATGTGCTGAGTCATCATGCCCTGCACGCATTGATTCAGGCAGCCTCCTATAATTTTGTCCAGTGGATGGATAAGGTCTTGACTTACTCAGTGAGAGTAATGTTGGAGGAGAGGGGCTCACGGGGAAATTGGGGTGTTCAGCATTACAAAATCAATAGGCTGGGATTTGCATCCAGATCAATGTACCATGTGAGGCAAGGCCAGGAAAGGAAGGGAAGGGTGGACAGCAGGAAGTAATGGGCATGTAGGAGTGAACTTTGTGCATGCACGTCTGTGGGAATAGAATTCCACTAGGATAGACCAAATCTTCAGCTTGGAGGAAAGTGGAATTAATTTAGCAGATGGTAAAATATTGACCCAAGGTTAACTATGCAAATTACAATACAGGCAAGGGACAAGAATCAACGAGATCCAAAAAAGCAGCAGTATGGTGGCCTGAGGTGAAAGCAGTTTTACATCTCTTAAATTAAATGGCCTCTGATTTCTAGTTTCAAGCATATACTCAACAATATGCCTTGTGTAGATTCCAGAATTTCATACACACACAAAAAAATGAGTAAACTCTATGAGGAGTACAGCAATGAAGGAGACCTTCGCCATGAAGAAGGATCCCCTGGCTGAGTAGGTAGAGATGTGTCTGTGAAAACAGAGCCAGGCCAAGCACAGTGGCTCATGCCTGTAATAACAATAATAATGACAGTTTTTGTTTCTTTTTTCTTTATTTTTGAGATGCAGTGTGACTCTATTGCCCAGGCTGGAGTGCAGTGGCATGATCTCAGATCACTGCAACCCCTGCCGCACAGGTTCAAGCAATTCTCTCATCTCAGCCTCCTGAGTAGCTGGGATTACAGGTGCCTGCCACTGGGCCTGGCTATATTTTGTATTTATTTTTGTTTTTGTTTTTGTTTTTTTGAGACGGAGTCTTACTCTGTTGATCAGGCTGAAGTGCAGTGGCACAATCTCGGCTCACTGCAAGTTCCACCTCCCAGGTTCACGCCATTCTCCTGCCTCAGCCTCCTGAGTAGCTGGGACTACAGGTGCCCGCCACCAGGCCTGGCTAATTTTTTTTGCATTTTTATTAGAGATGGGGTTTCACCGTGTTAGCCAGGATGGTCTCGATCTCTTGACTCGTGATCTGCCCACCTCAGCCTCCAAAATTGCTGGGATTACAGGCGTGAGCTACCGCACCCATCCTAAATTTTGTATTTGTAGTAGAGACAGGGTTTCACCATTTTGGTCAGGCTGGTCTTGAACTCCTGACCACCAGCATCGGCCTCCCAAAGTGCTGGGATTACAGGCATAAGCCACCATGCCCGGCCCCTTCTTACTATTAACTCATTGTTGTGACAGTTGACAACAATGAAAAAATCTTAAAATCATTACAATTATTATAAAAAAAAAACTTACTGCAAAGGTTGTGTTTTCTACATAAACCATGGGCTTATCCATCCATGTATTCACGCACACGCATCACATCGCAGCGTGACATGCGTGGTGGCGTGCACCTCTAATCCCAGCTACTCAAGGGGTTCAGGCAAAAGAATCACTGTAATCCAGGAGGCAGAGGCCACAGTGAGAAAAAATCCCACTATTGCACTCCAGCCTGAGTGACAGATTGAAACTGAACTAAAAGTAAATAAATAAATAAGTAAAATCAATGATGTGAAAAAGCATCCTGTTCCACTGCTGTGTATCTCCACTTTCCATTCCATTCCAAGTCATTAAAAGTGCAGAGTCTAGCTGGGCACGGTGGCTCAGGCCCGTAATCCCAGCACTATGGGAGGCTGAGGTGAAAAAACGCAAGGTCAGGAGTTCCCGACCAGCCTGACCAACGTGGGGAAACCCGATCTCCACTAAGAATACAAAAAAATTAGTCAGTCATGGTGGCGGGCGCCTGTAATCCCAGCTACTCAGGAGGCTGACGCGGGAGAATTGCTTGAACCCAGGAGGCGGATGTTGCAGTCAGCTGAGATCCTGTCACTGCACTCCAGCTTGGGCAACAAAGTGAGACTCCATCTCTAAATAAATAAATAAAACAATTAGCCACATGTGGTGACACATGCCTATCACTCAAGCTCTTTGGGAGACTAAAGTGGGGATTACTTGAGCCCAGGAATTTCAGGTCGCTGTAAACTCTAAATTGTGCCATTGTACTCCAGAACTAAGCCACAGAGTGACATTTTCTCTCTCTCTCCTTTATTTATTTATTTTTTTTGAGACGGAGTCTCGCTGTGTCTCCCAGGCTGGAGTGCAGTGGCCTGATCTCGGCTCACTGCAAGCTCCGCCTCCCGGGTTCACGCCATTCTCCCGCCTCAGTCTCCCAAGTAGCTGAGACTACAGGCGCCCGCCACCTCGCCCGGCTAGTTTTTTGTATTTTTAGTAGAGACGGGGTTTCACCATGTTAGCCAGGATAGTCTCGATCTCCTGACCTCGTGATCCACCCGCCTCGGCCTCCCAAAGTGCTGGGATTACAGGCTTGAGCCACCGTGCCCGGCCTAAACTTATTTATGACCAGAGATCTTTGTTCACGTTTTCCTGCTGACTTTTTCCCCCATTACCCTATTGTCCTGCCACATCCCCCTCTCTGAGATGGTAGAGATAGTGATCATCCCGTCTCTGAGATGGAGACCCTTGTCTCTACCATCTCCAGTGCTGGCGTGGGTCCTCCGTATGCTGAGCGCTGGTCCCCTGGGCCCACTGTTCTTTCTCTATACTTTGTCTCTGTCTCTTATTTCTTTTCTCAGTCTCTCATCCAGCCTGATAAGAAACACACACAGGTGTGGATGGGCTGGCCCCCTTGACCACTGCACTCCAGCCTGGGCAACAGAGCAAGACTCTGTCCTCAAGCAAAAAAAAAAAAAAAAGGAAGTCTGGAGACACAATCCGCTTCCATCCGTAGTGCAGACCCTGCTGGAGCCACTGTGGGGAAGAGTCCATGAAGACAGTAGCAGGGATGCATGTGGAACTGACTGTTGGAGAAAGAAACCTTCTCTCTATTGCATGTAAGAATGTGATTGGAGCTATAAAGGCCTCCTGGAGAATAAGCAGCTGCATTGAACAGGAAGAAGAAAACAAGGGAGGAAAAGACAGCCTAGGAATGATTTGGGGATATCAGCAAATATTTGAGACTGAGCTAACATTAATCTGTTGTGACATTCTGGATGTGCCGGACAAACCCCTCATTCCAGCAGCTAACACTGGCAAGTCCAAGGTTTTCTATTATAAAATGAAAGGGGACTACACATGTATCTGGCAGAGTTTGCCACAGGAAATGACAGGAAGGAGGCTGCGGAGAATAGTCTAGTGGCTGATAAAGCTGCTAGTGATACTGCATTGACAGAACTTCCACCAACACGTCCTATGCGCTTAGGTCTTGCTCTCGATTGTTTTATATTCTACTAGGAAATTCTTAATTCCCCCGACCATGCCGCAGGTTGGCAAAGGCAGCTTTGGATGATGCATTGCAGAACTGGATATGCTGAGTGGAGTAAGCTATAAGGACTCTACACTTATCATGCAGTTGTTTCGTGATAATCTGACACTATGTACTTCGGACATGCAGGGTGACAGAGAAGAACAGAATAAAGAAGCTCTGCAGGACGTGGAAGACTCAAATTGTGAGCCATAAAGACTCAAATTAGTGAGCCATAGAAGCCAACAAGAGAAACTATCTGTGACCACCCAAGTCCTCCCCATTCCACCCCTTGGAAACTTCCCACTGTCACCAAGAACCACTAAATCTGACTTTTACATTTGGTCTCAGAATTTGGTTCCTGCCCTGTTGGGTTTGGTTTGGTTTGGTTTTAACAGTTTTCAAAAGTTCTTAAAGGTGAGAGTGAATTTCTGTGGATTTTACTGGTCCCAGATTTTAGGTTCTTTAAGACACTAACCGAACTACATACAGGCTTCTTCACCGTTACTGTGTTGTCTCCGTGCCAGATGTGGCAAAATCACTGCTAGAAATGGAAATGACATTTGAAAGCCATTAGACCTCTAGGTGAGGCAAGCACCTAAGAGAGAGGTTAATCACACGATAGAGACATAAGTGATATTGGTTTCTATTTTTGTAATGGCTTAAACTGCATTTTATACCAATGTTTGAAAGTAATTGGGTGTTAGCTTGAGATGGTTAGAGGTTGTTTGGGGAGAGAGTTTGTTGTAATGGTTTTGCTGTAAAAAATGTTTCAAGCGGCCGGGCGCGGTGGCTCAAGCCTGTAATCCCAGCACTTTGGGAGGCCGAGACGGGCGGATCACGAGGTCAGGAGATCGAGACCATCTTGGCTAACACAGTGAAACCCCGTCTCTACTAAAAATACAAAAACTTAGCCGGGCATGGTGGCGGGCGCCTGTAGTCCCAGCTACCGGGAGGCTGAGGCAGGAGAATGGCGTGGACCCGGGAGGCGGAGCTTGCAGTGAGCTGAGATCCGGCCACTGCACTCCAGCCTGGGCGGCAGAGCGAGACTCCGTCTCAAAAACAACAACAACAAAAAAACAAACAAAAAAAAAAAAAAAAAAAAAAAGCATGGATGACCTAGTGACACTCTGTCTCAGAAAAAGGAAAAAAAAAAAATTGCAGGACAATTTTATACACTTGAGCAAATGAAGTATCTCTTTCAACGTCTAAGGTTCTGATGGTATGAATCCTAAACATGTAACTATTTTCTCAGAAAAAATGATAGTAATATCTTCAAAATAAACACGATTGGGAACACATAGCTATAGGTGTTTAAAACACTGAAAGAGAGGCAGCGGTACAAAGGAGATCTGAGCAAATGTTTTCTTCATGAACACAGGGGCTCTGCTGGAACAAGGTTCCAAGTCAATCCTGCCCATCCTTCAACATCTGCAAAGAATACTATGGACCAGAGGAACTTGAAGGGAACATTCACTTAGCAGCTCACAGCTCACCATTTAATCAGATGACATGAACAAAGAAAATGGAATAATAGGCTACTTCAGCTAAATTTTGATGTCAGCATAAAGAAAAAGTTCCTTCATATCTTTATCAAGTACACATCGAAACAAACTAAAATGATTTATAAGGTACCAGAAAATGTTTCCAATTATGATACAGACTAGAAAGCATGCAGTCCTCAGGCAAACTGAACACATTAAATTTCAGAGAAAATCAGTTTTAAAATGGTTAAAAAACATATCTAATGAAATGTGGGGTCATAGAAGAATATTTTGAACACATATTATAGTTGCAAAACAATGATGTTACCTCCTAAGATTATACCAAAGCTTATTTGAGAAGCGGTTTTATTTTTATTTTATTTATTTTATTTTATTTTATTTTACTTTATTTTACTTTTGAGACAGAATCTTGCTGTTGCCCAGCTGGAGTGCAGTTGCGTGATCTCGGCTCACTGCAACCTCTGGTCCCCAAATTAAAGTCATTCTTCTACCTCAGCCTCCCAAGTAGCTGTGTTACAGGCACTCGCCACACCAAGCTAATTTCTATATTTTAATCAACACTGTCATGTCCCAACTTAAAATGAGTTATCCATTTACAAACTAGTGATTTCTTTTGGGCATCGTCTCCATAACCTTTTCATAAAGCATCAATGATTTCATTGTTCCTCTACCCAAATTTCACCATATTGACTTCTTGAGACACTATCTCGCTCTGTCACCCACGCTGGAGTAGAGTGGCATGATCATGGCTCCCTGCAGCCTCTACCTCCTGGGCTCAAGCTTGTACCAGTTTATTTTGGTGCAGAAAATGCGACATCACGCACAATTTTCTCATAATATGTATTTTTCCATGAACTTCCTGAAGACCCCTTGTACTAGCAAACTGTATTCAAGAGGATATAAAAAGGATTGTAGATATGCAAGTACCACTTATTTCTGAGATGCAAGGATGGTTCAACATATTCAAGCAAATCAATGAGATATACCACTTGAACAGAATGAAACATGAAAATCACATCATCTCAGTAGACGAAGAAAAAGCATTTCACAAAATTCAACATCCAGTCATCATGGAAATCCTAAATAAAATAGATACAGAAGGAAATTTACCTCGACAATAGAAAGACCATCCATGAAATGACCAATGCAGAAATAACCAATCGGGGAAAATGGAATGCTTTTCCTGTAGGATCTCACATGATGCAAGAATGCTCTCACCCCTTCTATTCAATCAATACTGGCTGTCCTAGCCAGAGCAATGAAATAGCAAAATAAATCAAACTCATCCAAATCAGAAAGAAAGAAGTCAAATTTTATTTGTTCGTTGATGACATGACATTCTGTGAAGAAAATCACGAAGAGTCAATCAAAATGCAACTGGAACTAATAAACACATTCAGTGTATTTGCAGAATAGAACAACAGCACCAAAAATTAGCTGAATTTCCATACATTAACAATAAATAATTTTTTTTTTTTTTTTTTGAGACGGAGTCTCACGCTGTTGCCCAGGCTGGAGTGCAGTGGCGCAATCTCGGCTCACTGCAAGCTCCGCCTCCCGGGTTCCCGCCATTCTCCTGCCTCAGCCTCCTGAGTAGCTGGGACTACAGGCGCCCGCCACCGCGCCCGGCTAATTTTTTGTATTTTTTTAGTAGAGACAGGGTTTCACTGTGGTCTCGATCTCCTGACCTTGTGATCCGCCCGCCTCGGCCTCCCAAAGTGCTGGGATTACAGGCTTGAGCCACCGCGCCCGGCCTAACAATAAATAATTTTAAAAGAAAATTAGAAACCACTTCCATTTGCTAAAGAACTTAAACTAAGAAACATTTAGAAATAAGCATTAAAAGGTGAGGTTTGTACCTTGAAATCTACAAACATTGATCAAAATGATTAAAAACATGTATAAATAGATATAAACCCCATACTGATTGGAAAAATTAATATTGCTCAATGATTATATAACTGAATGTGATTTAGATTCCGTACAATACTCATAGAAATCCCTATAACTTTTTGTTAAAGAAACAAAAAACAGGCCAGGCAGAGTGGCTCACACCTGTAATCTCAGCACTTTGGGAGGTGGAGTCAGGTGGATCATAAAGTCAGAATATGGATACTATTCTGGCTAATACGGTAAAACCCAGTCTCTACTAAAAATACAAAAAATTACCCAAGTATGGTGGCACACAACTGTAGTGCCAGCTACTAGGGAGACTGAGGCAGGAAAATCGCTTGAACCTAGGAGGAGGGGGTTGCAGTGAGCCGAGATCATGCCACTAAACTCCAACATGGGCGACAGAGCAAGACTCCATCTCAAAAAGAAAAAAAGAAAAAGAAAATACAGTTTGGGAAAAGTGGCTCCTGTCTGTTGGCCAGGGTGTTCTCAAACTCCTGACCTCGAGTGACCTACCTGTCTTTGCCTCTCAAAGTGCTGAGATTACAAGCATGGGCCATGGCCCCCAGCACAATCCTCTTAACATAAACAGTTTAATGGTAACTAATGCTTGAACTCAATGTTAAGTCAACTCAAACTCAGGTCAAGGCTGATTTGACTCTAATGTCAATTAATGCTTGATGGTTTGTTATACTCATTACATTAGAAACAACTGTCTCTAAAAGGAATTGCCTGATGTTCTGCAAGGAGTGACCTCAGACTGAAGACCTTGCCACACTGATGACATTTATAAGATTTCTGTCCAGTATGGATTTTCTGATGCCTAATGAGGTGTGAACGTGAAGTAAAGGTTTTGCCACAATCATCAAACTTGCGAGCTTTCTCTCCTGTATGAATTATCCTGTTTTGCGTAGGATGAAACTTGACTGAAGACCCTGCCACAATCATGACATTTGTAAGGTTTCACTCCAGCATGAGTTCACCAATGAAATGCAAGGCATGAACGATGTCTGAAAAATTTGCCACACTTATGACACTTTTAAGATCTCTCTTCATTGTGGATTCTCCAATGACTTGCAATGATTGTAGCATTACTGAAAACTTTGTGACAATCATTACATTAGTCAAGTTTCCCTGTCCCATGGATTGCTTGATGGTAAGTGTTGACTGCCCACTAAAGGCTTTGCCACACTCATTGCACTTGTAAAGTTTCTCTCCAGTGTGAATTCTAGTATTGTCAGGTGTGAATCATTCCCGAAAGCCTTGTCACAAACCTTATATTTGCATGTTTTTTCTCCAGTATGAATTCTCCTACGTATTTGAAGCTGGATTTGCGACTGAACTTTGTCACATTGTTCACGTTTGTAAGATTTCTCTGCAGTATGAAATCTGTGATGACTTGCAAGGTGTGATTATTGATTAAAAACCATGCCACATTCATTAGACTTGTAAGGTTTCTCTCCAGTGTGAATTACAAGGTGTGAATTTTGACCCAAGGTCTTGCCACACTCATTACACTTCTAAGGTTTCTCTCCAGTGTGAATTCTAGTATGTTTTGCCAGGTATGAATTATATGCAAAAACCTTGTCACAAATTTTATATCTGTATGGTTTCTCTTCAGTGTGAATCTTCTTATGTTTTTCAAGGTTTGACTTATGACTGAACACGTTGTCACATTCCTCCCATTTGTAAGGTTTCTCTGCGGTATGATGTCTATGATGACGTGCAAGGGTTGCTTTTTCATTAAAAACCTTGAAACATTCATTACACTTGTAAGGTTTCTCTCCAGTATGAATGGCCCTGTGATTTACAAGGGTTGAATGGTGATGGAAGGTGTTGACACACTCATTAGACTATTCAGATTTCTCTGCACTATGAAGTCTATGATGGTATACAAGGGATGACATCTGACTGAAGGTCTTGCCACACTCATTACACTTGTAAGGTTTCTCTCCAGTATGAAGCCTACGATGGATTATAAGGGATGATGTCTGACGGAAGGTCTTGCCACACTCATTACATTTGTAAGGTTTCTCTCCAGTGTGAACTCTCTGATGTTGTGCCAGGTGTGAATCCCTCTGGAAAGCCTTGCCACAAACCTTACATTTGTATGGTTTCTCTCCAGTATGAATCCTCCTATGTCTTTCCAGGTTTGATTTGCGACTGAAAACTTTGTCACATTCTTCACATTTGTAAGGTTTCTCTCCACTATGAATCCTCCTATGTCTTTCAAGGTGTGATCTGCGACTGAAAACTTTGTCACACTCTTCACATTTGTAAGGTTTCTCTCCAGTATGAAGTCTACGATGGCGTGCAAGGGTAGATAGTCGATTAAAAACCTTGCCACATTCATTACATGTGTAAGGTTTCTCTCCAGTGTGAAGTATAGTATGCTTTGCCAGATATGAATTATACACGAAAGCCTCATCACAAACCTTACATTTGTATGGTTTCTCTCCAGTATGAATCCTCTTGTGTCTTTCAAGGTGTGATTTGCGACTGAAAACTTTGTCACATTCTTCACATTCATAAGGTTTCTCTCCGGTATGAAGTGCTTTGTGGATGAAGAGGGATGAATTGTGACCAAAGGTCTTGCCACACTCATTACACTTGTAAGGTTTCTCACCAGTGTGACATCTACGATGGCATGCAAGGTATCGCTTCTGATTAAAGACCTTCCCACATACATCACATTTACATTGTTTCTCTTCTAAGTGAATTATCTGGTGTTTTTTTAAGAGTGAGCTACAATTAAAGGATTTGAAACTCTCGATACATTCGAAAGATTTTTCTCTCATGTGTCCTTCCCATTTTTGTGTGAGTAATGAAGAATGGAGGTAATTATTTCCATACTTACTAGAAATAAGGGTTTTAGGCCTATCAGAAATTCTTTGGGCTGTTGAAACTGAGGAAGCATTGTTGATAGATTTCTCAACTTGATTACCAATTTTCCCTTCAGGCTGAAATACGTGCAGTTCAGACAGATGCGAATGAAAGCTTGATCCAAGCTGATCTTTAATATGCTTGTTTCCAGCATGCCTTTGATCATGTCGGTCTGTATTACCAGTCAACTCTTTGATTTTTGTCAGGGGTGCTGCATGACCATTTGTTTCATCTTCTTTCCACTGAAAGTCAAAGTCATGAATGTCTTTCCCAATTTCATGGAGGCAAAATTCTCCAGTGTGATGACTTGCTTGTCTTTGCAATGTCCCGGTGAGGATCACTTCTGTATTGCCTTGCCCTGTTGATGACAATGTCTTCAACATGCATTTGGAAGAGATATCTACAAAATTTAAACACCAATAGGTTTCCAGTTAAGTACGGATGGTATATAATACTGAAATGTGTAAATATCATAGAAAAAACAATACTTATTTTCAACTTCCCAAATATGAGCTTCAAAGTTTAGGAACACAAAAGGAGTAAGATTCTTTAATAAACAAGGACGATTACATGTCCTTCAAATCATTTCTACGGAAGCCTATTCCCAATATTATGACAAAACACTGACAGGACACAAACATGTGTAAGTCTAAAGTAAGGAGTGTTTTTCCACGGTGACCCTACAGTGTATCACACTTATCACTGCCACATCGGAGAAAAATGTATATCCTTCATATTTACAGCATATTTAGTGTATACAAATAAATGCTAAAGAACCACACAATATACTATATTGGTAAATAATCCACCTCAGGCTACTGTAAGAATAACCAAAATTAGTGGAAATTCTGTATTGTCAAATAACCATAGCACTGACAAGATAAGATTACAAAAATTAGCCAGGTGTGGTGGCCAGCGCCTGTACTCCCAGCTACTCCAGAGGCTGAGTCACAAGAATTGCATTAAGCTAAAAGGCCAAGGTTGCAGTTAGCTAACACTGCACCACTCCACTCCAGCCTGGGTGATAAAATGAGACTCCATCTCAAAAAAAAGGCATGGCATGGTGGCTCGCGACTGTAATCCCAGTACTTCCGGAGGCCGAGGCAAATGGATCACCTCAGGTCAGGATTTCAACCAGCCTGGCCAATGTGGCAAAACTCTGTCTCTACTAAACATACAAAAAGTAACCAGGCGTGGTCACGGGCACCTGTAGTCCCAGCTACTTGGGAGGCTGAGGCAGGATAATCGCTAGAACTTGGGTGGCAAAGATTATGGTGATTTGAGATCGTGGCACTTTACCCTGGGTGACAGAGTGAGACTCCATCTCAAAAAAAAAAAAAGAAAGAAAATGTTAATACCATATTTTTCTGAATAACTGTTACAAAAGTTATTAACTGGAATAGGCATATAGTGACTTTAATTTTTTTTTTTTTTTTTTGAGACGGAGTCTCGCTCTGCCGCCCAGGCTGGAGTGCAGTGGCCGGATCTCAGCTCACTGCAGGCTCCGCCTCCCGGGTTCATGCAATTCTCCTGCCTCAGCCTCCCCAGTAGCTGGGACTACAGGCGCCCGCCACCTCGCCCGGCTAGTTTTTTGTATTTTTTAGTAGAGACGGGGTTTCACCGTGTCAGCCAGGATGGTCTCGATCTCCTGACCTCGTGATCCGCCCGCCTCGGCCTCCCAAAGTGCTGGGATTACAGGCTTGAGCCACCGCGCCCGGCCGACTTTAATTTTTAATTTTTGGTATTTTTGTTTTTTTGAGATAGAGTCTGGCTCTGTCACCCAGGCTGGAGTGCAATGGCATGATCTTGGCTCACTGCAACCTCTGCCTCCTAGGCTCATGCAAGTTTCTTGTTTTAGGTCCTGAGCACCTGGGATTACAGGCATGTGCCACTATGCCCGGCTAATTTTTGTATTTTTAGTAGAAATCAGGTTTCACCATGTTGGCCAGGCTAGTCTCGAACTCCTGACCTCAGGTGATCCACACGACTCGGCCTCCCAAAGTCCTGGGATTACAGGTGTGAGCCCCTGCACCCTGTGGCACTTTGTGACATTAATGGGGGAGTGTGTCAGTTATATTGCATACCACATACTGAAAATTCACATGTGAAGTCATAAAAATCAATTAATCAAATATTGCAACCCAGGATAAAACAAGCAAGAAAAAAATAAGTAGATTTATACAGACTGAAGAATTCTAAACAATTCCCTCTTAAGAAAAAAGCCAAAACTTGTACTTACCACCAGTACACAATGTAAGACCTGAAATACATGTTAAGATCACTACCTTCTGATATATGAGGTCAAGAAAACACACAGCATTATCAGGAACAAGAATTGGCTAACGTCCGGGTGCAGTGTCACATGCCTGTAATCCCAGCATTTTGGTCGCCTGAGGTGGGTGAATCATGAGTTCAGGAGTTCAAGACCAGCCTGGACAACATGGCGACACACCATCTCTACTAAAACTACAAAAAAATCAGCTGGGCATGGCGGAAGACGCCTGTAATCCCAGCTACTTGGGAATCTGAGGCAGGAAACATTTGAACCCAGGAGGCGTAGGTTGCAGTGAGGCAAGATCACGCCCCTGCACTCCAGCCTCAGTGACAGAATGAGACTTTGTCTCAAAAAAATAAAATAAGGCCGGGCGCGGTGGCTCACGCCTGTAATCCCAGCACTTTGGGAGGCCGAGGCAGGCGGATCACAAGGTCAGGAGATCGAGACCACGGTGAAACCCCGTCTCTACTAAAAAATACAAAAAATTAGCCGGGCGCGGTTGTGGGCGCCTGTAGTCCCAGCTACTCGGGAGGCTGAGGCAGGAGAATGGCGTGAACCCGGGAGGCGGAGCTTGCAGTGAGCCGAGATCGCGCCACTGCACTCCAGCCTGGGCGACAGAGCGAGACTCTGTCTCAAAAATAAATAAATAAATAAAATAAAATAAAATAAGATAAATAACTACTTCTCAAATAAGCTTCGGTAGATTTAGTATTCTCTAATAGGATGTTCCTGCAGATGCAGACCTTGAGAGGATCTAGTCATGGGTGTTGACTACTCGTGAATAGGACCAGCGCATTTATAAAAAGACAGTAAAGAGCTCGCTTCCTGTTCCTCTTTCCACCATGTCAGGACACGGCAGGAAGATGGCTGGGCTAAACCATGAAGAAGGCTCTCACTAGGAAACAATGTGGCTGGCACCTCACTCTTGGATTTCCCACTTTGCAAATTCATGAGAAATAAATGTCTGTGTCTGAAGCCTCCCAGTTTAAGCTATTTCCTTTTTTGTTTGTTTTTGAGATGGAGTCACGCTCTATCACCCAGGCTGGAGTGTACTGGCAGGATTATCCTACCTCAAGTGATTCTCCCTCCTCAGTCCAGAGTCTCACTGTGTCGCCAAGTCTGGAGTTCAGTGGCATGATCTTGGTTCACTGCAACCTCCACCTCCCGGGTTCAAGGGATTCTCCTGCCTCAACCTCCCAATTAGCTGGGATCATGGGTGTACGCCACCATGCACAGCTAATTTTTGTATTTTTAGTAGAGACGGGGTTTCACCATGTTGGCCAGGCTTGCCTCAAACTCCTGACAAGTGATCAACGTGTCGCAGCCTCCCGAAGTGCTGGGATTAGAGGGGTGAGCCACCATGGCCGGCCAGTCTAATCTATTTCTGACAGGACAGTGAAATGACAGACACAGGAAAAAGAGCATCTCATCATTAACATCATCGAAAGCTGACAAATCTTATTAAACTAAGGAAGTTGAGAGTCTGTACTGTAAAACTTGCAATACTTGAAGCCATCTACTAGCACTAACATGTTTTAAAAACCTTGAGACAGGCCAGGTGCGGTGGCTCGTGCGAGTAATCCCAGCATTTTGGGAGGCTGAGGCGGGAGGATCACCAGGCCAGGAGATTGAGGCCATCCTGGCTGACAAGCTGAAACTCCGACTCTACTAAAAAAAATACCAAAAAATTAGCCCGGCGTGTTAGCACTCACCTGTAGTCCCAGCTACTTGGAAGGCTGAGGCAGGAGAATTGCTTGAACCTGGGAAGTGGAGGTTGCAGTGAGCCTAGATCACACCACTGCACTTTAGCCTGGGTGACAGACTGAAACTCTGTCTCAGAGAGAAAAAAAAAAGAGAAATGAAAGAAGGCTAAAGAGTAACTCCAACCCACAAGCATATAAAAAGTTCTCCAGACTGGGTGTCGTGGCTCATGACTGTAATCCCAGCACTTTGGGAGGTTGAAGTGGGCGGATCACCAGCTCAGGAGATCGAGACCATCCCGGCCAACCAACATGGTAAAACCCCATCTCTACTAAAAATATAAAAATTAGCTGGGTATAGTGGTGCACGCCTATAGTCGCAGCTACTCAGGAGGCTGAGGATGAAGAATTGCTTGAACCTGGATGGTGGAGGTTACAGTGAGTCAAGATCACACCACTGTACTCCAGCCAGGGTGATAGAGTGAGACTCCATCTCAAAAAATTAAATAAATAAATAAAGCTATCCAGTGAAGGTAAATTAAAAAAACAGATAGTCCAGGCGTGGTCTTTCATTCCTGTAATCCCAGCACTTTGGGAGGACGAGCCAGGCGAATCACCTGAGGTCGGGAGTTCGAGATCAGCCTGGCCAACAAGGAGAAACCCTGTCTCTACTAAAAATACAAAATTAGATGAGTGTGGTGGTGCATGCCTCTAATCCCAGCTACTTGGAGGCTGAGGCAGGAGAATCGGTTGTACCCAAGAGGCAGAGGTTGCGGTGAGCTGAGATCACAGCATTGTACTTCAGCCTGGGTGACAACAACAAAACTCTGTCTCATAAATACATAATTAATAAAAGGACAGACACAGAAACTGGCATACGTATACCTTTTCTTCATAAATAAACGTTTTTTCATATTTTTTAAAATAAAAGGCATGAAAAACACTGTACATATATGTTAATGGAAATGCAACACACACAGAAATAATTCTGACATAAATAAAAAAACTTCTAGTGGAGTAGTTTTTGCAGGTTATGGATTTTTTTTTTTCTGTCTCCCAGGCTGGAGTGTAATGGCATGATATCAGCTCACCGCAACTTCCGCCTTCCAGATTCAAGCGACTCTCCTGGCTCAGCCTCCTGAGTAGCTGGGATTACAGCCACCCACCACCGCACCTGGCTAATTTTTGTAATTTTAGTAGAGACAAAGTTTCGACATGTTAGCCAGGCTGGTTTTGAACTCCTGACCTCAGGTGTTCTGCCCACCTTGGCCTCCCAAAGTACTGGGATTATAGGCGTGAGCCACTGCATATGTCCAGGTTATGGAAATTTTAAGTTTCATTATTATGCTGTAACTTTAAGATGTTTAACATACCTGCAACAATAACCTCTGCCCAAATATCTATACAACGCACTTCACTTCTGCATACTGAAAGGAATGGACACTGGTTGTTACATGTTTACTAAGAACTAAAGGACAAAACTATTTAAAATGATAACAATGGTTAGGCATGGCAGCTCATGCCTATAATCCCAGTGCTTTGGGAATCCCAGGTAAGTGGATCACTTGAGATCAGGAGTTTGAGACCAGCCTGACCAACATGGTGAATCCCCATCTCTACTAAAAACACAAAAATTAGCTGGGCATGGTGGTGCGCACCTGCAGTTCCAGCTACTCAGGAACCTGGGGAACGAGAATCCTTTGAGCCCGGGAGGCGAAGGCTGCAGTTAGCCATGATCGTACCACTGCACTGTAGCCTGGGCGACAGAGTGAGACTCTGTCATAAAAAAAAGGAAAGAAAAGAAAGAAAGTAAGAGCAGAGAGATAAGCAGGCACAAAGAAAGTGTGGAGAAAAGAGAGATCAGCTTGTTACTGTGTCTATGTAGAAAAGGAAGACATAAGAAACTCCATTTTAATCTATATTAAGAAAAACTGTTTTGCTTTGAGATGCTGTTAACCTGTAACTTTAGCCCCAACCCTGTGCTCACAGAAACATGTGCTGCATTGAATCCAGGTTTAAGGGATTTAGGGCTGTGCAGGATGTGCCTTGTTAACAATATGTTTGCAGGCAGTATGCCTGGTAAAAGTCACCGCCATTCTCCAGTCTTGCCAGGGACACAATGCACTGCGGAAAGCCCAAGAGACCTCTGCCCAAAAAAGCCTGGGTATTGTCCAAAGTTTCCCCCTGCTGAGACAGCCTGAGACATGGCCTCATGGGAATGGAAAGACCTTACATCCCCCAGCCCGACACCTGTAAAGGGTCTGTGCTGAGGAGGAGGAGTGAAAGAGGGAGGCCTCTTTGCAGTTGAGATAAGAAGAAGGCTTCTGTCCCTGGGAATGGAATGTCTCAGTGTAAAGCAGACCATTCCCATTCATTCTATTCTGAGAAAGGAGAAAAGCATGGCTGGAGGCAAGATATGCTGGCAGAAATACTGCTCTGTTACTCTTTGCTACATTGAGATGTTTGTGTAAAGTGAAACATAAATCTAGCATACGTGCACATCCAGGCAAACTACCTTTCCTTGAACTTATTCATGATACAGATTCCTTTGCTCACATGTTTCCCTGATGACCTTCTCCCTAAATGTCGCCCTGCTACACTCCCCTCACTAAGATAGTAAAAATAATGGTCAATAAATACTGAGGGAACTCAGAGACCGGTGCCGGGGCAGGTCCTCACATGCTGAGTGTGCCGGTCCCCTGGGCCCACTGTTCTTTGTCTATACTTTGTTTCTGTGTCTTATTTCTTTATTTCTTTACTCAGTCTCTTGTCCCACCTGACGAGAAATACCCACAGGTGTGAAGGGGCAGGCCCCCTTCAGAAAGATGTCCATTCAGGGATGTCAGGACTTAAACTTTCCTTTTCCCACAGAATTCTCCCACTTGCAGAGTTTCCCCACACACTAGTGGAAGGTGGAGCTTCCACTCTGCCCATCTGAGCTCTTACCTGCCTTTACACCTGTAATACATTCCCACCCAGCTGGATTTTTTTTGCTATTTTCACTTCACTCTCCACGGTCCAGGGCTCTTTCCCTTGCTCCAACATGGAGACAGCAGGTCAGAAAGAGACTCCTGCTTATAAAAAGAAAGGACCATGACGTGCTGGAGCTTTTCTAGAGTCCCAGCCATATGTTTCTTTTTTTGTTTGTTTGTTTTTTGTTTTTTTTTTGAGACGGAGTCTCGCTCTGTCACCCAGGCTGGAGTGCAGTGGCCAGATCTCAGCTCACTGCAAGCTCCGCCTCCCGGGTTCCCGCCATTCTCCTGCCTCAGCCTCCCGAGTAGCTGGGACTACAGGCGCCCGCCACCTCGCCCGGCTAGTTTTTTTTTGTATTTTTTAGTAGAGACGGGGTTTCACTGTGTTAGCCAGGATGGTCTCGATCTCCTGACCTCGTGATCCGCCCGTCTCGGCCTCCCAAAGTGCTGGGATTACAGGCTTGAGCCACCGCGCCCGGCCTCATATGTTTCAATAGGAAAGAAGACATTACAGATGGATCTAAGAAAATATTTCACAAATTCCTCCACTGACTGCCTCCTTCTGAATGCTGAGGGAGCATTGTAATATGTAATACGTGGACATCGAGCTCTCTTCCAAGAACTACTGAATTGAAAGCACAGGAGAAGCAAACAGGGAACTGGATATCTTTAAAGTCGGCCATAAGATTTTGTTTTTGTCTTTTGAAACACAGTCTTGCTCTGTCACCGGGCTGGAGTGCAGTGGTGTGTTCTCGGCTCACTGCAACCTTGGCCTCCTGGGTTCAGTTGATTCTCTTTCCTCAGCCTTTCCAGGAGCTGGGATTACAGGTGTGCACCACAACATCTGGCTAATTTTTGTATTTTTAGTAGAGATTGGGTTTCTCCAAGTTGGTCAGGCTGGTCTCAAACTCCTCACCCGTAGTGATCCACATGCCTTGGCCTCCCAAGGTGCTGGGATGACAGGTGTGAGCCACAACGACCAGGCTGTGATAAGGTTTTATGCCTACTTTAGTTCTGGAAGCCCCACTGAGCTATCATGAAGAATGCAGAACATCTAAACAAAGGGGACAGTGAAAGTCCAGATGCTACATCATGAAGCTTTTCATTTCAAAATCAATATCTCTTCCATTTTAGTCAAGGAACGATGGGGCTCCCAAGAGGCAACAAGAGAAAATGCAAAGACACACAAGGGCACATCCCCAGGAGGAAAGGTATCCTCACCCAGGGAGACCAGGTTCCTATAATTCTCCAGCATCACGTCTCTGTATAAACTCCTCTGAGCAGGGTCCAGGCATTTCCACTCGTCCTGAGAGAATTCTATGGCCACGTCCCTGAATGTCAACAGACCCTGCAACAAAAACACATTTTAAGCAAATGGCTATGGGAGGAGTTCTCATCTTTACAGAAAATGAGAAGAGGAGAGAGGGGAAAGCAGGGATTTAATTGTAGAGAATGTTCTGACAAATCCGAGTGAGGGATTTCTCACCACATGACGTCTCCCCAGATGTGTTTTATTACACTTTTTGAGTATAATCAAGACACACTTTCAGTATAAATTTCTTATGTTTGTGAAAAATACAAGAAATAAATAAGAAATCAATGTTGGGTTCCTGTTATAAAAATGTTTGGAACTTTTATTGACACACCAGGTGACATTCATTATCTAGATGAGAGAGAGCACAACTGATGTCTTTTTTTTTTTTTTTTTGGGATGGAGTCTCACTCTGTCGCCCAGACTGGAGTGCAGTGGCACCATCTCGGCTCACTGCAAACTCCGCCTCCCGGGTTCACACCATTGTCCTGCCTCAGCCTCCCGAGTAGCTGGGACTACAGGCGTCCGCCACCAGGCCCGGCTAATTTTTTGTATTTTTAGTAGAGACAGGGTTTCACCATGTTAGCCAGGATGATCTCGATCTCCTGACCTCGTGATCCGCCAGCCTTGGCCTCCCAAAGTGCTGGGATTACAGGCGTGAGCCACCATCCCCGGCCCGACTGATGTCTTAAAAGATGACAATGTCCACAGTAAAAGATAGGCTGGTGACACATGCCTGTAATCCCAGCTACGCAGGAGGCTGAGGCAGGAGAATCGCTTGATCCAGGGAGGCAGAGGTTGCAATGATCCCAGATTGCATCACTGCACTCCAGCCCGGGCAACAGAAACTCCATCTCAAAAAAATAAAATTAAAAACAAAACAAAACAAAACAAAATTAGGTGGGCGTGGCGGGAGGCACCTGTGGTCCCAGCTACTTGGAAGGCTAAGGAGGGAGGATGGCTTGACTCTGAGGGTGGAGGTTGCAGTGAGCTACGATCCCACCAGGAAACCCACTCCTGGGCAACAAAGCGAGACCCCATCTCAAAATAAAATAAAGTACATGAAAACAAAATTACTCAAAGTATAAAAATCAATCGTGTATATATATATGTTCACAAAATAATAAAACCTACAGAGACTCACAAAAAACTGGATGTTAATACAAAAGGTTATCATTTGTCCCAGATTTTCAAAATATAAAAGATTTTCAAAATATATACATATGTGTGTATACATGTATTTGTATGTATATGTGTGTGCATGCTTGTGGGAATGTGTATGTACATATATAAAGTTTTTAAAAATATGAAAAGTAGGCCGGGCGCGGTGGCTCAAGCCTGTAATCCCAGCACTTTGGGAGGCCGAGGCGGGCGGATCACAAGGTCAGGAGATCGAGACCACAGTGAAACCCCGTCTCTACTAAAAATACAAAAAATTAGCCGGGCGCGGTGGCGGGCGCCTGTAGTCCCAGCTACTCAGGAGGCTGAGGCAGGAGAATGGCGGGAACCCGGGAGGCGGAGCTTGCAGTGAGCCGAGATCGCGCCACTGCACTCCAGCCTGGGCAACAGCGTGAGACTCCGTCTCAAAAAAAAAAAAAAAAATATGAAAAGTAGCAAGTTGTGTTTAACTGAAGAGGAATCTCATCTTGCTGGAAAAGGACACTTTGGCAGTTGCGGGCAGGGGGGAATCTTGTCAGATCTAAGAAAACAGGAAATGCCCCATCCTAAAAAAAGCAATCACCCTCTCAACTGCCTGACCTGGAGGAATGTTCAGATATGTGTAGGAATGCAGGCGTGCGCAGAAGGAACCACTATGGCACTCTTTACACAGGGAAAAATCTCAAAGGACCCACATGTTGTCATTCAGTCCATTTCCAATGCAGATGGCAAACAGCAAGCTAGCCATGTTTACTAACATGACAACATGTAAATTCACAACCAGCAGGATCAAATATCAAAGTAAAATATTTACTAAAACACAAAGAAGAAAACAACAGACACCGGGGTCTACTTGAGGGTAGAGACCAGGAGGAAGGAGAGGAGCAGAAAAAATAACTATTATGGGCCAGGCGCAGTGGCTCACACCTGTAATTCCAGCACTTTAAGAGGTTGAGGCAGGTGAATAACGAGGTCAGGAGTTCAAGACCAGCCTGGCCAAGATAATGGAAACCCCTTCTCTATTAAAAATACAAAAAATAGCCAGACATGGTGTTGGCTGCCTATCTCAGCTACTCAAGAGGCTGATGCAGGAAAGTGCTTGAATCCAGGAGGCAGAAGTTGCAGTGAGCTGAGATCACGCCACTTCACTGCAGCCTAAACGACAGAGTGAGACTCTGTCTCAAAAAAAAAAAAAGAAAAAGGAAAGAACTTTAAGTTACTACAGAATTTTTTCTAAAGCCTCATAACGATGCACAAATACGTCTGTATGAGACTTGCTCTGACACCTGACACAGAGCTGACATTAGTGGCTCCCCAGTGAGGTTGGAAGGAGGGTGAAGGACATGACAGGGAAAGGAGATGCCCTATGGCCAAGGGTCTAAGCTGCAGCTTTTCTTGGAGTTTTACCACTAAACAAATATATAGATCATGTGATGTTTAAATATATAACAATATATATTTAACAATAATTGGTGGGACTGGGCATGGTGGCTCGTGTCTGTAATCCCAGCATGCTGTGAGGCTGAAGCAGGCAGATCACCTGAGGTCAGGAATTCAAGACCAGCATGGCCAAAATGGTGAAACACCGCCTCTTCTAAAAACATGAAAAAATTAGCCGCGGGGGATGGCACGTGACTATAATCCCAGCTACTTGAAAGGCTAAAACAGGAGAATCACTGGAACTTGGGAGGCAGAGGTTGCAGTGATCTGAAATTGCACTACTGCACTCCAGCCTGGGCAATCGAGAATTTGTCTCAAAAAGAAAAAAAAAAAAAAAAGCTGGATGAGGTGGCTCACGCCTGTAATTTCAACACTTTGGGAGACTGAGGTGGGCAGATCACGAGGTTATGAAATGGAAACCATCCTGGCTAAAAAGGTGAAACCCCATCGCTACTGAAAATAAAAAATTATCCAGGCATGGTGGCACTCGCCTGTAGTCCCAGCTACTCAGGAGTCTGAGGCAGGAGAATCACTTGAACCAGGAGGGCAGAGGTTGCAGTAAGCTGACATCACACACTGCACTCCAGCCTGGGCTGCAGAGCAAGATTCCGCTCAAAAAATTAAAATTAAAATTAACCAGGCATGGGGGCACCTGCGGTCCCAGCCACCTGAGAGGCAGAGGTTGAGGGATGGCTTGAGCCTGAGGGTGGAGGTTGCAGTGAGCTAAGATCATGCCACTGCACTCCAGCCTGGGCAACAGACCGAGACCTTGTCTCAAAATAAAATAAATATATGAAAACAGCATTACTCAAAGTATGAAAATATGTATGTCCAAAACAATAATAAAACCTACATAGACTCACAAGAAATTAGATATTAATAAAAAGGGTTGTAATTTTCCCCAGATTTTCAAAATATATATGTATGTATGTATGTATATATGTATATGTATAGATGTACGTGTATTTATGTGTGTGTATATATATTTATAAAAGTTTTAAAAATATAAAAGTAGCAAGATTTGTTTAACTGAAGAGGAATCTCGTCTTGGCAGTGGGAGGAAGGAGAGGAGCAGAGAAAATAACTACTGGGGCCGGGCACAGTGGCTCACACCTGTAATCCCAGCACTTTGGGAGGCTTAGGCGGGTGGATCACCTGAGGACAGGAGTTCAAGACCAGCCTGGCCAAGATGGCGAAACCCCGTCTCTACTAAAAATACAAAAAAATTAGCTGGGCATGGTGGCAGGTGCCTGCAATCTCAGCTATTCAGAAGGCTGAGGCAGAGAATTGCCTGAACCCAAGAGGTGGAGGTTGTAGTGAGCCGAGATCACACCACTGCACTTCAGCCTGGGTGACAGAGTGAGACTCCATCTCAAAAAATAAAATTAAATTAAATTAAAATAAAATAAAATAAAAATAACTATTGGGTACTGGGCTTGATACTGGAGTGATGAAATAATTGGTACAACAAAACCCGATGATGTGAGTTTACCCCTGTAACAAGCCTTCACATGTAGCCCCAAGCATAAAGTGAAAAAATAAAATAAAATTTTTTAAAAATTTACAACAGAATTATTTTTTCTTTCTTTCTTTTTTTTTTTTTTTGAGACGGAGTCTTGCTCTGTCACCCAGGCTGGAGCTCAGTGGCAAGATCTTGGCTCACTACAAGCTCCACCTCCCAGCTTCACGCCATTCTCCAGCCTCAGCCTCCCAAGTAGCTGGGACTACACGTGCCCACCAACACGCCCGGCTAATTTTTGTATTTTTTAGTAGAGACAGGGTTTCATCATATTAGCCAGGATGGTCCCAATCTCCTGACCTCATGATCCGCTGGCCTCAGCCTCCCAAAGTGCTGGGATTACAGGTGTGAGCCACCACGCCTGGCCCAGAATTTTTTTTTAAATCTCATAATGATGCAGAAATACACGTGTATGAGACTTGCTCTGACACCTAACACAGAACTGACGGTAGCGGCTCCCCAGTGAGGTTGGAAGGAGGATGAGGGATGTGACAAGGAAAGGAGATGCCTTATGGCCAAGGGCCTAAGCTGCAGCTTTGCTTGGAGACTTACCACAAAACAAATATATACATCATGTGATGTTTAAACATAACCATTTATATGTAATAATCACTGGTGGAGCTGGGCACGGTGGCTTGTGCCTGTAATCCCAGTGCTCTCGGGGGCTGAGACAGGCAGAGCACCTGAGGTTAGGAGTTGGAAGACAGCCTGGCCAGCATGGTAAAAAGCCGTTTCCACTAAAAGTACAAAACAATTAACCAGGCGTGGTGGCGCATGCCTATAATCCCAGCTACTAGGTGGGCTGACACAGGAGAATCGCTTCAACCTGGGAGGCAGACGTTGCAGTAAGTTGAGATCATGCCACTGCACTCCAGCCTGGGCAACAAAGCAAGACTTCATTTCAGAATATAATAGGCCGGGCGCGGTGGCTCACGCCTGTAATCCCAGCACTTTGGGAGGCCGAGGGGGGCGGATCAAGAGGTCAGGAGATCGAGACCATCCTGGCTAACACGGTGAAACCCGGTCTCTACTAAAAATGCAAAAAATTAGCCGGGTGAGGTGGCGGGCGCCTGTAGTCCCAGCTATTCGGGAGGCTGAGGCAGGAGAATGGCGTGAACCCGGGAGGCGGAGCTTGCAGTGAGCTGAGATCGCGCCATTGCACTCCAGCCTGGGCCACAGAGCGAGACTCCGTCTCAAAAAAAAAAAAAAAAAAAAAAAAGAATATAATAATAATAGGTGGAATGAGAATATGGCTTTATCCTCTAGGATAAAAAAGAAGTACTACTGGCCGGGCGCGGTGGCTCAAGCCTGTAATCCCAGCACTTTGGGAGGCCGAGACGGGTGGATCACGAGGTCAGGAGATCGAGACCATCTTGGATAACACGGTGAAACCCCGTCTCTACTAAAAATACAAAAAACTAGCCGGGCGAGGTGGCGGGCGCCTGTAGTCCCAGCTACTCGGGAGGCTGAGGCCGGAGAATGGCGTGAATCCGGGAGGCGGAGCTTGCAGTGAGCTGAGATCCGGCCACTGCACTCCAGCCTGGGCTACAGAGCGAGACTCCGTCTCAAAAAAAAAAAAAAGTACTACTACTCTCATATTTGAGAAAAATTGTAAACATTTTTACCAAAAACACTTGTTTCACAAGCCTTTCCACAGTGACACCACTGTCTTCATGAGCTTAATGTGCTAAGAATAGTTTAACGAATCTCCTCCTATTATTTACATTGATTTCATATTCTTAAAATAATGAAGGAATAGGCCAGGCACGGTGGCTCACAATTGTAATCCCAGCACGTTAGGAGGCCAATGTGGGTGGATCACCTGAGGTCGGGAGTTTGAGACCAGCCTGACCAACATGGAGAAACCCCGTCTCTACTAAAAATACAAAATTAGCTGGGCGTGGTGGCGCATGCTTTTAATCCCAGCTGCTTGGGAGGCTGAGGCAGGAGAATCGCTTGAACCCAGGAGGCGGAGGTTGCAGTGACCTGAGATCATGCCATTGCACTCCAGCCTGGCCAACAAGAGCAAAATACTGCCTCAAATAATAATAATAATAATAATAATAATAATAATAATAAAGGAATCATTCATGTATTATTCATGTCTATGTATGAACTTTCCATTCTAATTAGTAAGATTTTTGGAGTCAGAAACTTAGTAACTCACTCAATTACCTAATAATGTGGTACAAAATCAGGGAGTAAAGATTTTCTTTTATTGGTCTCCTTTTCTAGAATTTACCACGTACTTTGTGCACATTAATACGTGACTTCCATTGGCAGCTGCTCTAATCCTGGTCCACAGAGAGCTGACAGTGCATCCAGAGGTGGCCCCTGAACAATCCCTGCTGCCCAACAGCACTGACACCACGGGACCCTCACCCCGTCTCCATCCATGTCTGGTGTGAGCCCTTCCCAGGCCCATGCCCAGTGCAGCCTCTTCCCAAGTTCATGTCACTGGGTCACGAGAGATGGAATCTAAGCGAGATGAGAGGGACTGAGGGAAGGCATGGGTGAGGGTGAGCAAACCTGTCAGGCAGGACGCTTCAGACTCAGAGAAGATTCCCAACTCCAAGGCCCAGCGTTTCTGAAAGGAAGGAGACAGAACAATCCACCGAAATATCATCTCACCTGAGGAAGAGCCATCCCCGACTCCTTTGCTTTCCTCTTCCTCTTCTGGGTTTCTTCCTCATGGACCAAGAGTCTTTAGCAGTCAATCCTGAATGTTAAAAATATGCGTTTATGGCTCAGAATCAACACATCCCCCTCCCTGTAACACGATGACACAAACAAAGGAGACCTCACCCTGAGGAAATACGGTCCCCTCTGCTGCCCAGTGCATCAGGAACAAAAAATTCCTACAGGAAAACTCCCGCTCCCCTCCTGGAGAAGCCCACACACACACACACACACACACACACTTCAGCTGTGGGGAGATGGGCTGGGATGAGCTCCCCTTGAGGAAAACTCTACCAAAAATACAAAAACTTAGCCAGGTATGGTGGTGCACGTCTGTGTGTCTGTGGTCCTAGCTACTTAGGAAGCTGAGGTGGAAGCATCACTTGAGCTCAGAAGTTTGAGACCAGCCTGGCCAACATGGAGAAACCCTGTCTCTGCTAAAAATAGAAAAACTGGTCCAGGCATGGTGGCTCATGCCTGTAATACTAGCACTCTGAAAGGCAGAGGTGGGTGGATTACTTGAGGTCAGTTGTTCGAGATCAGCCTGGACAACAGGGAGAAACGCTGTCTGTACTAAAAATACAAAAAGTAGCCGAGCTTCGTGGGCATCTGTAATCCCAGCTACTCAGGAGGCTTAGGAAGGATAATTTCTTGAACCTGGAAAGTGGAGGCTGCAGTGACCTGAGACTGCACCACTGCACTACTGCCTGGGCGACAGAGTAAGACTCAAAAATAAAATAAAATACAAATACAATAATTAGCAGGGTGTGGAGGCACACACCTGTAATCTCAGCTCCTTGGGAGGCTGAGGCAGAAGAATCAGTTGAACCCAGGAGACAGAGGTTGCAGTGAGCCAAGATCACGAGACTGCACTCACAGCCTGGAGGACACAGTGAGAGTCTGTTTGGGGGAAAAAAAAAAAGTGCATTTCTGATAAGATGGACACAGAGATAAGAAAACTTGAGTAATGTAATAGACACTGACAGGCAGAGGGAACTTCAGATGGGGGTGGGAGGCCATGGGAGGCATCTCTGAGCCTAGACCTGAAGGAGAAAGGGACAGTGCCATCTTCATTTAGAAACATAGAATAAAAGCGGAGACAACGACCTGAGACAGGAAGGGTTTTGATGTTTGAAAAAAGAGAAAAGCAAATGTGACTGGGGCAGAGGGAGTCGGGAGATGAGGGCAAGCTCCCAGGAGGAGGCTGGACACTGGCAGGGGCCCTGGACACAGGGCTGTAGAGCCACAGTGAGGAGCTGGACTTTTGTCCTGGGGAACATGGGAAGCCAGTGGAGGGTTCCCTGCCAGGGACTGACACAACCTGCTTTAGACGTAGCTGTGATATCCTCATACAGACAAAGGCCTCTGAAGATGGTCTCTGTTTCTGAGTCTACCACTCTGTTTCTTCCATTCTTCTTCTTTTTTTTTTTTTTTTTTCATTTTTGGTTTACTGCATCCCATGGAAAATTCTAATTACAACTGGGCACTCCCCTCTCCCAGAGAAAAAGCCATGCCCACACACTGCCTCTATTTTGCCAATCATTTCAGGGGTCAGGGTCACTCAGGTTGAGCTTTTCTGGTCTAGCCCTTCATCATCAAGCTGCAGGGAGGCTCACCCGGGCTCAGAGCGGGAAACATTTTCACCAAGTTACCCTGAGAAGATCTGAGATGAGTGAGAAGGTGTGCCTGAATTCTTACATGGGGGCCTGGAAGGGCTAATGGGATGGGTTGTTCTTATTCCATCCTTAAATTTAGAGAAGCATCTTTCACCTACCTGGGTTAAAGAAAATTCTTTGGAAAGGTTCTGATGAAACTGACAGCCAACATTGAATTCTTCCTTAGAAGAAAATCTCAGTAACATTTATAAAATGCAGAAGTGTGAACACACAGCTATTGACCTTGAAAACAGGGAAACAGGGTCAGCTGCAGAACTAAGACATAAGCAAATTTTTCAATCAAGAATACATGGGTGGACAGCTGCGGTGGCTCACACCTGTAATTCCAGCACTTTGGGAGGTGGAGGTGGGTGGATTACCTGAGGTCAGGAGTTTGAGACCAACCTGGCCAACATGCTGAAATCCTATCTCTACTAAAAATACAAAAATTACCCGGGCTCCATCGTCACAACTTATTTAACCTCTAGTTGCTCCTTCTCCCCAAGCTTTAGATCGTCCTCAATCTCCATAGATTTCTGCCTCTTCTCCCATCTCTGCGCATCCTCTGTTCTCCCTGTTAAATTCTCTCTTCCCTGTTATAACCCCCTGTCCCCAATCTGGCACCCCAGATCCCCAGGTATCCACCCTGCTGTGGTTCTCCCTCTGTTCTCCTTGCCACCAGCACCACTCTGCTCTGTCTGCCCTGGCTCCAAATGCCTCCTCCTATCCCTCACTCTGAGCCTCCCTCTTTGCTGCCCCTCACTACCTTGTTGTCTGTCCTTCATTTCTCTGTACATCTAGCTGTTCTCTACATTTCTGCAGTTGCTTTTCTCCTCCTGCTTTCTTATCTTTTTTTCACTTTTGCTGTCTCTTGGCAAATCCCTCACCCATCCTCTACTTTGCCATCTGTTACGGGTCTTCCTCATTCTTCTTTTCTCTGCCTCTGGTTTTCTACTGCTCTCCCAGTCCCTCTCTCTGTCTCCTGATCCTGCTGGCCCACACAATCACACGAGGGTTTGGAGTAAGACGCCGGCATCTCGGAGGAGCACATTTTCTAAGAGCTGAATCTGGGCAGGCAAGAACACCCCATATCACAGGACAGGCACCGGGCACCTCTACAGTGCGGGCTCAGGGGAAGCGGTGACTGCGGAGGGAAGACCTGGGGAGCAGCGGGGCCCAGCATGAGGAGGAGGGAGGTGGGGGGGGCAACGACGCCTTCAGACAAGGGTGGGATCTGCAGGATCCCAGGACCAGAGAACGCGTCCTCCCCGCTACTGGGGTCACGGTGCTGTGCTCCAGGAATTGACGAGGGTGAGGCTGGGAGACGCGCAGGGTGGGAAAACACCTCTCGGGTGAGGATTTTTAAAAGCGCAGTGCGGAAGGAGTCAAAAAACGGTTTTTAGCAAGAAAACTACGCCATAGGAAGTGTATACGCTGTAGCAGAAAGATCCAGGACGGGATCAGCCTCAGGGTGACTTTAAACCCAAAAAGAAGGGACTTCCGGACCCCCAGGAGAACATCTCCATTTGCTCTGAGTGAAGGAAGAAAGACGAGAACTTCCAGGTCTACGGGGACCCCACATCCCATGTACAGAAGTGCCGGGGACCTGGGGAGCGCAGACTTAATACAACACAGAGCAAAACTCACCGCTGCGGTGTGACGGTCACTCCACGGGATCCGCTTCCTGGTCTGCGCGAATCTGGACGTGCAAGACGGAAACCAGGCCTGGGTGGAGCCAACGAGGAGGTGAGCGGGGCCTGGGTGAGGTGTGGGCGGGGCCTGGGTGAAGTAGGGGCGGGGGCGAAGCGGAGAGAACTTGCACTTTAGAACCGGCAGAGGGCGGGGCCGGAGCGGGACCTGTGTGTCTGTCAAGGTCCTTCCAGTCCCTGTTCTCCGGGTTTTGGCGGCGAGAGCAGCCAGGAAGGCAGAAGGATGATTCAAAAGCCCTGGAATAGCCTGGAAGGAGGATGCAAACCAGAATGTAAAATGCAAAGCCCTGCCTGGGTGGAACGTAGGATTTCATGCTGACGGCCCACAGGACAGAATAGAAATCCTCTCCCTTTCTATTCTCCATTCACTCAGGAGGGAGAGTCCACCCAGTGCTCAGCTTCAGAGACTTCCCTAGGGCCACCGCCTGGGATGAGGGACGGAATGCGCAGACTAAGGAGGAGTGAGGTCACTACCTACTGCTTAAACACAGCAGGGATGCGGGCGCGGGCACTCCAGCCTGGGCGACAGAGCCAGACTCTGTCGCAGGAAAAAAAAAAAAAAAAAAAAATTTCCTTGCCTGAGATAGGGATACCTTACTCTTTTCCATGTGAATATCCAGTTAGTTGTGCCAGCACGTTTGTAAAAGAGATCTATTACTTTCTCCTTTTTATTTCCTTTTTTTTTCTTGTGTGTGTGTGAGAGAGAGAGAGACATAGTATTTCTCTGTCGCCCAGGCTGGAGTGCAATGGCGAGATCTCGGCTCACTGCAGCTTCTGCCTCCTGGGTTGAAGCGATTCTTCTGCCTCAGTCTCCGGAATAGCTGGCATTACAGACGCACGCCACCATGCCCGGCTAATTTTTGTATTTTAGGTAGAGATGGGCTGTCACCATGTTGGACAGGCTGGTCTCGAACTCCTGACTTCAAGTCATCCGCCTGCCTCGGCCTCCCAAAGTGCTTGGAGTACAGGAGTGAGTCGCTGTGCCTGGTCCAAGAAATACTCTTTACTTCGCTTTTTAAATGTTGTGAAAATACAATTGAAAACTAAAATATCTTCCCCGAAATGAGAAATCATCTTCACGACAAAAGAGGAAGAAATAAAAACCATCTTATTAATAAATAAGTCTTAGACCAGAATGTGATGGGAAATAGAGGCAAAGACCTGAGAGGTTGAAAAGACAGAAAAAAAACTTCACTGTTCTATGCAACCCATTAAGTTCATGTTTTCAAGATAAACACTAATCAGTCCTCAGGGAAGAGGACTTGACAACATTCTTGGTCACACATAGTTCATCGTGGCTCTACTTGGTAATGGAGGTGACCATCTGTGTCAGCTAGTTAGCTTCATGCAGAGGGAGGGGAAATACTTTAACCCATGTCTTTTTGACAAGTGTGAGTTTTACAACGTGGCGACAGGTGCCCTCTCTGGTGAGGCTCCTACAATCCGACAGGAATTGATGTCAGCAGTAAATAATAAAATTTAGAATACATGATTAATTATAGACTTTATTTGAACACAAAGCTTGAGGATAGCCACCTGGAAACCTCAATTCCAAATGAAGGGGCCCCTGTTCCCAAGTAGAGACGTTAAGGTTTCACACACAGGGAAAGAGAAGCTTTAGCAGAGTCACCACATTTTCCATTCAAGACCAGTGCATCGGCTGCAGCAACCTGATTGGTGACGGATTGATAGACTTCAAGGAAGGTTACTTTATCACTCCAGAAGAAGGGACAACAATGCCACGAGGTCTTATCTCTGGGGCTGCTTAGTCTTCCTAATTATTTACAGGAAAACTTTTTTTTTTTTTTTAATTGGTATAAGGAAACTAAATTTTATTGCATTTTTTTTTTTTTTTGGTACAGAGTCTTGCTCTGTCACCCAGGCTGGTGTGCAGTGGCACGATCTTGGCTCACTGCAACCTCCATCTCTCCGGTTCAAGCAGTTCTCCTGCCTCAGCCTCCTAAGTAGCTGGGAATACAGGCACGTGCCACCATGCCTGGCTAATGCTTTTGTATTTTTAGTAGAGACGGGGTTTCACCGTGTTGGCCAGGCTGGTTTCTAATTCCTGACTTCAAGTGATCCGCCGGCCTCAGCCTCCCAAAGTGCTGGGATTACAGGCGTGAGCCACCGCACCTGGCCAGCAAAATTCTTAGAAGTTGCACCTGCATGCCATTGGACTCAGGTTGCATGACCACGTTCCTCTCAAGGCTCAGAATTATTTAAATGTCCGTAGCTTTAAATTGGAAATATTTGATGTTTGAATTATTTAACTTCCTACTGAGATAGAGGTACTATCTCCCTTGTAGTTTGCCTTACAAGGAGCGCTCCCAAGTCCTGCAGAAATACATCTCTGGGTCATTAAGCTGAAAAAAGTTTTAGTTACTCTCTAAAAATACCACTTCAGGCGAGGCACAGTGGCTCAAGCCTGTACTCCCAGCGTTTTGGGAGGTCAAGGAGGACAGATGACCTGAGGTCTGAAGTTTGAGACCAGCCTGACCAATATAGAGAAACCTCGTCTCTCCTATAAATACAAAAATTACCCTGGCCTGTTGGCACGCACCTATATTCCCAGCTACTCAGGAAGCTGAGGCAGGAGAATTGCCTGATCCCAGGAAACGGAGGTTGTGGTGAGCCAAGATCGTGCCATTGCACTCCAGCCTGGGCAACAAGAGTGAAACTCCGTCTCAAAAACAAAAAATAAATAATAAAAAAATAATAATAAATATAACTGGGTGCAGTGGCTCACACCTGAGCAAGACTCCATCTAGAAAACAAAACAAAAAAACAAAAACCAAACAAAAAAAACGCTACCAGTTACACAGTAGGGCGTCCTCAAAAACAAAGGAAATGCCTCTTCTTTAAGTTTTTTTTTTTTTTTTTTTTTTTTTTTTTGAGACGGAGTCTCGCTCTGTCACCCAGGCTGGAGTGCAGTGGCGCGATCTCCGGTCACTGCAAGCCTTTTCTCGTGGGCTCATGCCATTCTCCTGCCTCAGCCTCCTGAGTATCTGGGACTACAGGCGCCCGCCACCAAGCCCAGCTAATTTTTTGTATTTTTACTAGAGACAGGGTCTCACCGTGTTACCAGGATGGTTTCAATCTCCTGACCTCGTGATCCTCCCACCTCGGCCTCCCAAAGTGCTGGGATTACAGGCGTCAGCCACCGCACCCGGCCTAAGTTTTTTTTACATAGGTGCCTAGGTAAAACTAAGATATGTCTACCTGCTGGTTGGCTGACAGTCTAACAAAACCTATCACTTTGTTGATTTAAAGCTATTCTTGACTGGTCGCGGCGGCTCATACCTGTAATCCCAGCACTTTGAAAGGCTGAAGTCGGGGGGGGTCACCTGAGGTCAGGAGTTCAAGACCAGCCTGGACAACATGGTGAAAGCCCGTCTCTACTGAAAATGCAACAATTAGCTGGGCGTGGTGGCACATGCCTGTAATCCTAGCTACTCAGGATGCTGAGGCAGGAGAATTGCTTGAACCTGGAAGGCGGAGGTTGCAGTGAGCCAAGATGGTGCCACTGTACTCCAGTCTGGACGACAAGCGTGAACCTGCATTTAAAAAAAAAAAAAAAAAGGCCGGGCGCGGTGGCTCAAGCCTGTAATCCCAGCACTATGGGAGGCTGAGACGGGCAGATCACGAGGTCAGGAGATCGAGACCATCCTGGCTAACCTGGTGAAACCCCGTCTCTACTAAAAAATACAAAAAACTAGCCGGCGGAGGCGGCGGGCGCCTGTAGTCCCAGCTACTCGGGAGGCTGAGGCAGGAGAATGGCGTGAACCCGGGAGGCGGAGCTTGCAGTGAGCTGAGATCTGGCCACTGCACTCCAGCCTGGGCGACAGAGCGAGACTCCGTCTCAAAAAAAAAAAAAAAAAAAAAAAAGCTATCCTTGGTATTTTAGTATTTTAGTGTGCAAGTACTTGAAAGCATGGCTGTAATTATCTTAGAAGCATACATTGTCATGGGATATTGGGTCATCTGGACATTGTGTTTCTGTAGGAGTTTGTTCTTGCAGGTACTATTAAGCTGCTTTCCTTAACTGTAAACATCTTAAGAACGTGACTCATGCGTGAGCAGTAAGGAACACGTCTGGCTAGGTTTACTGGACTTAAACTTCGTCATTCTAGCTCTCCTAGGATTCTGTTTAATAGTTTTTCCACTCATGCACCACAGAGTTCTAAGCACAATTATGGAGACACTACTCTTTTGTTATGTGCCGAGATCATGCCACTATACTTTAGCCTGGGCAACAGAGTGAGACTCCGTCTCAAAAAAAAAAAAAGAAAAGAAAAAGAAAAAGAAAAAGAAAAAAAGAAAACTCAACCAAATTAGAAAGAAAGAAAATTGCATTTGTTTGTAGATGACATGATCTTCTGTGTAAAAACTCCAAAGAGTCAACCAAAATACTACTGGAAATAATAAACACATTCAGTGGATTTGCAGAATACAATATCAGCACCAAAAGTTAGTTGAATTGCCATACATTAACAATCAGCAATTTTAAAAGAAAATTCAGAAAACACTTCCATTTGCTAGGGAAATTTAAGTAAGAAATACTAAGGAATAAATGCAAAGAGATGAGACATTTGTACCTTGAAATCCACAAACATTGATCAAAATGATTTAAAACATATATAGATAGACATAAAACCATATTGATGGATTGGAAAAATTAATACTGTTAAATGATTATATAACCCAATGTGATTTAGATTCAACACAATACCCATAAAAATCCCTATCAGATTGTGTTAAAGAAACAAAAAACTGGGCCGGGCGCGGTGGCTCAAGCCTGTAATCCCAGCACTTTGGGAGGCCGAGAAGGGCGGATCACGAGGTCAGGAGATCGAGACCATCCTGGCTAACCCGGTGAAACCCCGTCTCTACTAAAAAATACAAAAAACTAGGCCGGGCGCAGTGGCTCACGCCTGTAATCCCTGCACTTTGGGAGGCCGAGGCGGGCGGATCACGAGGTCAGGAGATCGAGACCATCCTGGCTAACACGGTGAAACCCCGTCTCTACTAAAATACAAAAAATTAGCCGGGCGCGGTGGCGGGCGCCTGTAGTCCCAGCTACTCGGAGGCTGAGGCAGGAGAATGGCCAGAACCCGGGAGGCGGAGCTTGCAGTGAGCCGAGATGGTGCCACGGCACTCCAGCCTGGGCGACAGAGTGAAGACTCCGCCTCAAAAAAAAAAAAAAAATACAAAAAACTAGCCGGGCGAGGTGGCGGGCGCCTGTAGTCCCAGCTACTCGGGAGGCTGAGGCAGGAGAATGGTCTAAACCCGGGAGGCGGAGCTTGCAGTGAGCTGAGATCCGGCCACTGCACCCCAGCCTGGGCGACAGAGCAAGACTCTGTCTCAAAAAAAAAAAAAAAAAAAAAAAAAAAAAAAGAAACAAAAAACTGGCTGGGAAAAGTGACTTACATCTGTTGGCCAGGCTGATCTCAAACTCCTGACCTCAAGTGATCTAACTGCCTTGGCCTCCCAAAATGCTGGGATTACAAGCATGAGACACTGCACCCAGCACAATCCTCTTAACCTAAACACTTTAACATCAATTAATGCTTGAACTCAATGTTAAATCAGCTCAAACTCAAATCAGTGCTGAATTGGCTCTAATGACAATACTTGATTGTTTGCTATACTCATTGCATTTGCATCAATTATCTCAAAAATGAATTTTTTTTTTTTTTTTTTTTTTTTTGAGACGGAGTCTCGCTCTGTCGCCCAGGCTGGAGTGCAGTGGCGCGATCTCAGCTCACTGCAAGCTCCGCCTCCCGGGTTTATGCCATTCTCCTGCCTCAGCCTCCAGAGTAGCTGGGACTACAGGCGCCCGCCACCTCGCCCGGCTAGTTTTTTGTATTTTTTTTAGTAGAGACGGGGTTTTACCGGGTTAGCCAGGATGGTCTCGATCTCCTAACCTCGTGATCCGCCCATCTCAGCCTCCCATAGTGCTGGGATTACAGGCTTGAGCCACCGCGCCCAGCCCGAATTTTCTGATGTTCTGCAAGGAGTGACCTCAGACTGAAGACCTTGCCGCACTTATGACATTTGTAAGATTTCTGTCCAGTATGGATTCTCTGATGGCTAATGACTTGTGAACGTGAAGTGAAGGCTTTGCCATAATCATCACAGTTGTGAGGTTTCTCTCCTCCATGAATTATCCTATGTTTTGCACTGGATGAAGCTTGACTGAAGACCTTGCCACAATCATGACATTTGTGAGGTTTCTTTCTAAGCATGAGTTCACCGATGAACTGCAAGTTACAAATGATGTCTGAAAAATTTACCACATTTATTACACTTGTAATATCTCTCTTCATTATGGATTATCCAATGATTTGCAATGGTTGTAGCATTACTGAAGACTGTGTGACAATCATTACATTAGTAAACTTTCCCTACACCATGCATTGCCTGATGGTGAATAAGTGGTGACTGCCCACTAAAGGCTTTGCCACACTCATTACACTTGTACGGTTTCTCTCCAGTGTGAATTCTAGTATGTCCTGCAAGGTGTGAATCACACCCAAAATCCTTGTCACAAACCTTACATTTGTATGGTTTCTCTCCAGTATGAATTTGCCTATGTCTTTCAAGCTGTGATTTGTGACTGAAAACTTTGTCACATTCTTCACATTTGTAAGGTTTCTCTCCAGTATGAGCTCACTGATGAACTGCAAGGTAAGAACGATGTCTGAAAAACTGGCCACATTTATCACACTTGCAAGATCTCTCTTCATTGTGGGTTCTCCAATGATTTGCAAGCGGTGTAGTTTTACTAAAGACTTTGTGGCAATCATTACATTTGTAAGGTTTCACTACACCATGGATTGCTTGATGATGAATAAGCGATGCCCTTACCCTAAAGGCTTTGCCACACTCATTATACTAGTAAGGTTTCTCTCCAGTATGAATTCTAGTATGTTCTGCAAGGAGTGAATGGAGCCCAAAAACCTTGTCACAAACCTTACATTTCTATGGCTTCTCTCTAGTATGAATTCTCCTTTGCATTGCAAGGTGTGATCTGCAACTGAAAACTTTGTCACATTCTTCACATTTGTAAAGTTTCTCTCCAGTATGAATTGCCTTGTGAACAAAATTACAAAAAATTAGCCGGGTGTCGTGGTTTGTGCCTGTAGTCCCTTGCTGTTCTGGAGCCTGAGGCAGGGGAATCACTTGAACCCGGGAGGTAGAGACTGCAGTGACCTGAGATCGCGCTGCTGAAAAGACATGAACAAGTTGAAAGCCACTGTGACTCGGCTCATTGCAAACTGCCTCCCAGGCTCAAGCAATTCTCCTGCCTCAACCTTTCGAGTAGCTGGGATTGCAGGCACACAGCACCACACCTGGCTAAGTTTTGTATTTTTAGTAGAGACAGGGTTTTGCGATGCTGGCCAGACTGGTCTCGAACTTTTTACCACAAAAAAATGAACGTATAATACATAGAAAGGAACAAGTTGAAAGCCACTGTGTCTTAAACAAATGACAGTAGAACTAAAATATGGGAAGGCCGGGCACGGTGGTTCACCCCTGTAATTCCAGCACTTTGGGAGCCAAGGTGAGCGGATCACGAGGTCAGGAGTTCAAGACCATCCTGGCCAACATGGTGAAAACCTGTCTCTTGGCCGGGCGCGGTGGCTCAAGCCTGTAATCCCAGCACTTTGGGAGGCCGAGACGGGCGGATCACGAGGTCAGGAGATCGAGACCATCCTGGCTAACACGGTGAAACCCTGTCTCTATTAAGAAATACAAAAAACTAGCCGGGCGAGGTGGCGGGCGCCTGTAGTCCCAGGTACTCGGAGGCTGAGGCTGGAGAATGGCGTAAACCCGGGAGGCGGAGCTTGCAGTGAGCTGAGATCCGGCCACTGCACTCCAGCCTGGGTGACAGAGCGAGACTCCGTCTCAAAAAAAAAAAAAAAAAAAGAAAACCTGTCTCTACTAAAAATACAAAAATTAGCTGGGCACGGTGGCATATGCCTGTAATCCCAGGTACTCAGGAGACTGAGGCTGGAGAATTGCTTAAACCGGGACCCAGGAGGCAGAGGTTGCAGTGAGCCAAGGTCATGCCACTGCACTCTAACCTGGGCTACAGAGTAAGACTCCATCTCAAAAAAAAAAAAAAAAAAAAAAACTAAAATATGGGCATCTCATTCATCCTCACAAGCTCCCTCAGTAAGATTGATGAAAATTGTAACTGTTACAGGGTTGATCCCACAACAAACTGAACAAAGTTTTTCTTGTTAAAAATGAACAATGCCAGACACGGTGGCTCAAGCCTGTAATCCCAGGACTTTAGGAGGCTGAGGTGGGCGGGTATTGAGGTCAGGAGTTCGAGACAAGCCTGGCCAACATGGCAAAACCTTGTCTCCACTAAAGATACAAAATAATTCACTGGGCATGGTGGCGTGTTCCTGTAATCCCAGCTATGTACATCAAAAGCAGGTATGGGGCAAAATCACAAAAGAGAATACAAAACCAGGAATAGCCAAGATATACAAGGACAGATTCCTCATGTCTGGAGGGACACTTTCCTCACCCACATACTCCAGGTTCCTATAGTTCCCCACATCACGGCCCTGTATAAAGCCCTCTGTGCAGGGTCCAGGCATTTCCACTCCTCCAAAGAGAATTCTATAGCCACATCCCTGAAAGTCAAGTGTTCCTAAAATGAAAAACACATTTACATAAAACATTATGGAGGAGTGAGTTGTCACCTTCACACAAAATGAGATTAAGTATCAATTTGATCAAAGAATATGTTCTGACAAATCCACATTAAGGTATTTCCGAATTTAAAAAAAAAGTTTGGCTTCAAATGCATTACAAAATCATAAACAAAATATCTCCCTTTATTAGTCTCCTTTTCCAGATTGTACGAGCAGTGCACATTAATGTATGACTTTCATGTGTAGTTTCTGGGATCCAGTCCACACAGAGCTAAACATGCATCCAAATGTGGCGCCTGAACAATCCCAGCTACACAGCAGCACTGACACCATGAGGCCCACACCCCGTCTCCACCCATGGCTGGTGTGAGCCCTTCCCAGGACAATGCCCAGTGCAGCCTCTATGGAAACTCATGTCACTGGGTTATAGAAGATGGAATTTTTTTTTTTTTTTTTTAGACAGTCTTCCCTGTCCGCTCACTGCAAGGTCCGCCTCCTAGTTTCACGCCATTCTCTTGCCTCAGCCTCCCTAGTAGCTGGGACTACAGGTGCCCACCACCATGCCTGGCTAATTTTTTTTGTATTTTTATTAGAGATGGGGTTTCACCTTGTTAGCTGGGATGGTCTCAATCTCCTGACCTTGTGATCTTCCCACTTCGGCCTCCCAAAGTGCTGGGATTACAGGCGTGAGCCACTGCGCCCATCCTAAATTTTGTATTTTTAGCAGAGACAAGAGTTTCACCATTTTGGTCAGGCTGGTCTTGAACTCCTGACCACCAGCCTTGGCCTCCCAAAGTGCTGGGATTGCAGGCATGAGCCACCACATCCAGTCCCTACTCATTATTGTGATAGTTGACAACAATGGAAAATACTTAAAATCATTACAATTATTATAAATAAAAACTTATTACAAATGTTGAGTTTTCTACATACACCATGGGCTTATCCATCCACGTATTCATGCACACACATCACATCACGGTGTTACACACGTGGTGGCGTGCACCTCTAATCCCAGCTACTCAAGAGGCTCAGGCAACAGAATCACTGTAATCCAGGAGGCGGAGGCTACAGTGAGAAAAAAATCCCACTATTGCACTCCAACCTGAGTGACAGATTGAAACTCACCTCAAAAATAAATAAATACATAAAATCAATGATGTGATAAAGCATGCTGTATCACTGATGTGTATCTCCACTTTCCAATCCATTCCAAGTTATTAAAAGTACAAAGTCTGGCTGGGCATGGTAGCTGAGGCCTATAATCCCAGCACTTTGGGAGGCTGAGGTGAAAAAAACACAAGGTCAGGGGTTCCCGACCAGCCTGATCAATATAGTGAAACCCTATCTCTACTAAGAACACAAAAAAATCAGCCAGGCATGGTGATGCATGCCTGTAATCCCAGCTACTCAGTAGGCTGATGTAGGAGAATTGCTTGAACCCAGGAGGTGGATGTTGCAGTCAGCTGAGATCCCGTCACTGCACTCCAGCTTGGGCAACAGAGCGAGACTCCATTTCAAAATAAATAAATAAATAAAACAATTAGCTGCATGTGGTGACACACGCCTATCATTCAAGCTCTCTGGGAGGTTAAAGTGGGGATTACTGGCCGGGCGCGGTGGCTCAAGCCTGTAATCCCAGCACTTTGGGAGGCCGAGACGGGCGGATCACAAGGTCAGGAGATCAAGACCATCCTGGCTAACATGGTGAAACCCCGTCTCTACTAAAAATACAAAAAACTAGCCGGGCGAGGTGGCGGGCGCCTGTAGTCCCAGCTACTCCGGAGGCTGAGGCAGGAGAATGGCGTGAACCCGGGAGGCGGAGCTTGCAGTGAGCTGAGACCCGGCCACTGCACTCCAGCCTGGGCGACAGAGCGAGACTCCGTCTCAAAAAAAAAATAAAAATAAAAATAAAGTGGGGATTATTTGAGCCCAGAGTTTCAGGCTGCTGTAAACTCAACATTGTGCCATTGTACTCCAGAACTAAGCCACAGAGTGACATTTTCTCTCTCTCCCTCTCTCCAACATGGTGAAACCCCATCTCTACCAAAAATACAAAAAATGAGCCAGGCTTCCTGGCACACATCTGTGGTCCCAGCTACTTGTGAGGCTGATGCCTGGGATGCTTGAGCCTGGGACATAGAGGTTACAGTGATCCAAGACTGTGTCACTGCATTCCAGCCTTAATGACAGAGTGACATGCCACTTCGAGAAAAAAAAATTCCAAAACCATCTTGTATATTCCTGAGCAAAAGAAACTTCTTTCAAGGTCTAAGGTTCTAATGACATCAATCCCAAACATGTAATTACTCACTCCCAGAAAAATCACAGAAATATGTTCAAAATGTACACATTGTGAACACAGAGCTGCAGGTGTTTTAAACACTGAAAAATGGTGAACACATAGCTCTAGGTGCTTAAAACACTGAAAAAGAGGCAGCTGTAGAAATGAGATCTGAGCAAATGTTTTCTTCATGAACACATGGGCTCTGCTAAACCAAGGTTCCAAGTCAGTCCAGCCCATCCTTCAACACCTGCAGATAATATTATGGACCAGAGGGACTTAAATTCATTACGTTACAAACAGAGGAAGCAACACGTCATCACTTCATCATCACATCCAATCAACTCACCGCTCATCTGCACCCAGGGTCCCCCTTCATCTTCATCACTGTTTCCCTCCCTCATTCTGTACACAGCTCTCATTCTCATCTTCTCTGAAATTAGAATTAGCCTGGTGTGGTGGCACATGCCTGTCATCCTAGCTCCTTGGGAGGCGAATGTGACGATCACTTGAGCCCACAAATTTGAGGCTGCTGTTAATAGAATGGTTCCATTGCACTCCCGACTGGGCCCCAGAGTGACACCCTGTCTCATAAAAAAAAGTTTGGAGTCAGAGACATAGTGACTCACTAGTGTAGCTTCAAATGCATTACAAAGTCAGACGCAAAGTATCTTCTGTAGTTTGTCTCCTTTTCCAGAATTTACCAGATACCAGTGCATATTAATATGCTGAAGGGGGCCTGCCCCTCCACACCTGTGTGTATTTCTTGCAAGGTGGAGATAAGAGACTGAGAAAAGAAATAAGACACAGGGACAAAGTATAGAGGAAGAAAAGAGGGTCCAGGGGACCAGCGCTCAGCAAGTGAGGACTTGCATCAGCGTCAGCCTCTGAGTTCCCTCAGTGTTTATTGATCACTATCTCTACTATCTCAGCGAGGGGAATGTGACAGGACTATAGGGTAATGGTGAGGAGAGGGTCAGCAGGAAAACACGTGAGCAAAGGACTCTGGGTCATAAATAAGTTTAAGGAAAGGTGCTGTGCCTGGATGTGCACGTAGGCCAGACTTATGTTTGACTTTACACAAACATCTCAGTGCAGTAAAGAGCAGTATTGTCACCATCATGTCTCACTACAGCCATAGGGCGGTTTTCTCCTATCTCAGTAAATAGAATGTACGGTCGGGTTTTACACTGAGACATTCCATTCCCAGGGACAAGCAGGAGACAGATGCCTTCCTGTGTTCTCAACTGCAAAGAGGCCTCCCTCTTTCACTCATCCTCCTCAGCACAGACCCTTTATAGGTGTTGGGCGGGGGGACTGTAAGGTCTTTCCCTCCCAACGAGGCCATATCTCAGGCTGTCTCAGTGGGGGAAACCTGGATAATACCCAGGCTTTCTTGAGCAGAGGTCCCTGCGGCTTTCCTTGGTGCATTGTATCCCTGGTTAATCGAGAATGGAGAATGGTGATGCCTTTCACAAACCATACTGCCTGCAAGAACTTTTTAAACAAAGCACATCTTGCACAGCCTGAGACCAATTAAATCTTGATTCAATACACACATGTTTCTGTGAACACAGGGTTGGGGCTAAGGTTACAGATTAACAGCATCTCAAAGCGTAAGAATTTTTCTTAGTACAGATCAAAATGGAGTTTCTTATGTCTTCCTTTTCTACATAGACACAGTAACAGTCTGGTCTCTCTTTTTTTCCCCCCACAATGTATGACTTTCATATACAGTTTCTCTGATCTGGTCCACAAAGAGTTAAACGTGCATCCAGATGTGGCCCCTGAACAATCCCTGCTGCCCAACATCACTGACAGCACGGGACCC